>NC_080107.1:48479420-48785491 GCF_950005125.1 Chionomys nivalis
CAGCTTCTCATGAACCCCAGAATCAATTTTCCAAGGTAAAAAGAAAATCCTGAGCCAGGCGGTGGTGGCGCACGCCTTTAATCCCAGCACTCGGGAGGCAGAGGCAGGCGGATCTCTGGGAGTTCGAGGCCAGCCTGGTCTACAAGAGCTAGTTCCAGGACAGGAACCAAAGCTATGGAGAAACCCTGTCTCGAAAATCAAAAAAAAAAAAAAAAAAAAAAGAAAGAAAGAAAAGAAAATGCTGTGATGATTTTCATTGAAATTACACATCAGATTTATAGATTGCTTGAGCAAGGATTGACACCTCCACAACACTGGGAGGACCGGCTCCTTTCCTCCATTGATTCAAGGCTTAAAAAAATAGTCCTTCATCCAATTTCAACATATATCTTTGCACACATTTTGCTAACCACATTGTTTTGGTCCCCTGATGCTTCCTAAGTCGTCATTACTGGTCTCTAGGACAGGAATTGATCTGGATATATTTATTGCCTCATGTGAGCCTCTTCATTCAATGCTCTAATTAGTTCTTGTGGTTTCCCAGTTTATTCCCTGGGTTTTGCAGGGTGAACACATTATCTGCAAATAACAATCATTTTTGTCTTAGCCTTGCCAATATGTACACATTGGTTTTCTTTTTTGTTATCTGATCTCCCAACATGAAGGCCCGAGACAACCTTGATGGCTGCCGGTCTTCAAACACTGCTGACTTGTATGACATGGGTTGCATGATGGTTCCTAAACTGGTACCCGAGAGCACTGGTCCACAGATGCTGACTGTTGATGGAGATTTGGAATCCGAGTAACTTTAGAATGTGCTAGGTTGAACAGCAACTTGGTTTTTGCTTCAGTAGTCATCAGCAAATGTGATGTTAAAATACATGGAGCAGTCTAAGAGGTAGAGACACTACCACTGACCAACCCTGAGCAAGAGCAACTCGGAGGAGGAAAGCATTTGTCTGGCTTACATTTTCAGATGCATTGTCAAGGGAAGACAAGACAGGGACTCGCAGGCAGGCATGGTTGCTATTTCGTGCAGTATTGCTTCAGACCAGGGAACTCACCCGTGTCCAGGAATTATAGGAAAAACATGGAAGAATGCAGCTAGCTTTCAGGTAATGCTCAGCTAGCTTTCTTACACAGAGTGAGACCTCTTGCCCTGGGAATGGTGTTACCCATTGTAGACTGGGCCTTCCTAAATCAATTAGCAACCAAGACAACCCTCACAAACATGCCTGTAGGCCAATCTGATCTAGATAACCTCTCCTCAGTGACCCTGTACCATGTGCAGTTAACAGTCAGAGTTAACTAGGATCAAAGTTTTTAACCTTTCAACATTTTCAGCCTTAATTGGACACTGCCCTTTCTCCTTCATGCTTATCGTTTAGAGGTTTCTAGAACTGTCCATAAGGAACTGATGTGCGTACTACTCTAACACTCACTGTGAAGGGTGTTTGCTTTGACATCTGGACAAAGAATGTTGAACGGATGCACAAACTTTTTGACTTTTTTTCAATTCCTATTTTACTGAGAGTTTCAAATTTACTTCTGCTTTTGACAGACAGTCTTGCTCTGTTTCTTAGGCTGGAGTGTGGTGGGTATTTATAAGATGCATCCCTACTCCTGGTACTAAGTATGGACTGATACCTTATTAGCATAGTGCGGTATAGCCCTGAATTCTCAGGCTCAAGCCAGTCTCCTGCTTCTGCTTCCTAAGTAGGTGCTGAGATGCTGCATACCTGGCTAACTTTTTAAAAATTACGATTGGAACCTAATTTGAATAAGTGGTTTTCAGATGTCTATGGAGACAGCCATGCTGTCTCCTTCCTTTAAATTAGTAGAACATTACCACAACGCATGAAATGTGGCTAAAATATCACACAAAATCACAAGGCTGCCTGACTATGAGATGTTAACAGGGATGAAATGGAGCAGCCAGGCAGCCAAGAGCTCCCAGGGTCCCTCTGTAGGGCCAATGGGCTACTGCTTCATCTGCGGTTTGCTGCTTCCTGGTGGCTATTTGCTGCTATGAATTTACACATCCATGGGGCAAAACTGGCTCCATGGTCCAAACTTTAGGAGCATAGTAACATTCCCAGGGATCTTCCCAATTATCCAGAACCAACTTTGACAATTCATCAAGAGAGATGGAGCTGAAGGATTCTGGAAACACAAGGGACTCACTGTCCCCAATCCTTGAGCCTAGCTAGTGTCTTCCCGGCCTTGTCCTGATCCTTGAGTGTAGTGTCCTCCCTCTGCATGTCCTTTTTGTTCTCAGAGTCAGAAATTAAGTCATCTATTCAGCTCCTGTGTGAGATCATGGGCTTGGTGCAGTATTCAAACCAACAGCTAGCTCTGCTATCAATTTTTTTTTTTAGATTTACTTTTTTGTTAATGATTGATTTATTTATTTATTCTACATAATCTCTCTATTAATCTCTTTGGTAATCTCACCACATTTCATGTACCCTAATTCCACATATCTACACTTTGCTCTTGCAGCATCCCCTCCCAAGAGAAAATTAAAAAAAAAATTAAAACCAAACCAAACAACCAACCAAATGACCAAACAAACACTTTGGTCCTCCATCTTTTGTGCCTCTCCAGCACCTCTTTGTTCATCTTAGCGGCACTGGGAGCTTCAGTGTGTTACGCAATAGACCCTTTTGTCCAACCTGCTTTACTTGCAAATGTTCATTGCAATGAGTCTTTGGTCTGGATGAAGGCCTTTGGTTTCTGGTACACCATCATCATTGGACCCTCACCAAAATTCCTCTCAGATACCCCGAGGTCACCCTAAGTCATGGAGATAGTTCCTGCTGGTATCATTCCACAGGACCAGCCCCTTTACATGCTCCTGTAGGTCATAGCCAGGGTAGATGTTAGGGTGGGCCAACCTAAGGCCCTGGATGTGGGCCTGGGTTGTAGGTGAACTGGTCAGACCTGGCCGCTGGGGCTGTCCCACTCAGGCCTATAGGGTGGAGCCATCTTCGTCTATGCCCTTGCCATGAGGAGAGGGGTGGGGCTGTCTCTCTGAAGTGCAGAAGGCTGCTTTCCCATGAGGGTTGAAGTCGGTTCTCTTGCTGCAGTGTCCAGAAAGGGACAGGGCCAGCTTTCCCAGGTCAGAGAAGGGCGAGACCAGCTCAGCCTGGTCCTCAGATTTCATCATCATGGTTCTTATGAGCCCTGAGGTAACACAGGCCACAGACATCAATACAGAACCCAGCTGCCCCAGGATGAGAGACCCAGACATGGCCCTCAGCAGCAGCTTGTACCTGAATGTCACCATGGCCCCCGAGAAAGCTTAGGCCTAGATCAGTGTGGTCCTGGTGCCAGCATGGCTCTCAGACACCAGTGTGCTCTCAGGTGGCTGACCAGCTCCAAGCATCTGCACAACCCTTGGTGGCAACAGGAGCCACAGATGTCAGCTCAGACCCTGGTTGCTGTAGGGACATTGACCCAGACACGGCCCTTGGATGACGCCATGGCCCTGGGTGGCAGCACAGGACACTCATGGCTCTGGCTGCCACATGACCCTTAGACACCAACAAGGTCACAGGTTGCAGCACAGACCCAGACGTGGTTCTCAGCAGCAGTAGAGCCTGGATGTTACCATGGCTCAAGGTGTCAGTGTAGGCCACTCAAATTGGCATGGCCGCAGTGGCATCATGGTCCTTGGATACCAACATGGCCTCAGGTGTCTACCCCAGACCCTGGGCATCTCATGGTCTTCGATGGAAACAGGTACCATGGACATCAACTCAGACCCTGATTGCAGCAGGGTCGTGGACCCAGATGAGCCTCAACTGCAGCTTGGGTCCAGATGTCACCATGGCCCTGGGTGGCAACACAGGACACCAAGCTCAGCATGGTCCCAGTGGCAGCATGATCCTCGGACAACAATATGGACTCAGGTGGCTGATCTGACTCCGGGCATCTGCAAGACCCTTGGCAGCAGCCCAGGCCTGGATGTCACCATGGCCCTGGGTGGCAAGCAGACAACCCATATCATCCTGTTCCTCACCACTTTTGCTTCCTCCATTCTGCCTCTTTCCACAGCACGTGAACCATTCTGCTTCTCTTTTTCTCCATTTCTCCACTATGCATCTGCTCATCATGATGGCACCTTCCTGCCCCGTGCCCCAACATGCTGGATGGGCCCGTAAATGTCTTCGGCCAGTCCAGGCCTTAAGGACACAGGCTGGTCTGTGGGTGGCTTCCACCCACGTAAGCTGAACGGCATCAGGCAGGTCTGTGTGATTTATTTATTTTTATTTCTTGTAAATTGATGTTTGGCTCATATGCATATCTGTGTGAGGGTGTCAGGTCCCATGGAGCTGGAGTTATAGAGAGTTGTGAGTTACCATGTGCTGGAAATTAAGCCCAGGCCTCTGGAAGAGCAGCTCTTAACCCCTGAGCCATCTCTCCAGCCACCTGGAATTATTTCTTAAATGTCATATCTAATTCAGTGCTTAGTATGTACTAACTACTTGGCTATGGTTGTCTTGGTTCCTTTTCTGCTACTAGGATAAAAAAAAACACTGACAACTCAAGGAAGGAAGAAGAGTTTGTTAGCTCAGAGTTCAAGGTAGAGTCCATCATGGTGGGGAAGTGAAGGGAGCAGGGGCCTGAAGCAGCTGGTGCAGGAGAATTATCTATACTCTGTCAATCATGTTTTACATAAACACTAATTGGCCAGGCAGGAAGTATAGGCAGGAAAACCAGACAGGAAGTAGAAATGATGCAATGAGAACAGGAGAATTCTGGGAAGGAAGAAGTTGATTCCTCCCAGTCCTGTGCAGATCACCCAGAAAGTAGGATGTAACCTTCCAGCTGAGGAAGGTACTAAACCATGTGGCTAGCATAGATAAGAACAATGGGTTAATATAAGCTTACAAGAGTAGACAGGAAGCCTGAGCTAGTGGGCCAATCAGCTTTATAATTTATAGATTTCTGTGTGATTTTCTTTGGGGCTAAACAGCTGTGGGAAACTGGGCGGGACAGAAAACCCCAACAAACAAGCAGGCCCATTCGTGTTACAAGCATCACATCAGAGGAAGAAAGCAACTGAGGAATGCCTGTGCTTGGCTAGCACAGGGAATGGTGCTGTCCACAGGGGGTGGGGCTCCTACCTTAGGCTCGAACAGCCCTGCACAGACATGCTCAGGGTTCAACTCCCAAGAAATCCTGCAGTCTTGTCAAGCTGACCATTCACACGAACATCACCCTAGTCTTCAAATTAAGTCTTTCAAAATTAATACTCCTATTTCTCTGATTTGGATGTTGTTATTACTAGTTCTATTTCACAACTGGAAAATCACCACAGAAAGATTAACTACAGTGTTTACTCAGGTCACCCAGTCAGTTCCTATTATAATAAGTAGTAAAGTCAGATTCAAAGCTGTTGGTTTCTTTAAAATGCATGCCTCTGGGTGTAACCTCCTTGCCCTTCCTTGCCTTCCAGGAATATATTGGGGAGTGGTGTAGTGCTCCAACCCCACCTGCTTCAAATCTACCTGCTCATATAGTTTACATTTTTAACATACAGTGGAGATATTTTTCAGCCAAGTTTTTCTTTTTGTGTGTTTCCTTTGCCTTTGGTATCAGGATTATATAAGATTCATAAACCAAACTAGAAATTTTCTGCTCACTTAAGTGTTTTGATGATTGGAGAAGAATTTATGCTGTCTCTTTCCCTAAAATGTTTGTCACCCCATCTGCAAAACTGTCCTGGTCCTGGAGCCTCTGACAGTTGCTCTAGTTAGTGTTCTGCTGCTGTGAAGAACACTCATCCAAGCCCCCTTGGAGAGAAAATGGTTTATTTCAGCTTACTGGTTAGGATCCACGTGGAGGAAGCCAAGGCAGGCAGGCACTGAAGGCAGGAGCCGAAGCAAGACCGTGGAGGGACACTGCCCACCGCCATGCTCCAGGCTCGTGCTTGTCAGCCGTTCGCATACCGCCCAGGGGTGACACTACCCACTGGGCCCTCCCACATCAATCACAGTTAAGAAAATGCCACCCAGACATGCCCACGGGCCAGTCTAAAGGAGGCGATGATTCAGTTGAGGTTTGTTCTTCCCAGGTGTGTCAAGCTGACGACCGAGATTAGTCACTGCAATGATTAAGATTATCTGCTAAATTATTAGTTTCTCTAGCTTCTCACTTTGAAGTCATTCAGGATTTCCTGAGATAATCTTCATATTTATCTTGAGAAGTTCAGTCATATAACTTTAATTATATATTAGTGCTAAATGACACAGCGTTATTATATGATTAATTATTATAATATTAATTAGTATATGATTAAAATAGTGCAAAACAGTCCACCTGAGTGTTTACGCCTGCTAAAATCCCTGGAATGCTCAACCGTCTTCTCATGTAAGGTGCCTGTGAAGTGCTCTGCACGTCTTATGCTTCTCAAATGAGCCCTTTAATAAAAGACACAGCTAAACATCTCTGAAATTAATTTTTTCCGCAATTATATTTTTGGGATTGCAGATGTTAGAGATTTGTTAGTATGCTATCTTATGGTGGAATTGGCAGAAACGGAATCCCAGAATGATTAGGAGACTTTCCCAAGTGGCACAGCTAAGTGGCGAAGATAGGCTTTGAATCCAGGTCGTGTCTACTTGGACATTTGCTGCCTCTTCCTACCTTGTTTTGCTTTTCCTTTTCTGGCTTTTTGAGAGAAATGCTTGTCCCATTTGCTTGTGGTCTTTCTTATTTGCTACGAAGGGCCCTACAGTGGTGATAACCAGTATGGTGGTTGTTCTGATTGACAGGTGACCGATTTGGAGTCACCCATGAAGACACAGTGCTGGGTATGTCTGTGGGGGCCTTTCCAGGAACGTTTGGCTGGGAGGGAAAGACCTATACGGGAATAGCCCAGACAGAAAGAGACCCTGCCTGCCTGTCTTCACTTCTCCCTACGCAAGCACGTCTCTCATTGCCAGCACCATCCTCATCTGACAGGCGGGAGAGCCGGGTTGGGACTGCTGAAGCATCCAGCTTTGTGGATTGAGTTCTTTGTTCCCCCAGTACGTAAATGATTGTTGTTGGACTACCCAGATCCTATTGAGTAAGCCAATCTAATAAAGACCTTCCATAATACTTGTGGGTTCTATGGAATCTGTTTCTCTAGAGAACCCTGCCTAAAACAACTAACATAACCCCAAGCTCTGATATCACTAAGCTGCTCATGGAGTCAGCGTCCAATCAATAGCTTCTACTATATTTCTGTGCTCAACTTCATGCTCTTATTAATTATTATTTCCTTATATTTGTTTTGGGTTCAATTATTTGGGGGGAGTTTAAGACAGGATTTCTCTGTGTAGCTTTGAAGCCTGCCCTAGAACTCACTCTAAACTAGGCTGGCCTTGAACTCACAGAGATCGCCCTGCCTTTGCATCCCGAGTGCTGGGATTAAAGGCGTGCGCCACAACCACCTGGCTTGGGCTCAATTCTTAATCCAGTTTCTCAAGATGAAAACTTACATATCTCATTTGATATGATTCTCTTTCTTTTTAAGATGAGTCCTCATGCTGTGACTTTGCCTCTAGGTCAGGTTATAGCTGCACCTCAGAATTTTTAAAATGTTTTTATTATCACATATGGATTTCATCATGTTCTTCTATGTGTATGTAATGTATTTTTTTATCACTTTCCCTTCCATTACTCTCATGTGTTAATCTCATGTCTGTTAATCCTTTCCTTTTCCCAGTCATCCCGATTCTACTTTCCTGTGTGTCGGTATGTGCGTGGTGTGTGTGTGTGTCTGTGTGTGTGCTTGAAGATCCTAAATGCTAGGGCTACAGGTGAGAGCTGCTCTACCCAACAGAAAGCACTATTCAATTCAGTAAGTTTGGGAATTTTATGATGTGTCTCCCTATTGCTTGTTTTTGGTCTAATTATGAATGGAGAGAAAGAAAACACTGCATGATCTCTACTCTTTGGTTTCCATACAAGGTTTCTTTGTGTAGCCCTGGCTGTCCCAGAACTCACTATGTAGACCAGGCTAGCCTCAAACTCAGAGACTGTGTCTGCCTTTGCCTCCCTAGTGTTGTGTTTAAAGGCATGTGCCACCCGTCTCCCCCCAGCTGATCTCTACTCTTGAAAGAATGAGCATTTCATTCTTGGGCAGAAACTGACAAATCAGGTTCCCTTGGGTGTAGAGCTGCCCAGGTTTTTCTGTGTCCTTCTAACTCCCCTCTTCGTCCCATCACTTAGGAGTATTCTACTGGACTTTCCTGGTTGCTATCTTGGGTAGTCAGGCCCTGCTTTTTCTGTTCGTTTTGTTTTTCGAGACAGGGTTTCTCTGTGTAGTTTTTCTGTGGCTTTCCTGGAACTCACTTTGTAGACCAGGCTGGCCTCAAACTCATGGAGATCCACCACCTGCCTCTGCCTCCCAGATGCTGAGGTTAAAGGGGTGCACTACTACTCC
This sequence comes from Chionomys nivalis, assembly GCF_950005125.1. Classification (NCBI taxonomy): domain Eukaryota; kingdom Metazoa; phylum Chordata; class Mammalia; order Rodentia; family Cricetidae; genus Chionomys; species Chionomys nivalis. Next base: position 48,487,861 of record NC_080107.1, read on the forward strand.
TGGCTTGCTTTGTGCATCTTAAGGGTCTGGGTTTTTGTGTCACCTTGGTGAATATATCATTATCTTGGTAATTATATTAAATCGGGTTTTGTTTTGAAGGTTCACAAAGGTTTGGATTGTGTGTGTAAACATATGTGCATGACGGCACATATACCACTGCATGCATTTGGAGGTCAGAGGACGATTTGTAGGAATAGGTTCTTGACTTCTATCATGTAGGACCTGGAGATTTAACTCACCTTGTCACCTGTCAGGTTTGGTGACCAGTGCTTATACTGCAAAGCCATCTCAAGGACCCCCTTCTCCATCCATCTCTTCTTCTTCTTCTTCTTCTTCTTCTTCTTCTTCTTCTTCTTCTTCTTCTTCTTCTTCTTCTTCTTCTTCTTCTTCTGCTTCTGCTTCTGCTTCTGCTTCTGCTTCTGCTTCTGCTTCTGCTTCTGCTTCTTCTGCTTCTTCTGCTTCTTCTGCTTCTTCTGCTTCTTCTGCTTCTGCTTCTTCTGCTTCTTCTCCTTCTCCTGCTGCTGCTGCTGCTGCTGCTTCCTCCTCCTCTTCCTTCTTCTGTGAGACAGGATTTCTCTATATAGCCCTGACTGTCCTGGAACTCACTTTGTAGACCAGGCTGGTCTCAAACTCACAGAGATTTGCCTGCTTCTGCTTCCCGAGTGCTGGGATTAAAAGCACGTACCACAACTGCCCAGCTTCTTCTTTCTGAAAACTGCTTTGTTTAATTCATTTTTTGTCATATTTGGGACAAAAACCAAGGCCTTATCCATGCTAGGCAGATGCTTTGTCTGGTAGAGCTTCTCCCCAATTTACCTAGATTTTTATCGGTGTGTATGTGGTCGTTTGGCTCCTGAGTTCTTTAGCACTTTTGGTGGATGCACTGTACATAGCCACATAATAGCCACTGTTACTTGGCCACATAAAGAAAGAGGAGGAAGATCAAGGGGCACCCCTCCTTTTCCTGCTTCATCTGATAAGAAAAATGGGTTTCCTCTTGGGGCTCCAGGGCCCTGCTTACACTATGTCACTACAAGGCGGCTTTGCTGGTGATTCACCCTGGCAACAAGAGAAAGAAAAAAGGAGAGACAACCCCGAGGACATGTCCTCTGTTCACAGAGATCCCATGATGGCTGGTCTTGGCTGACAACTTGACTAGAGCTGGAATTAACTAGACGGTGAGCCACTCCTGTGAGGGTTTTTTTTTGATCAGATTATTTGAAGTCTCTTCCTGGTCCCACATGCTCTCTGTATGTTAACATTGGAAGGTCAGGGCAGATTTTACAAATGAAATTGGCATGCATGTTTATACTGTTAATCATCTGTTTATACTGTGTTTCCAGGGGCTGGAGATGGCTCAGTGGTTAGGAGCATTGGCTCCTCTTCAAAGGACCCGGAGTTCAATTCCCAGCACCCACACGGCAGCTCACTGCTCTGTAGCTCCAGTTCCGGGGATCTGACACCCTCACAGACATACATACAGGAACAACACCAACATGCATAAGGTAAAAATAAGTAAATTAAACAAAAATAAAAACAAAATCAGTGTTTCCAAATTGTTCTTTGAATTGCCCAAGCTGATTTATATCATACTAGCACCATATCATACTAGGCTGATGAAATGACTCAATAAGTGTCAGGCAGTGGTGACGCACACCTCTAATCCCAGCATCGGGGAGGCAGAGGCAGGCCCATCTCTGAGTTCAAGGCCAGCCTGGTCTATGGGTAAAGGGGCTTGTTTCTAAATCTGATGACCTGAGTTCGATCCTTGGGACCCACATGGTAGAAGGAGAGACCAACGCCTACAAGTTCCTCTGACCTTTATATTTGTGTTGTATGGGCACGCGCGCGCGCGCGCACACACACGTAGTCAAGCGCATAGTCAGAGAGAGAGAGGCGCACACACAGAGACAGACAGACACATATATTGAGAGAAAGACAGATAGAGAGACAGTCAGACACACACACACAGAGGTACACACATAGAGACAGACAGACAGACAGACAGACACATATATTGAAAGAAAGACAGGTAGAGAGACAGTCAGACACACACACACAGAGGTACACACATAGAGACAGACAGACAGACAGATAGACAGAGACAGACAGACCCACAGAGGTACACACATAGAAACTGACAGAGAGACAGACGGCAGACACACAATGTAATTTAAAACTAAACAAAGCTCTCTGAGCCCACCTACCAACAAGAGATCTACAGCTTTCTATTGTTTCCAGTCTTGGGCAGAGGTACAGTTTGGTTTAGTTGATTTCAGTACCATGTTTGCTACTAAGAGTTAAGTATCTTTTGGCACGCTCTTGGCCATTTATACAGCCTGCCTGGTAACAGTCCCTTCCTATTCGTGCCCGTTTTCCTGTCTGGTCATTTGTCTTTTCACTATTGATTGGTTGAAATTGCATGTGTAGTTTCTCTGTTTATTGAGGCTCGTGGTGAGACTCATTACTTAATCAATGTGTCCATATGTTCTGTGAGCATTTGAGAAGCAATGCAATCCTTGCTCTAATTCTACGGAGATATATCACAGCCATCTGGTTAAGTTTGTTATTTAGATAGCCTATATGATCTTCTAAAAGTGTTTGATACGTTGAATTCTGAGGTGGAGCAGGTGTTTCCAAGTCAAACACTCTGATTGTAGCTTTCTTTCTTTCTTTTTAAAAAAATTTATATAGCTTTCTTTCTAAAAAAAAATATTTATTTTTATTCTATGTGCATTGGTGTTTTGCCATGGGTATCAGGTCTCCTGGGACTGGAATTACAGACAGTTGTGAGCTACTACGTGGATGCTGGGAATTGAACCCAGGTCCTCTGGAAGAGCAGTTCATGCTCTTAACCACTGGGCCGTCTCCCCAGCTCTGGTTACAGCTTTCGAAAACTGCTCTTTTGTTTTAGTTTTTCTCTTTTTCATTTTCCATGTTCCATTCATGCTCTTCTTCCCCTTCTCTTCTCCTTTCTTCCTTCCCCTCTTATTCCCCCTCCCCTTGTCTCCCCTTCTCTTCCCTCCCCTCATTTCCCCCTCCTTTCTCTTCACTTCCCATATCCCCCTCTTCCCTCCCTTTCCTGGTGACCTCAGTCCATTTTGTGCTGAAGACCTCAACCAGGCTCAGCTCACACACTGGCCTGCAGCGTTATGGAAGCACAGTTCACCATGGCTCTGAGCTGTTCACCTGGGAGTGCATTCTCCCTCAACAGTGGACAACTGGGGCAAGGATAAGGGAGGTTTTTAAAAATTCAAATAGATTATCACTATGAAGCCAAGAGTGATTTTAAACTTGTGATCCTCCTGTCTCAGCCTCCCAAATATAGGTATTATAGGCATGTCCTACCATGACTAGATAAATCTTTCTTGTTTCTGACATCAGTGATCATGTTTTCTGTTTCCTCCCAACACACCCCCATACCCCACTTTTGGCTTGATCTTTTTCTTTGATCTTTGGACAACCATGCATTTCTACACTACTATTTTTAATTATTCTTTTTTATTTTTCGAGACAGGGTTTCTTTGTAACTTTGGAGCCTGTCCTGGAACTAGCTCTTGTAGACCAGGTTGGCCTCAAACTCATAGAAATCTGCCTGCCTCTGTCTCCCGAGTGCGAGGGTTAAAGGTGTGCTCCACTCCCGCCCCACCTGTTTTTTTTTTTTTTTTGAGCCCTGGCTGACCTTGAACTCACAGAGCTTTTCCTGCCTTTTATTCTCTCTCTCTCTCTCTCTCTCTCCTCTCTCTCTCTCTCTCTCTCTCTCTCTCTCTCTCTCTCTCTCTCTCTCCCTCTGTGTGTGTGTGTGTATGTGTGTGTATGTGTGTGTGTATGTGTGTGTGTGTGTATATGTATATGTGTGTTCATACTCTACTAAATTCCAGTCCCAGCACTGAGATCCTTGGGTCTTATGTCAATCATATTCTTCCTAGGTGAAGACTCTAGCAGCACAGTTGTCCCTCTCTCCAGAACACTGTAGACAGTGCTCCCCCCTCTAGAACGCTGTAGGTAAGGCTTCCCCCTCCAGAACACTGTAGACAAGGCTTCTCCCTCCAGAATGCTGTATGCAATGTAATGATTTAAGCGGCACTGACAATCTGCTGCTCTTCCTTGTCAGGAGTCTGTTTCCTCTGCTGGACAGATGCAACCGTTTCCTTGTTTCCTAGTTGCCGGGCCAACAGTATTATATGTGTAGACGGAGTCTGTGGACACCAACAGGAACAGGCGGCTGAGTGCCCTGGACGCTGCCAAGGCTGAGGTGGTGACCGGCTGCCTCTTTTACCTCCCACCGTGTGTGGTATGTCAGAGGGCAGTACAGTGGCCACTAACATGCTCAGTGTGTGACTTCTGGAGGCCTTAGGAGTCCCTATGCCCAGCAGGGGTTGGCATGGGGGTTCCCTTGCCTTCAGCCCTGTAAGAAGCTCCGGTGGGACTGGCTGGAGAGCTGCACTCGAGCTCCCAGACTTAGAGCCCATAGCATATTTGTGTCTGGGTCAGTGGGACCAAGGGGTAGAAACTCTTCTTGTGGAGGTCTGTGAACATCCCAGAGAGAAACTTCCCTCAGCTTACAGTCAAGTAGGGCAGTTCATGGCAGTAGGGTCCAGTGAGAACACCCTTGCTCTTTACCGCCTTCCTTACCTCCACCTCACCTGGGCCTGGGCCTTCGTGGGTATCGTAATATGACCTGGCTCATCTAGGACCATGGTGGGAAATGATTCATAGAGAATCACTGGCAAGGTCCGGGGAACACAGCCCATCAAGTTTTCTATTTCAACATTCCCTTAGGTCTGACAAGATTAGCATGACCTTAGGAAGAGAAAATGGAAGTGCAGGCATAAAGGAGTGAATAAGGGGTCTTGTTATTGTTTTAGAGAAACTTCAGTGTAAGCCTGGCTTTATACGCAACAGGCAGGCGGGGATCTTTATTGCTAGCTCTTCTGTTTTTGAAGCCAACTGAAACATTCAAAAAAACACATTACACAAGCAATTTTGCCTAGATGTTTAGGGAAATGGAGGAAAATTTGTCACCTGAAGCATGATTAATATAAATTCAGGGATAGAAATAGGGGTTCAACCTAAAGATCAGAAAACCAAAACAGCCAGCCACTGGCTCTTACCTCTACCTCAGTTCAAAACAGTGATCCTGCCTCCAAGAATCTCAGAATGAGACGGTGACTGAGAGCTGTTGCCTCCCATTTTACAGTCCTTTCTAGGACTGGGATTAAAGATATGCACCCCTGGGATTAAAGGCATTCATCGCCCTGTTTCTATGGCAAACTAGTGTGGCTGCTGGGATTAAAGGTGTGTGTTACCCCATGCACAAAACTCAAGTCCAAATGGATCAAAGACCTCAACATAAAGCCAGCCACACTGAACCTTATAGAAGAGAAAGTGGGAAGTACACTTGAACGCACTGGCACAGGGAACCACCTCCTAAATATAACCCCAGCAGCACAGACACTGAGAGAAACAATTAATAAATGGGACCTCCTGAAACTGAAAAGCTGTAAAGCAAAGGACACGGTCAACAAGACAAAACGACAGCCTACAGAATGGGAAAAGATCTTCACTAACCCCACATCAGACAGAGGTCTGATCTCCAAAATATACAAAGAACTCAAGAAATTGGACACCAAAAGATCACATAATCCAAAAAAAAAAAAAAAAAAAAAAAAAAAAAAGGAGTACAGACCTAAACACTCAATAAAGGAATCTAAAATGACTGAAAGACACTTAAGGAAATGTTCAACATCCTTAATCATCACATAAATGCGGATCAAAACAACTCTGAGATTCCATCTTACACCTTAAGAATGGCCAAGATCAAAAACACTGATGACAACTTATGCTGGAGAGGTTGTGGGGAAAGCGAACACTTCTGCATTGCTGGTGGGAATGCAAGCTGGCACAACACCTTTGGATGTCAGTGTGGTTATTTCTCAGAAAATTAGGAAACGACCTTCCTCAAGACCCAGTAATACCACTTTTGGGTATATATCCAAAGGATGCTCAATCATGCCACTAGGACATGTGCTCAACTATGTTTGTAGCAGCTTTGTTTGTCATAGCCGAACCTGAAAACAACCTAAATCAACCTGAAATTGACCAAAGAATGGATAAGGAAAATGTGGTACATTTACACAATGGAGTACTACACAACAGAAAAAAATAATGACAGCTTGAATTTTGCAGGAAAATGGATGGAGCTAGAAAACATCAATCGAGTGAGGTAACCCAGACCCAGAAAGAGAATTATCACATGTACTCACTCATAGGTGGTTTTTAAACATAAAGCAAAGAAAGCCAGCCTACAAACCACAATCCCAGAGAACTTAGACAACAATGAGGACACTAAGAGAGACATACATAGATCTAATCTACATGGGAAGTAGAAAGTAGAAAAAGACAAGATCTCCTGAGTAAGTTGGGAGCATGAGGACCTTGGGAGGTTGAAGGGTGGAGGGGAGAGGCAGGGAGGGGAGCAGAGAAAAATGTAGAGCTCAATAAATATCAATTAAAAAAAAAGTGTGTGTTACCACTGCCTTGTTTGTAAGGCTGACCAGTGGGGATGTTTTCCTCTCTGATCTTCAGACAAACTTTATTTATTAAAATACAAATGAAATGCCACTACTGTCACCAATAAGTGTATATTCATAATTAGTGAATACAATAATCAATGTTTAGGGGAAGCTGACCACATGTACAAATCTCTCTCTGTGTGTGTATGCATGTGTGTATGTATGTGTGTAAACGTGGTGCATGTACAAGTGTGTGTTCCAGTACAGGCAGCTGTGTATGCAGAGGCCACAAGAAGACATGTGGTGTCCTGCTCTGTCACTTTTTGTTTATTGTCTTGAGAAGGGGTCTTGCAGTCAGGAATCTCCAATGTCCTTCTGTCTGCCACTCACAATGCTGGAGCTATATGCAGGTGTGTGGTGTGTGGTCACACTCGTCTTTCTATATGGGTGCTGGGGATTCAAACTCAGGTCCTCATGCCTGTGTAGCGAATGCTCTTACCCACTGAGTAATCTCCCCAGCCCCACATGTACAAGGCTTTCAAGCTTTAAAATTTATCTGCTGAACTTGCTCACCAGGGCTATAGTATGGGGATTGTTATTGTCCCCATACTATAGATGACAAAACTAGGTTCTCAGAGTTTGGGAATTTTGACAGAGGGCTATGGCTGTGCAAGCAGTAGGAGATGATACAGATGTGACAGTCTACCTTGGATGATACCTGTTGTAATAAGAGCGGCGGGGCTGCGTCCCCGGCACCCAGCCGCCCGCATGGCTAGCTTATGTCCCGAAATAATTACACGGAAACTGAATTCTTTTAATCACTGCCTGGCCCATTAGTTCTGGCGACTCCTGACTCGGCTTCTTTCTCCCAGCATTCTGTCTGTTTACTCCACCCACCTAAGGGCTGGCCTATAAATGGGCCAAGGCAGTTTCTTTATTAAATGAAAGTAACTCCTCCATCAGATACCCATTGCTTAACCTAGAATCTCAAGAGACTGCCAGACAGCAAAGTTCACAATGCCAACACTCCCCCTTTTCTCACAATTATTAATTAGTTACTAATGAGCCTTACCGGAGACTACTAGCCCTCATTCCCAAACATCAGCCTGAAGAAAACCCATATCTTTGACACTTGATCAAGAGGACATGAGTTTGGATCCAGAGGTCCAAGAGCATCTCCAGGGTCCCCGCGAAGCATAAGGGCAGGAGCTGGCACGGCAGGCAGATGGTGCCAGCCCTGGCTGGAAGCCTGCCCTGAGCCTGCACCTCTGGGGACAGCTGCTGTGCTCACAGAAACCTCGTTCTAAAGCGTGAGGCCGACTCATGTGGCAGCTGCTGTTTGCTATTGTTTCTCTTCTCTCTTTCTCATAAAATAATTCAGTTACACAAGAAATACGTGTTTGCTGCAGCAAAATTAAATAATAACAAAAGTGTAGGAAAAAGTTTGCAAAGCCCAGCCCAAGCTCGTGGCTTCAGGAGCATTTTAAGAAGTTTGCAGCTGGGCATGCAGCTCAGAGCGGCACTTTCCTGCCATATGTGCAGCGCTGGGTCCCATCCCCACATAAAATAGACTAGCAATCACATTATTTCATACATTTTCTCTTGATGTGGGATGCCCTTCTGTGGCTGTGAATATCATTGGTTAATAAAGAAGCTGCTTTGGGCCTATTGTAGCACAGAATAGGGCAAGGCGGGAACTCCAAGCAGATAGAGGAGGAGAGCATAGGTGGAGTCAGAGAGAAGCCATGTAGCCTCCGGAGGAGAAAGTTGCCACTGGAACCTTGCCAGTAGGCCATGACCTCGTGGTGATGCACACATTATTAGAGATTAGGGTAATTGAAGATATAAGAGCTAACTAGAAATATACTTAAGCTAACAGCCCTAACAGTATTATAATTAATGCAGTTTCTGTGTGATTATTTTGAGTCTGTGTGGCCTGGAAACGAATGAGCAGCCTCTGTCTATACTCACTAGTAATTTCAGCCCTTGGGCAGTAGAGGTGAGAGACTCAAAAGTTCAAAGTTATCCTTGGATACATAGTGAGTTTGAGGCCAGCCTGGGTTCTATAGACTACCAGGAGGAAAGAAAGAAGAAAGAAAGGGAAAAAAAGAAAGGAAGGAAGAAGAGAGAGAATTTTATCTAAATTAGAATTAATTACTTATAAAAATTCTCTGATACTATAAAAATATATTTGGGGCATTTTTCCATATGCTCACACACATTTATTTAACTGTTTTAAAGGCTGTATAATAATATTCTCCCTATATGCGAACAGCACTCTTCAGTGGCAATATAGTACAAACCTCATGTACAATTTTTATTTTCTAGTAGGTACACTTAAAAAGTATAATGAGCTGGGCATGGTGGCACATGCCTTTGATCCCAGCACTTGGATGTGCAGGCCAGCCTGGTCTACAGAGGGAGTTCCAGGACAACCACTGCTACACAGAGAAACTGTATCTCAAAAAAACAAAAACAAAAACAAAAACAAAACAGAAAAAAGGATAATGAAACTATATATATATATATATACACACACACATATATATGGTGTAGGAAAAACTGCACCCATATTCCCAAATATTGTTTGTAAATGTTCTTACATTTAAAGGGGGATATGATATAAATATGAATAATTTGCATTGGTATGGACTTTGTTTTATTGGTATAAATTTAAGGTCAATCTTGTTATATGTATATTTCTGCTTCTTGATTAAGGTATTGTGATTATGTAGTTCATTTAAAAATGTAATGTATAATTAGGAAATATAGGTTGTTAATGGATAATAGTCAATAATAGTCAAGCTTGTAGTCATGTTAGTTAGATTTTCTAGACATATAGAGATATATTTCAGTTAGATAGACATTCTTCATATTTTTCAAAGACTACAGAATATGGCATTTAAAATGTTTTAATAACTTAGGACTTTTCATGACAATGAGACACATCTGCTCCTGGCATCACCCAGCTACTTCCTGAGAAAGATGGGCATTGAAGAGGATCCTTAGGGAGTTGGTTAGCCATTTGGGCAAGAAACTGCTCTTGCCTGGACTGTTGTATAAACTGGATGTGAAGAACCCGCAGAGAGATGACTGCTGAACTTGCCAAAAGGTGAGATGATCCTTCGGGGTTTCTGTTTCATGAAAGAGTCTGTGAGACATTCTACAGGACACAGGAGAAAGTGACCGAACTGTCTTTAAAATGTCCTGCTTCGTGGAAATGTCTGATGGATACTATGGGCATGTAGGCTGAAGATAGATGCCCCAACAGTACAAAAGAACTTTGAGTGACTGTCTAGGCAGCAAGATGTCTCTGTCATTTCTAGAGTTTTGGAAGTTGCTTACAATGCACTTCCTGTTTACTTAGGTAATATTATATCCTTCTGGAGTCTTTGATGGAGTTGAAGAATGGATAGTTATAGTTATAGTTTTTCTTTGTTATGATAAAAGATAAATATTGTAACTAATTTTGCTTGATAACTGTTTTGTTATATGTAATTTTACTATGTTAAAGCCTTTCTTTTTTGTTTAAACAGGAAAGGGGAAATGGTGTAGGAGATCCTTCTGTCTATGTGTTGCTTTCATTGGTTGAATAAAGAAACTGCCTTGGCCTTTTGATATGGCAGAACTTAGGTAGACAGAGAAGACAGAACTGAATTCTGGGAAGAAGGGCAGAGTGGCAGACGCCAGGGAGCTCCTGCCTGAGACGGACACTGGTTAGAATCTTGCTGGTAAGCCACAGTCATGTGGCAATACACAGATTTAATAGAAATGGGTTAAATCAAGACATAAGAGTTAGCCAATAGGAAGTTAGAGCTAATAGTCCAGGCAGTGTTTAAATGAATACAGTTTCTGTGTGATTATTTTGGGTGTAAGCTACCTGGGTGGCCAGGACAGAAAAAAGGGCCTATGCTCCATGTTACAGAGTGGTGCCCCTCATGCAACACATATACATATAATGGAAATTTTACTAATGTATTTTACTTCATCCTACATGTTCAGAGCATTGCACTTTGCATTATTTAAGGACTGACTTTAGAGATCTGGTGTGTGATTTGCATAGAGCAGATCTGGGGTCAGCAAGCCAATGTCAAATGCTCAGAGGCCACATGTGGCTGGAGACTTCTAGACGGATGACACAGGCTTACTGTCCACATGCTGATGGAGAAACAGCAGGCTGCAGGTTTTGCCCTCAGCATGCACTCTGTGCTTTTCTTGTCCTTGCTGGCACTCTTTTGAAGGATCCATTTTTATATAACGCATGTACATTTGCCTATAAGTGTCTGTGTGCTTTACGTGTTTGCAGGTGCTTGAAGAAGGTGCTGGATCCCCTGGAATTGGAGTCGTAGACAGTTGTAATGATTGACCATGTGGATGTTGACAACTGAGCCCAGAGCCTCAACAAGAGCAAAAATGGCTGAGCCATCTTTCTGGCCCTTTCTTCCAGCTTCTTAGGATGGTTCCTTTGGGATGGACTTATAAACACAAGATTTCTAAGTCAGAAAAGATTTATAACTTTATTCATTTTCTATTATAATTGATATGGCCAAAGGCTGGGGGTGTAGTTCAGTGGTAGAATGCTTGCTTAGCATATATAAAGTCCTGAGTCTCGTCTCCATCATAGTGTATGTGTGCATTTCCAAATTACTCTCTAATGATATAAAATCTAATTGTACCTTTACCAATGTGGATAAGAGTGATAATTTACCTACAGCCCTTCCAAATTAGACATCATTCCTTCCCTCTCCTCCTACTTATTTACTGTGTTCTGGAGGATGAACCCAGGGCCTCGCACATGCTAGCTGAGTCTTCTCCCACGGAGCTGTATCCCCAGTGTTAGTATTCAGGCATCTGCACTGGCCTGCCTTTAGGGTTCTGACAGGATACATCCTCAGCTGCAGCCACTGAGAGCACCTCCTGTGCATGTTCATTAGGTTTCCTACCTCTCCTCTCTCCCTCCCTCCCACCCTCCTTCCCTCCCTCCCTCCCTCTCTCCCTCCCTCCCCCTCCCTCTCCCCCCTCCCTCTCTCCCTCTCTCTCCCTCCCTCCCTCTCTCTCTGTCTCTCTCTGTCTCTGTCTCCGTCTCCCTCCCTCCCCCTCCTTCCCCCTTCTCTCCTCCTCTCTCCCTCCCTCCCTCCCTCCCTCCCTCTCTCCCTCCCTCTCCTCCCTCCCTCCCTCCCTCTCTCTGTCTCTCTCTCTGTCTCTGTCTCTCTCTCTTCCTCTCCTTTACTTTCTCCCTCTTGTGCAGCTCCTGTCCCCAGAGGCTGTTCTCCCCCCTTCCCTCTCCCTTTTTCCCATTCCCTTTCCTCCAGTAAAAAACCCCTCCATGTGAACCCTGTCTCATGGTGTCTTTCTCTCTTGCCATGTAGGTTTCAGGGAATCAATGTTGTAATTTAAAAAATGCTGCGAAGAGAAGTCACGCCATGCAACGAGGCTCACATAGGAGATTTATTGGAAGAGGAAAGAAGTGGGGTAGAGACCGGTCCCTGGGGACAAGAGTGGCAGAAGAGAAAGAGAGAGAGGGAGAGAGAAGAGAGAGGGAGGGAGGGAGGGAGGGAGGGAGGGAGGGAGGGAGGGAGGGAGGGAAAGAGACAGGAGGTGGGCAAGACCCACCTTTTGAAAGGGACATAGCACAGGAGGTGCTCTTAGTGGCTGCAGCTGGGATGTATCCTGTCAGGACCCAAAGGCAGGCCAGTGCAGATGCCTGAATACTAACACCCAGTATCTTAGTCAGTGTTCTATTGCTGTGAAGAGACACCACGACCACAGCAGCTCTTATAAAAGAAAGCATTTGATTGGGGCTTGTTTCCATTTAGAGGTTTGGTCTGTTATCATTATGGCAGCATGCAGGCAGACCCGGTGCTGGAGTCCTTCATCTGGACTGGCAGGCAGCAGGAAGACAGAGACACTGGGTCTGAGCTTGAGCATTTGAAACTCAAAAGCCCACCTCCAGTGACACGCTTCCTACAACAAGGCCACATGCACTTCAACAGTGCCACACCTCCTAATAGTATCATCCTGGTAACATGGCATTCAAATCTATATGTTTATGGGGGCCATTTTTATTCAAGCCACTACTTTCCACTCCCTGGCCCCATAGGGGTGTAGTCATATCATAATGGAAAAATGCATTCGGTCCAACTTCAAAAGTCTCCATGGTCTGTAACAATCTCGATACTATTTAAAAGTCCAAAATCTCTTCTGAGACTCATGGCAATCTTTTATCTGAACCCCCTGTAAAATCAAAATCAAAAAGCAGATCACATACTTCCAACATACAATGGCATAAGATAGACATTACAGTAAGGAGGAAAGAAAGCATAGCGAGGAAATGTTGGACCAAAGCAAGATGGAAAACCAGCTGGGTAAACTCCAAACTCTACATCTCCACATCTGACGTCAAAACACTCCCCAGATTCTCAACTCCTTTCAGCTTTGCTGACTGCAACACATTTCTTTGCCTTGGACTGGTTCCACTCCCGTTAGCACTTTTTCCTCTGCAGGTATCCCCTGGCTCTGGCATCTCCAACATTTTGGTGTCTCCATGGCAATCCAGATTTCACCTTCACAGCTTCATGCAATGGTCCTTTCTGGGACCCTGCCACAGACCTGGCCTCAGCATCTTTCCTTAGTCATGGAGGGAGATTCTGTATCCCTTTTCTTCTATCCTTGGCTCTAAAGCCAGAACCATGTGACTGAAGCTGCCAAGCACTGCTGCTTTTTTGGGCTGGAACATGGTCTCCTCGTTCAATTATATCTTCACCAGCTTTCTGGTTTTGATGGTTTCCTTCACTACCTAAGCTTGGTTGTCTTGGAATTTGCTCTGTAGTTCAGGTTGGCTTCAAACTCAAGAGATCTGTCTGCTTCTGCCTCCTGAGTTCTGGGATTAAAGGCATGCATCACCCCACCCAACCTTAAATTTATTTAACCCATTTTCACAAGTTGGAAACGTAGCTGGGTGGGGTCTTGCCCTGAGGTTGCCACTCCCTTTATTCCACTTAGCATTAGGCTTTTCTTTAAACTTTTCATCTCCCCAGGCTCTGGACTTAGCTCCATTACACTTCCCCGTGCCCCTTTTCTCCTCACACTGTATATTGTGTATTTTTCCTTGCTCAGCTTGCTCCTTTTTTTCCCTTATTTTTTTTTCTTGAGACAGGGTTTCTCTGTAGCTTTGAAGCCTGTCCTAGAACTTGCTCTGCAGACCAGGGTGGCTTTGAATTCACAGTGATCCATCTGCCCATCTGCCTCTGCTTCCCGAGTGCTGGAATTATAGGTGTGCACCACAACCTCCTGGCTACTCCTCTTCGTTATAGATTTAAATAAGTCTGGCCACTAATAACCATACAGCACCATCAATACTGGGCTGTTTTGAAATCTCCTCTGCCAATGCCATTATCCAAAACTCTTCAACTTAGCCTTAGACAGACTTTTCAGACAAGGGTAAAAGACAGCCACATTCTTTGCCAAAATATCACAAGAGCAGTCTCTAGGCCACATACTCATATTCTCCTCTGGAACCTCTTGAGCCGGCCCGTCTCAATCTACAGCACTCTCAGCACCACTGTGCTCCCTGTTCCTACGAGTGGGACTCATTAAGCCCCACGTAAAGCATTCAGCTCCATTCTTAATCCAAACCCCCAAACCCCAATCTGTCAACAAGAAACATGGTCAGACTGCCATGTCACAGAATCTCCCACTCCCGGTACTAACTCTGTCTTAGTCAGTGTTCTGTTGCTATGGAGGGACACCATGGCCATGACAACTCTTATAAAGAAAGCATTTAATCGGGGCTGACTTACACTCACAGGTTTGGTCCATCATCATCATGGCAGGAAGTTTGGCAGCACGCAGGCAGACATGCTGCTGGAGAAGAAGCACAGAGGTCTACATTTGATCTGGCAGGAAGAGAGGGACACGAGGCCTGGCTTGAGCATTTGAAACCTCAGAGCCCACCCCAGTTACATACTTCCTACAAGGCCACACCTACTAACAGTGCCACTTCCTGGTAGCCAGGCATTCAATGTGCCTATGGGGCCATTCTTACTCGTACCATCACACGCAGCATGCCTGCTTTTTTTTTTTTTTTGGCAATGGTCTCGCTAGTTTGGTCTTGGTGCTCTACATTCTACTCCCAAGTTCTATGTGTAACACTCCTTTAAAGTTCTCCCATCATTCTGTGCCCTGCTGCAGCTTTATCATAGTACACTACAGATATCTTTTTGAAGCTAATCCTTGCCCTCCGCTTATCACTGCCCTCTAGAAAGGAGATGTGTTTGGCTGTGTAAGTAAAGGAAAACCCAGGCAAAGTGGCTCAGGCAGTAGCCTATTTTCTCACGTAAAAAGACTGAAGAAAACCCTTGATCCACCGTGCAGTGCCTTCTCAGCACTTTCTGTGTGTCTCATTCTTAGCGGCCTTTCTCTTTTCATGTTCATTTACGATCCCAAATGATCCATGAACTCCACCGTCTGTCCGTACTCCAACCAGGAAGAAGAGAGAAGTGAATGGCACCAACTATTGCTTAGCAAGATCCCACCATGAACACTAGCGTTCCTTCAACAGAACCAGGTCCATGGTTAATGTGCATTGTCAACTTTACTGGACCTAGACTCACCTAGGAGCTGCCTCTCTGGATGTCTCTGGAAGGGTGTTTCTAGAGAGGCTCAGCTGAGGAGGGAGGACCTTAAGTGCGGGTGACACTGTCCCATAGTCTAGAGTCCTGAAGTGAATAAAAAGAGAAAAAAGGAACGATGAGCTGAGTGTTATCTTTCACCTTGCTCTGCCCTTGGACAATAGGACCATCCACCTCATGCTCCTGCCACCACGAAGGACTGCATTTCCCCCAAACCATGAGCCCGAGGAAACCAGCCCTTCTTTTCTGAAGTTTTATTAGATTTATTTATTGGTGACGTAATATGCGTGTTTCCACAAGGAATGCATGGTCTTGGGCTCTCTCTGCGTGCTCGTGTGAGTACGCATGCTGCAGCACACGTGTGGAGGTCAGAGGAAAACTTGCAGGGTTGGCCCTCTCCTTTCATCATGTGGGTCCTAGGCCTCGGATTTAGGGCGTCAGGCTTGGCAGCAGGTGCCTTTACCTACTGAGGCATCTCAGTGGCCCCTGAAGTCCCTCTGTCAAGAATTTTGTCAAAGCAATGAGGAAAGTTATCACACAATTATCCCACTGGAAAAAGACCAACCGCTCTCTGATCTACAGTAGAAGAGGACAAAACATAAAATGAGATTGGCAGTGGCCAGGTGTCACCCTAGGCTTTAATGCAGAGAACTGCAGTTTTGAATCTGGGATGCATCTTTCTGGACTTGATTGTCCTGCCTTTGGCTTCCTTTACCAGTGTGACCTCGTTATGACAATTTTTGTATCGGTCCACTTTATTGTATTGGTCCACTCTGCACCCCAGACCCTGGAGACTCTCCCAGGTCCTGACTGGTGAAGAGAACCTTCTAGAGCAATGGTTCTTAACCTTCTTAATGCTCCGACACTTTACTACAGGTAACTTACATTGTGGTGACCTCCAAGCCTAAATTTATTTTCATTGTTACTTCGTAACTGTAATTTTGCTACTGTTGTGAATCATAATGTATGTATCTGATATGCAGGATATCTGATATGTGACTCACAAAGGGGTCACAAACCACAGGTTGAGAATGGCTGTTCTAGAAAGAATGCTTATTACAGACAGCTCCTGACATGGTTCCAAATGGCCCATCTCTGGAGTTGGTGTTCCTGTGTGACCACCTTCCTTGAGTGTGACTTGCTTCTAATGAATAAAATGGGGCAACAGGAAGAGACGCCACTCTGGGGACTCGGCCAGAGTGAGTGACAAAGGAGTCGCATGCTTTTCTTGCTAGTGTCTTTTCTGTGTTGCCTTTTCAGCTTGTGAACTTTGCTGAAGTAAGCCGCCATGTTGGAGAGACTTCAATCAGAGCTGCAGCGTCCCTGGATAGTGCCCACAAGACACTGAATCCTGCCTGGAACCACATGGAAGCAGCTCCTCTCCAGCTAACCCTTGAGATGACCATCGTCCTAGCTGAGACGTTGATTGCAGCCTCTGAGAGGCTCCCAAGATAAAGACTTAGTCAATCTACACCCCAAGAGACCTAAATCTACAGGAAATGTGAGACACCAGAATGGACCTGCCTAGTGCCCTGCATTTGGGGGCAGTTTGCTACACAGCAGTGGATCTTCTGGGAGGCAGTAAGGGACTCCTACCTCAGCATCACTTTCAGGTCCTCTAAACACTCACCTCTTCACACACCTAGAGGGCAAGAGCCCTGTGGTTAAAAAGACAAAGTAAGCTTGGTGTGGTGGTGCACGCCTTTAATCTCAGCACTGTGTAGCAGAGGCAGGGGATCTCTGTGAGTTTGAGGCCAGCATGGTCTACAGAGTGAGTTCCAGGACAGCTAAGGCCACACAGAGAAACCCTGTCTTGAATTGCCCCTTACCCTCAAAAATGGCCATCAGTCCTGGGTGGAACTTCCTTCTCCTCACTTCTGTTTTGGTATTTAGGGTCTTTTTTTCCCTGTATTTTTTGGCAGTTTTATGCATATATACAGTGCATTGTGATTAAACTCACACCCATTTACTGGTATCCCCTTCCTTCCTCTGAACCCCTTTTCTTTGAACCTGATCTTGAGTGATTACACCTTTAGAGAAATGACTCCCTGCCTTACACTGATTGTTGTCCTTGGCTCCTCAGGGAGGGATGGGCCTTGTGGACACCTCCTCTACTGATGAGGACAAGTAGGAGGGCCCAATGGGGTACAGGTAGATTTGGCTGCTGTGTGCTCACGGTTGTGATGGCAATTTCACCCATCCCTCAGGCTCTTAATGTTTTTCACCCTCTTTTCTGTGGTGTAGTTCTTTTCATTTATACTTTGAAAAAGTGTGTGTGTGTGTGTGTTCGTGGGTATGTACATGCACATGTGTTGTGTGTGTATTCGTGGGTATGTATGTGCACACGTGTGTTCGTGGGTATGTACGTGCATGTGTGTGTTCGTGGGTAAGTACATGTACATGTGTGTGTTCATGGGTATATAAGTGCACATGTATGTGTTCATGGATATGTATGTGCACATGTGTGTGTATGTGCACGTGTGTGTGTTTGTGGGTATGTACATGCACATGTGTTGTGTGTGTATTTGTGGGTATGTATGTACACATGTGTGTGTGTTCGTGGGTATGTACGTGTACACGTGTGTGGAGACCAGAGGTCAACCTTGAGTGTCTTCCTCAATTGCTCTCTTATTCTTTGAGACAGAATCTCTCCCTGACCTTTGAGTTCACTGGCTCAGTGGGACTGCTGGCCACCAAGCCCCTGGGATCCTGCTCTGTTCTCCCAGTACTGGGATCACAAACCAGCATCCCTCAGCCCATGTGTTTACACGGGTTCTGGAGTGGAACTTGGGTCTTCATGTTGTACACTGGCTGAGCCATTTCCTGGCTTCTCTTTTTACATTGTCTGGTGTGCTTTTGGGGATTTCGTCTCGAGGGAAAGGGATAAATAGGCCTTTGTTGCTACGGAGATTGGTATATCTATGAGGAATGCCTCTCTCTGTGCCCCTGGTGCATCTTGAGTCTAGGGAAGTGAAACTCGCTCACTGCATTTAAAGGGAACCAGGCTTGTTCTCCACCCCTGATACTCAAAGGAATGGCATCTGGTGGCTGCTCCTGACAGGATGTCCCCAGGAGACTCTGTCTCTGCAGGCAGCCTTAGAACATTTTAGGAGGTGGGTCCTGGGTCATTCTTATCAGTCATGCTCTCCTAGTCAGTTCAATTGGTCACCTCACTACAGGTCATGTGTAGCCCATGCTGCCCTGAAACTCACCCAATATAGTATGTATGTAATATATAGTTGATAGGTGTTCATATTCATGGGATGTCTTCCTCAAACATTCTTCACTTCATTTTTTGAGGCAGAGTCTCTCTCTCACTGAACCTGGAGCTCTCGGATTCAGCTTGCCTGCCTGGCCAGCGCGCCTCCTCAGGCCTCTCTCTGCCCTCCACGCAATGAGATGCAGGCTCATGCTGCCTGCCTAGCTTTCTGTATGAACACGGGAGATCTGAACTCAGATTCTCGTGCACACACAGCAAGCTCTTTACCATCCTTCCAGCCCCCTACCCCCTTCGCAGTCAGAGTTTGACTTGTCTCTCTGACTTCTTGCTGCTTCTGAGGTGAGAGTCAAGGTTTCATTTCTTATCTCAGAGGGCTGAGCTTTGATTCGGATTTGTCAAGATGCAAAACAAGTTTGTTTGTTTGTTTGTTTTTGAGACAGGGTTTCTCTGTCACTTTCGGGGCCTGTCCTGGAGCTAGTGATTGTAAACCAGGCTGACCTCACACTCACAGAGATCCGCATGCTTCTGCCTCCCGAGAGCTGGGATTAAAGGTCTGCGCCACCACTGCCCAGCTGCAAAGCAAATTTTGATAGAAGGGAAAATCAGACAACTAGATATGTGTTCCCCGGGAGTAGTCTGAGGTTGGGATGACTAGTGTTGTACCTCTGTGTCCCTCCGTGTATTCCCAGCAGTGCGCATGACTGTGAGTGAGTGGTGCCTATCTGTGCCAGCTTTCTGTCCCTAACATGAACCCAGGACCTCCCATCCTGGGATTCCCTCTGACTTCCTTCCTGTGGGCCGGTGCCTGGGAGCCCGAGGAACATTTTAAGAGTCTATCGGGACCTTCCCTTCAGAAGCCCAGAAAATGCCCTGTTCCTTCCAAATTCTTGCTGACAGGCGTCTCACCTGGCACTATGCACACGGGGTGCGGAGCAGCGCCCCCACCCTGAGCTGCTCCTACCCCTGCCACTTCCCAGCTTCCCTGATCTCTGTTCAATGCGTGATTTTTTACGATCGATCTTATATCCGGCACAATCCGATTTATGGCTCCTGCATCTTATGAAATTACACAGATGTTGCCGCTCTGCTTCTCTCCAGGACAGTAAAAGGCAATAACGTTCTTGCAGATTTCGACAGCAGGCAATTCAATAAAGGGCCATGTATATTTTATAAGTACAATAAAGAAGGAGGCTGTGTGCCTGCATTGCGGCCCGCCAGGGCCCAGCGCTGCACCGGCCGGCAAGTGCCCTCCCCCTTCCTGTCTGTTTGTCGATCAGAACTCTCCCCTGTCACACAGGGGACCTGGGAGATTTATCCCTTTTCTGATCCCTTATTTAAGTTCGGCTCCAGGGACCCTACAATGGGGGCTGTTTAAATTTTAAAGGTGTTTGTGGAACTTAATACTTCCCTCCTCCTGATTCCCACTATAAAATTTTATCTATATTTTTGTTGCCCCATAAAATGTTTCTATCTTATCGGACAGCTTGTCCTTTTATGGGCAAACCCATAAATACCCGATGAGGTGAGGGTTGGTGGAAGGTCTCACGGAGAGGCTCAGGAGAGATGGGAGAAGGGAAACCTCCATAGCTTGCAGCCCTTGGGTGGCCATGGGCCAGACACTGTTTCTCCCCTGACTCAGTTTCTTCCTCTGAAAGATGGCGAGGTCCCTGTACTCATTGGCTGGGACTGCTCTGAGGATGTAGCACCTGGACCAGAGTGTGCAAAGGCCCTGAGGTGGGAACTGCAGGGGAGGGCAGAGCTGGTGAAGGAAGATCCCTGGATCAAAGCGGTTTCCTCTTCAGGGTCAAGATGACCTTCAGGGCTAGGGCAGGCTGCAAGAGAAGCTCTGTGGAACCAGGCAGGCACTCGCTTCTCTGTCCTCACAGAACGGAGATGTCATCACTTCCATCCTATAAGGGTATTGGTATGAGCTGAGTGGCTCAGGGCTACCTAGCCACACAGCTGGCTTAGAGTCCTGTACAATCAAACCCTCTCTCTGAATGTCATGTGTGACCGTTGCATCATTGTTATTAGAGAACAGGGCTGGGATCCGGGAGAGGAAAGTGAAGCACCCTGGCATGAGATAGAAGGGGGCACTCCCTCTTTCTGGTCAGCAGGGCAGGGGGGTGCCTGCACACCAGCACCTCCTAACGCTTGTCATCCCGTGTGCCTGCTGCTACACCCTGGGTCTGGTTCAGCTCTCTGGGACTTTTCCAAGTTTGCCTGAATCATCAACATGCCTGGACAGAGGCAGGCCCCTGGGTTTGGGCGGGGGGAGCAGCTTCTAAATCGTAAGCTAAGCAATATAGGAACAAGAGCAGGCAGAGCCTTTGATGAGCCCAGGGTCACCCCCTGTGGGCCATGCACCCTGACACCAGCTCTGGGCCTGGTGCTCACTGGGCATAGAGAATCACACTTGATCTCTGGTCTCAAGGGGCACCCAGTCTAGGTAGGAGAACAACATGTTCGTGCGCTGAGAGGATGCTCGGATTGCATTGGGAAGCACAGTATGGGGGTAAAGGGGGCAGGACGGTGAAGGGTATTAGAAAAGGCATCATGAAAGGGCCATATCAGGGAAACCAGGAAGGGTAAGTACGAGGTTGCCCAGTGGGAAGGGTTTTCCTGGTGACCAGCATGTACCGGGGTACCAGCGGGCTGGCCTGATACTCCAGGACTGCATGCAGGTCAGTTTCCTCTGTAACGTTGACAGAACTGTCAGTGGTTCCCAGGGCCTGAGTTGGCTGGGTCCTGGGGACCCTGGTGGGAGGGGTGCCCGTTGAAGGGAGAGGGTCTCCACGTAGAGCTCCAAGCTGAAGCTGTGCAGTCGGGCACCTCAGTTGTGTGTCACTGGCCCTCCCTTCCTTCTTCAAGTCAGATGGCATCACCCCAGTATGCAGTGCGGTGTCTCTTAGATTCACCTTCAGGATACAGAGCCTGAGAATGGAGAAATATGACTCTATCTGGTTCTTCCGGCTCTCACGAGTAGGAAAAGGGAGTGGCGCTGAGTGGGGGTGAAGGTAAGCTGTCCTGAACTAATGGCTGAGTTCATCAGAGCTCTGGGGGCTACGGAGGGATGGACCCCAGTGTGGCTTGGAGTAGAGGGAAAGACTGTGATCCTGCTGCTTCTGTACCAGTCAGGACTGGACGTGTGCTGTCCCAGGGGAAGCGGAACCCCGGGGAACATGTCCCTTTGGCAAAAGCAGTCCCAGAAGAGGGAGGAGTTTCTCTGCAAGATTTCAGTAGAGACCATTTCTGGCAGCTGAGTGGCCCCCTGTATCCTGAGAAGGGTCCTGATTCTTCATCCAGCCTCTACTATTGCTACTGCCTCTGCTTGTCTAAGGGGATGGCTGGGCACTCATCCCAGGACAATTCCAGACTTGCTATCTCACTCACATTAGAATGACCCCTTTCAAAATAAATGGACAGGCAAACAAATAAACTAAACATGCAAGTGTTGATGGATATCGAAAAATTGTGGTAATAAGCATAATACAAGCTTTTTCATCATAAGTATACAATAGGTTTTGGTCCTATGGTATCAAGTGCAAAGGGCTATGGTGAATGGGAACGTAAAATGATGCAGTTGCCATGGGAGACTGTACAGCAGTCTCACAAAAGGTACAAAATACTATTAGCATAGGATTTGGTAATTTTGCTTCTGGGCATAGACCCCAATGAGCTAAAAATAAGGACTCAAAGCAAGTTTTGTATATCTGTCTTCATAGCTGCATTAGTACAATAGCCAAGAGTTAGAAGCAACCCACCTGTTCATCAAAAGATGGATGGGTAAGTAAAGGTGGTGTGTCCGTACAAT
The DNA here is from genome assembly GCF_950005125.1 of Chionomys nivalis. NCBI lineage: Eukaryota > Metazoa > Chordata > Mammalia > Rodentia > Cricetidae > Chionomys > Chionomys nivalis. Next base: position 48,510,040 of record NC_080107.1, read on the forward strand.
GGAGTGTTATTCAGCCTCAGAAGGAAGGAAGTGTTAGGCACAGTGACACATGTCTGTAACTCTGCTGTACGAATCCCTGGACCGGTGTACCAGCTGGCCAACAACAAGAGATCCTGTCTCAAATGAAGCAGAAGATGAGGACTGACACGCGAGGCTGCTCTCTGACCTCACACACGTCTTGACACATATGCATTTACATCCACGTGCATACATGCACATGTGCCATGCACTCATCATAGACACACATGCATAAAAGGAAGGAAACTGTGATACAAGCTGTGTCATGGATGAAACTTGAAGACATCAAGCTAAGAGAAATAATCCACACACAAAAGGTCAGATACTGTAGAGTCTGACTTGCAGGGTCTTTAGAGAAGTCAAGCTCCTAGAGGAAATGACATAGAGGTGGCCAGCAGAGGGGGAGCTGGAGAGTTAGTGTTTAGTATGCACAGAGAGTATTGGTGTTGCAAAGAGTCCTAGTTAACTTGACACAGCCTAGACTCACCTGAGAAGAGAGTCTTATTTGAGGGGCTGCACAGACCAGATTGGCTTGTGGGTGTGTCTGTGAGGGACTGTCTTGATTGCTCATTGATATGAGCCAGCCCAGCCCACCCTGGGTGGTTCCATTCCCTGGGAAATTGGTCTGAGCTATATAAAGAAGCTAGTAGAAAAGCTGGGTGGTGGTGGCACACGCCTTTAATCCCAGCACTCGGGAGGCAGGGGCAGGTAGATCTCTGTGGGTTCGAGGCCAGCCTGGTCTACAAGAGCTAGTTCCAGGACAGGCTTCAAAACTACAGAGAAAACCTATCTCCAAAAAATAACAACATCAACGAAAAGAAGCTAGCTGAGCTAGACAGGGACATTCCTCTATGCTTTTGCTTGCGTTCCTGTCCAGCTGCCCTCCATGATGGACTGTGATCTGGAAGTGTAAGTCAGACAAATTCTTTTCTCTCCGGATTGTGTCAGAGTGAGATATCAAGGGCAACAGAGGACACCAGAACATGAGGCGGAGGGTTCTTGAGAGGGACAGTGCTGGGTGAATTTGTCATTTGCAATATATTGCCCGAAGGTGTGGATGTATCTGGTATCAGAACAATACACTTGAAGCTAGTTAGGATGGTATTTGTATGTGGATTTTTACCACAATTAAAGTAAAAAATAATTAGCAAAAACTAAGACCCGAAAGGGCAAGAAGTGTATTGTGGACACTTGCTTTGCTGAAGCACAAATCAATGAGCTGGAAGGATCTTCCAGAACATAGAACAAAGACAATATAAGTGTGAAGGAAAAGTTAAGAGACAGAGAGAGTAGATTTTAACAATGTAAACATTTATCTACTAGAGATCTAGAAATCACAAAAGTGACCTTCTCCAAACAAAGAGAATTTACCTATAAAAAAGTGAGATGCAAACAGGTTGCCGACTTCTCTTCACCTCCGCTGGATACGAGCACAGTGTGTAAAGACGTCCTTAATGTGCTCACTCATGGAGCAGCGAAGGCACATCAGGAAAACAGAGACTGCCACTGTGGTAATTAGCCACTCAAGGCTATCACTTTCCCTGGAGTTGGGGTTGCTATGGAAACTCAGCTGTGTGTAAGTCTATCAGACATTTCCAGGAAGATTTAACTGGAGAAGAGTCACCTCAAATGTGGGTAGCATTTGCATTCTAGGCCCAGACAGAATATAAAACAAATCAAAGCAGCCAAAAAGAAAAATCAAACAAAACCCCCCAAAATTCCAAACCTAACCAAAGCAAGCAGCTGAGCACAGGCATTATTCTGTCTCTGTTCCCTGACTGCTGGCCAATCAGCATTTATTAAACCAATACGAGTGGCAAATCTTTACAGTATACAAGAACATTGTCCCTCAGCAAGGGGCCCAGCTCATGAAGTTTCAGAGGGGAACAAGGATTCTATTAGGAACTGGGCTTTAGACTATTCATGTTTATATGATATATACACATATATTTAATATACATTAATATGTATAATTTATAATATTTTAAATATAAATATATTTAAATATATAATAAATGTATATATTTATTTAAAACATGGCTTCATCTTGCTAGTGTTTTGAGAACTTGAATAATGCTAAACTTAAAAGTATTAGATTCACCAGGCTGTGGCACATGCCTTTAACCCCAGCACTTCGGAGGCAGAGGCTTGCTGTGTGTTCTAGACTAGGCTGGTCTACAAGTTCCAGGACAGGTTCCAAAGCTTAGAGAAACCCTGTCTTGAAAAGTTTAAAAAAAAAAAAATAGTCTCACTAGCCTCATTTGTTGGGTGGAAAAAATTTCGAGACAGGAGAGTTTTCAGACTATGATAGAGCTACTGCTCACCAACCTCACCCAGGTGGCAAGGAGGGTGCAGAGGCAAGGGGCATGCAGAGGCAAGGGGGGTGCAGAGGCAAGGGAGGTGCAGAGGCAAGGGGGGTGCAGAGGCAAGGGAGGTGCAGAGGCAAGGGGGGTGCAGGGGCAAGGGGGGTGCAGAGGCAAGGAGTATGCAGAGGCAAGGGGGGTGCAGGGGCAAGGTGGTGTGCAGATGCAAGGAGTGTGCAGAGGCAAGGGAGGTGCAGGGGCAAGGGGGTGAAGGGTCAAGGGGGGGCGCAGGGGTAAGGGGGTGCAGGGGCAAGGGAGGTGCAGAGGCAAGGAGTGTGCAGAGGCAAGGGGGGTGCAGGGGCAAGGTGGTGTGCAGAGGCAAGGAGTGTGCAGAGGCAAGGGAGGTGCAGGGGCAAGGGGGGTACAGGGACAAGGGGATGCAGGGTCAAGGGGGTGCAGGGTCAAGGGGGGGGCGCAGGGGTAAGGGGGTGCAGAGGCAAGGGTGGTGCAGGGGCAAGGGAGGGCAAGGGGCAAGGGGAGATGCAGAGGCAAGGGGGGTGCAGGGGCAAAGGGGTGCAAGGGGCAAGGGGGTGCAGGGATAAGGGGGTGCAGGAGCAAGGGGGTGCAAAGGCAACGGGGTGCAGGGGCAAAGGGGTGCAAGGGGCAAGGGGGTGCAGGAGCAAGGGGGTGCAAAGGTAACGGGGTGCAGGGGCAAAGGGGTGCAAGGGGCAAGGGGGTGCAGGGGTAAGGGGGTGCAGGAGCAAGGGGGTGCAAAGGCAACAGGGTGCAGGGACAACGGGGTGCAGGAGCAAGGAGGGTGCACCAGTTGTTAGTGTCTTAAGACACCGTCTGGAGCACCCTTGTGCTCAGCACTTGGATGCTTGGAAAGGTGCCGAAGGCCATGCCCACTCATCAAAGGCTCTAGTTTGTAACAACATAAACTCAGTTGAGAGGACAGGGAATAGAGAATGATGCGAAAGGGTCTCTGCTCCAAAACAGCCGGCTGAGGAAGTGCTCCCCAGGGACACAGAGGCCACTCCAGGTGTGGCTGAAGGGTGACAATGAGGAAGTGGGCAAAGTCATGGAGCAGGGTCTATTTGATTCCAAAGCTCTGTCCTCAGTACGTGGGCCAGCTGTGGAGAATGGCTCCCTCCCTCTTGTGGCTGATTGGTCGCCACACTGAAAGAGAAACACATTGTTAGAGAGATGTCAGAATTGTCACAATTTCCAACTCGATTCCGACTTTGCTTTGGATTTTTACTGAGGATGTGGGATTTTGGGTAGGAGGAAGTACAAGGCTGAAGACAGGCATGAGAGAGACAGCAAGGCCAGGGGAGATGGAGACTGATGGGCGGACAAGAAGCACGGAAGCCAAGATAGAGGAAGGGGACTGAGAAGGCAACAGGGAAGTTGCACATTGTGTTACTTTTCGTATTACTGTGACCAGCCATGGAACAGAGGCATCTTACAAAAGAGAATTACTGATTTTGCTCATTGTTTCAGAGGCTCAATCCATCAAGGCCAGGAGGGCAAGGTGGGCAGCACAAGCTGCATGGTGACAGGCCAGGAAGCAAAGAGAGAGGCACACCACTGTGCCTCGCCTCCCGCCACCTGATTCTTACATAATCTCGGCCACCCAACCACAGGACAGCACTCAGGAGTCCTCTTACTCAGTTAGTCCTCTCTGGGAATCCCTCACAAAAACACCCAGATGTATGTCAGTCTAGGTGATACGAAATCTAGCCACATTGGTCGTGAAGACTAACCATCACACACAGACACACATGTGTGACGTGTGCACATATGTAAACACTCATCCAAGTACCCAAATGTAAGCATTGGTACACACAGTCACACACCAGACAGCGAGGCTGCCCTAACGAGGGACAGCGAGGATGATTGCCCTGGAGGCCACAATGGTCAGTGACTCTAGGGCTCAGGTGGGTGAGTGCATGGAGCATGCATGGTGAAATTCTCCAGGAAGCACTTCTCAGATGATATTCCATTACTAAGTCATGCATGAATGTACAAGTCTGTCCGAGAGAGACGGAGAGAGTAAGAACACAGGAAAGCCAAGGGACACTCCAGTGGAGGCAGGGACAGAAGACAGGAGAAAACAGCATTGACGAGACAAAGATGATGAGAGAAAGTGGCACACAGAGACATGGAGGCAGTGGTAAGATGGGAGGTGACAGAGGAGCAAAGGAGAAGGAGAGAGAAAGAAATACAGATAGACAGAGGGACAGAAAAATAGGGAGAAACAGCTAGAGACAGAGAGACCGTGAAAGAAAAAGAAACTGGCACACACAGAGAGACAGAGAGATAGACACAGAGAGACTGAGACACAGAGAGACGTGAGACAGACATGTGACAGAGAGAGACAGGGAGAGACAGACAGATGACAGGGAGAGACAGGGAGAGACAGACAGATGACAGGGAGAGACAGGGAGAGACAGACAGATGACAGGGAGAGACAGGGAGAGACAGACAGATGACAGGGAGAGACAGACAGATGACAGGGAGAGACAGGGAGAGGCAGACAGATGACAGGGAGAGACAGGGAGAGACAGACAGATGACAGGGAGAGACAGGGAGAGACAGACAGATGACAGGGAGAGACAGGGTGACAAACGTAGGAGGCAGAGACGGGTACTGCAATAGAGAGGGAAGGGCAGAAGGGGAGGAGGGAAATGAGAGCTGAGGGCTAGGGAGGGAGGCTAGAGGAAAGGGCAGCAGGGGAGGCAGCTGAGGCAGAGCTGGGGTAGCTGACACCCCAGGGGTGGCCATCCCCCCACTTAGGGGATGACTCCTGCTGCCTCCATGGCCTAGAAGCTCATTCACCTCCCTTCCCCCCCACGTGGTACCAGCCAGCCAGCAGATACTAGAGGGAGGAACTGGGCCCACAGATTCCTCACTCAGAACAGAACCATTAATGCTTTCTAAAAAGCTTTTTAGCTGTGGCCTGCTCCGCATGTTATTAATTTCTTTATTACAGATCTTATTTTCAGAGGTCCCTGGGGACCCATTAACAACGGGTTTTTATGGGAAAGAAGTTGGTTAAAGGGGTGGGAATAACTGCTTCTCAGCCCTGAGTCAGTAATCCGAGTTGCACAGAGCACAATGTAGGTTGTTTTAATTTCCAAAATAGCAACAGTTCAGACACTTAATTGTGCTTTTATGCCCCTTTTTTTCTCATGCTGCTGAATGTAAAATATGTGACCAGTAATATATAACTGCTAACCACTGAGCCACAGACTGGCCCAGCTATCTCTTCTCTCCTGGAGCAGGGGAGCGGTGGGGCCGGAAGGAAGGGAAGAAGGAACAAATGGGAAGGTAAACAGGAAGAGGGAGGGTGTGTGTGGAGGGGAAGGTAGTCCTGGGTGGGAACCACTGCGCTCAGAAGAGGGAGAGTAGGGTTGGGTGGGAGGGGCCCTGTGTGGGTGCCATAGCACTCAGAAGAGGGAGAGGTGGGGTGGGTGGAATGGATGGGAGGGGCCCTGCATGGGCTCCACTGCACTCAGAAGAGGGAGAGACGGGGTGGGGGAGGGGCCCTGGTTGGGCGCCATTGCACTCAGAAGAGATAGAGGTAGGGTTGGTGGGATGGGCAGGAGGGGCTCTGGGTGGGCTCCTCTGCACTTGGAACTTGCGTGGTCACTCCTGCCTCCCACCTCATCTGAAAATCCTTTTCTTTATCTCTGTATCATAAGTGTTTTCCCTTGGGAGCTAGAGAGATGGCTCATTGGTTAAGAGCACTGGCTGCTCTTCCAGAGGACCCAGGTTCAGCTCCCAGCACCCTCATAGTGACACAAAACTGTTTGTAGCTCCAATTCTAGGGTCTCCATGGGCACTGCAGACATGTGGTGCACAGACATACATGCAGGCAGAGCACACATACACACAAAATAAAAATAAATGGATCTTAATATTTTTTTTCAGACAGTGTCTCCTGTGTAGCTCTGACTGCCCTAGAACTCACTTTATAGACTAGGCTAGCTCACAGAGATCCTCCTGCCTCAGCCATCTGAGTACTAGGATTAAATCATGTCCAATTCACTCTTTTTTTTCTTTTTGTTTGTTTTGTTTTTTGTTTTTTTGAGACAGGGTCTCTCTGTAGCTTTCGATCCTGTACTGGAACTAGCTCTTGTAGACCAGGCTGGCCTTGAACTCACAGAGATCCACCAGCCTCTGCCTCCCAAGTGCTGGAATTAAAGGCTTGTGCCACCACCTCCCGGCTGCCCAACTCATTCTTAATTAAAAAATTTGTTTTCTATTCCTCTTGTATCTCAACCTACCTCACAGCTGTGGACACCCTGCCGGGGGACCAGGTATCCCCATGATAAGATGGTCTGTCACAAGTTCCCTCCCCTGTGACCAAGTGACATTCAAATGTAAGAGAATCCTTGGTGCTTTTCTTGAGAACATTCCCCCCTGCTCTTGAGAAGGCACTCACCCACCATCCGTGGTGTAGCCTCCCGTGAGCTACCCCAGTTCTGCGCTGCATCCATCTGTCCCCTTCATCTGACTGGGGCTCTCCTGTCCCTGTGGCCACAGCTGATCCTTGCCATCGTAAAGAACACAGGAGAGTCTTCACATGTTATATTTAGGATATTTAGGTTATCTTTTCTGAATGGCTACATGGCCTTTTGGGGATTGGGGACAGTGCAGGTGCCAAGGTCGGCCCGGTGAGAACATGTAGATGGTCGGTCACTGGACCTCTTAAGGTAAAGATGACTTATCCTTTGGGTACCAGCAGACCATGTGTGCATGTCTGTGTGTGTGTGTGTGTGTGTGTGCGCGCACACATGTGTGCATAGGCTACAGATTGACATCCCTGTCTTCCACTTTCCACCCTATTTTTTAAGGCAGTCTCTTATGAGCCTGGAGCTCACCAAGTTGGCTAGCCTGCCTGGGCAGTGAACCTTAGGGATCCTCCCGTCTCTGCCTCTTCAGCACTGGGATTATGAACAAAAGAGGCTTTTTTTTAAAAAAAAAAAATTGGTGCTGAGGATCTGAACTCAGGTCCTCATGTTCACACAGAAAACACTACTGACAAGAGCATCTCCCCATCCCACTACCACTGTTCTTCCATATCACTGTGGCCTTGGGTGATGGTGCATAAACCTGGTGCTGCGGTTCTGAACGGCCCCAGTCTGTCTCACCTCCTCTCGGCTCCACAAGCAGCCAGCTGCCTTCTGATCGGGAGCATTCCAGACTCACCACACAATGCTCAGCAAGGGGCATATGGAGGAGGCTGCATCATCCTGTGAGCCTCTCCACAAGGCTCTTTGTGGTCCACTTCAGTGGCTCTCAGTGCATTAGTAGGTATGGTGGCTTGCAAGAAAATGCCCCCCAAAGGGAGTGGCGCTATTGGAGTTGTGGTCTTGTTGGAGGAAGTGTGTCACTGAGGAGGTGGGCTTTGGAGTTTCATAAGCTCAGGATACCACCAGGTGAGACAGTCGACTTCCTGTGACCTGCAAGATACAGCACTCTCAGCTCCAGCACCACATCTGCCTGCGTACCTCCGTGCTCCCCACAATGGTGATAATGGATTGAACCTCTGAAACTGTAGGCAAGCCACCCCAATTAGAAGTTTTCTCTATAAGAGTTGCCATGGTCATGGTGTCTTTTCACAGCAACAGTAAACCCGAGACAGTAGGCTTGCTGAACAATTTGCCTCTGACCCACATGTGGATACACGTTCACACATGCCGGGTTCTCTGGCAGAAAGGGCGGGGGCAGAGCTGGACCCCCGGACTTTCCCTGGGGCGGAGTGGGATGGTGAGTGTGGACGACCCAGACCACCCAGACTCAGCCCCCACCAGCCACCGGGGAGAAACTCACACACTGAGTCGGGAGCCTGTCAAAGTAGGACCTCCTTTATTGCATCAGGCATGAACTTATACAGGAAGTGGGAAGCCTGGGATGGGTTGAGGCAGAGCAAGGAGCAATGGTCAATAATATTTTGCCATGTTAGCAGTGACTGGGCAGGCCTAAGTCGGATGGCCAGAGACAGGTCTCCAAACGCAAGCTAGGCTCAGAAAGTTACAGTAGGCCTCACCAAACTCAAGTTAGGCTTAAGAAGTTATACTGGTCCTCATGCCCAGGCCTCATGAGGCCCAACACACACACACACACACACACACACACACACACACACACACTCATTCACAGAATATGATAATAATAATAACAGAATTTTTTTAAAGTCGGGCGGTGGTGGCATACACCTTTAATTCCAGCACTCGGGAGGCAGAGACAGGTGGATCTCTGTGAGTTCGAGGCCAGCCTGGTCTACAAGAGCTAGTTCCAGAACAGGCTCCAAAGCTACAGAGAAACCCTGTCTTGAAAAAAAAGGAATTTTTTTTAATAAAGCAATGGATGGTGAGTCCCCAAAAGTATTTATGAATTTCCTAAATATTACCCCCCTACACACCTACCTACAACTCTGTCTTGGGTCTTGGGCTTGAGAGTTCTGAAAGTCTAATCCAAAATCTAATTCTATTGGTAGTTAAATAACAATGTTAGTTTAATTTCCAGCCTTGAGGGACTCGCATTAAATTAAAACTAAGGCTGAGAAGGAGTGGGGCTCAGAAACTTGGAATATGGACACCTGGACAAACTAATAGAGAGTAGAACTCTGAGCCCCAAATCCCATCAACCCATTTATCCATCAAAGCATGCCCTCTACATTCTAAGATTTTTTTTTTTTACCTTTTGCCTGGAGAATCTGTAATGGTTTTTCCTGTGTGTGTGTGTGTGTGTGTGTGTGTGTGTAAGCCAGGGAGTGACATCATGTGTCTTTAATCGCTATCCTCCTTATTTTTTGGGAAACATCTCTTGCTGAAGCTAGAACTCATCATGGGGCTAGACTTGTCTACCATACAACACCAGGGATCCCTGTCTCTGCCTTCCCAGCACTGAGATAACAGGCATGCACTGGCAGGTCCAGACTTTTACACAGCTTCTGGGGCTCCAAGTCAAATCCTCACACTTTCACATCAAGAACTTTAACTGCCCTGCAAGGAAAAGGCTAACTTCTTCCAAAATTCCACTCCACACCCCTCATTGTTTCTAGATTTATTGCCAGATTCAAGGCACAGCAAGTTTCAGCAAGCAAGTGCAAACTCTAGCGCATAAGGAGGCATTGCTTGAAGGAAAAGGAAATGCAAGATGTCTCAGACTTATATCGACATGGGAACACATCCTAAAGGGTAAGACTGTGGTAGAAGAGTATAATGCTGGGTCTAGCTAACTTGATTTATGAATCCACCCTATTTTGCTTCTTGGCTGTTGTGACAAAAGACTGACCAAGGCAACTTGGGGAGGAAGGGTCTCTCTGGACACCAGGTTACTCCATCATTGAGAGAAGCCACGGCCGGAACTGAAGCAGAAAACCGAGGAGAACTGCTTCTTACCGGCTAACCTCTAGGTTCACGATCAGCTTTCCTTCTTCTACAGCCCATGCCCACTGCTTAGGAATGGCACTGCCTCCAGCGGGCTAGACCTGTCTACATCTGTCAGAAATCAAGAAAATGCTCCACAGACCAATCCGATGGAGGCAATTTCTCGATTGGGATGATTCCTTCTTCCTAGGTGTGTCAAGTTCACAGCTGATGATAACTGTGACAGACTGTGGAAGCAAAGACTCCAGACTTGTTACAATAGTTTATGTAGCTGACACACTCAATACTTAGCATAGTCCACATGAAACAATGTTGTAGTTTCATAACATTCTTCATGTGCTATGGGCAGAAGAGATATGATGTCCAAGAGAAGAGAAATTAAAGTACTCTAATGGATATATTATGTTGTGGTGGTGCCAGGGACTGAGGTATTGCTGTGATAGGTCTGATTATGTTTTTGGGACTTTGGGTTAGGAAACCAGTGGAATACTTAAAGCACTGCTTAATGGGCCATCCTAGTAGGAGCAAGGAAGACAGTGGTGCTGAGAATGGTTTGAACAGTGGGGGCCTGGCTCAAGAGGCCTTAGGGTAGAAGAATTTTATTATGTTACCTAGAGATCATTCTTAGGATATTTAGATGAAGAATGTGTCTGCTTTTTGCCTTTGTCTGGAAAATATGCCTGAGGCTAAAAAGATGAGTTTTGGATTAATCACATTGGAAAAGGAAATCTCAAAACAGCCTACCTTAGACTCTGTCATGTGGTTAGTAGTTGTATTGGCTGGCTTTGTGTGTCAGCTTGACAGAAGCTGGAGTCATCAGAGAAGAAGGAGTCTCAGTTGAGAAAATGAATGAGATCCAGCTGTAAGGCATTTTCTTAATCAGTGGTTGATGGAGGAGGGCCCAGTCCATTGTGGGTGATGCCATCCCTGGGCTGCTGGTCCTGGGTTCTATAAGAAAGCAGGCTGAGCAAGCCAGTAAGCAGCACCCCTTCATGGCTTCTGCATTAGCTCCTGCCTCAAGCGCCACTTGAGTTCCTATTTGACTTCTTCCAATGGTGGACTATGATCTGGAAGTGTAAGCTGAATAAACCTCCTTCCCTCCCCACCTTGCTTTTTAGTCATGGGGTTTTGTCACAGTAATAGAAACCCTAAGACACTAGTTTTAACTCTTATGAAGATCTATAATGAAAAGGAGCAAGCTGAGCAAGAAAAATACAAAATGTATAATTTGAGGAGAGGGACATCGGAAAGTGGAATGGAGCTAAAGCCCATGTTCAAGGAGATAAACAGGTTAAGAAATGGAATAAAGGCAGTGGTGACCTCAGGGCAAGACCCCATCCAGCTAAGCTTCCGACTTGTGAAAAGAAATCAAAGAACAGCTTAGACCTTGGCATGGTGGCCACACCTTTAATCTCAGTATTCAGAAGGCAGAGCCTGGTGGATCTCTGAGTTTGAGGACAGCCTGGTCTACAGGGTGAGTTTCAGGACAGTCAAGCTTAGGAAGTGAAGGAAACCAACAAAACCAGAAATCTAGTGATGTAATTGAATGAAGGAGCTGTGTTCCGGGCCCAACAAGTAGCAGAACTTGGCTATGTGGCTCTGGCTTTAGAGTCAAGGATACATAAAAGGGGACATGGAATCTCCCTCCACAACTAAGGAAAGTTACTGAAGCAAGTTGTGTGGTGGGGTGTTCCTGCGTCGAGGCCCAGAGAGGCCACTGTGTGAAGTTGTGAAGCCTGGGTTGCCTTGGAGACACCAAAATTTTGGAGATGCCAGAATTGTGGGACAGCTGCAGAGGAAAGCTGCTAACAGGGAGGGGAACCAGCCCAAGAGAGAGAAGCGTGTTGCAGTCAACAGAGCTGAAAGGAGTTGGAGATCTGAAGAGCACTTTGACATCAGACTTGGAGACATGGAGCTTGGAGTTTGTCCAGCTAGTTTTTGGTCTTCCTTTGGTCTGGTGCTTCCTCACTATGCTTCCTTTCCTCCCTTTTGGAATGATAATGTATGTGCCATTGTATGTTGAAAACATGTGATCTGCTTTTTTATTTTATTTTACAGGGGGGTTACAGTCAAAAGATTGTATGAATCTCAGAAGAGACGTTGAACATTGGACTTTTAAACATTGTTGAGACTATGATAGACTATGGGGACTCTTTAACTGTGATAGACTATGGGGACTAAATGCATTTTGCATTATTCTATGTCTATAAGCCTAGGGAGTGGGAATGGAATATGGTGGTTTGAATAGCTATGGTACCATAAACTCACGTGTTTGAATGCTTGGCCTATAGAGAGTGACACTGTTGGGAGGTGTGGCTTTGTTGGAGTAGGTGTGGCCTTGTTGGAGAATGTGGGGTGGGCTTTGAGGTCTCTTACGTGCTTAAACTATGCCCAGTGTGGAGCAATTCACTTCCTGCAATTAAGATGTAGAACTCTCAGCTCTTTCTCTAGCACTGTCTCTGCCCGTATGCTCTCTTGCTTTCTGCCATAATACTAATGAACTGAATCTCTGAAACTGTAAGCCTGTTCTAATTAAATGTTTTCCTTTATAAGAGTTGCTGTGATCATGGTGTCCCTTCATGACAATAGAAACTGTAACTAAGACATATTTAAAACCCACTTATTTTCTCTCTTGCTCTCTGGTGGGGGTTCTGTTGTGGAATATTATTTTAAGATGTGTTACATTTTTTTTATGCTGTGGAATATTTGTTTAATGATGAAAAAATGTGTTGCATTCTTTTATGTTGTATTTGTTTAACTGTGAAGCTGTGTTGCTGTGTTTGTCTAAAACACAAGATCAGTCTAATAAAGACCTGAACAGCCAGTAATCAGGCAGGAGAGAGAATTGGCAGGATTGCCAGGCAAAGAGAAATAGGGGGAGAAGCAAGAGAAAGGAGAAGAGGAGGACACTAGGGGCTGATGTGGGAAAGTCATATGTCAACCTGTTGATTTCATTGGTTAATAAAGAAACTGCCTTGGCCCATTTGATAGACCAGCCCTTAGGTGGGTGGAGTAGACAAAATAGAATGCTGGGAAGAAGGGAAGTGAGCTCAGACGCTATGCCGCTCCTCTCCAGGGCAGATGCGATGAAGCTCCAGCCCAAGATGGACGTACACTAGAATCTTCTTGGTAAGACACCACCTCATGGTGCTACACAGATTATTAGATATGGGTTAAAGCAAGATATAAGAGTTATCCAGTAAGAGACTAGATATAATGTGCCAGGCAGTGTTTAAAAGTATACAGTTTCCATGTTATTATTTTGGGGCATAAGCTAGCCAGGCGGCCGGGAGCTGGGTGGCAGGAACGCAGCCCGCAGCTCCTTCTACAAGGGGCCATCTATCCAGCCGCACAGCCAACCATGGAGTAAGAGTGAGAGTAAGATACACAGAAGTAAGAAAAGGAAAAGCCTAGAGGCAAAAGGTAGACGGGATAATTTAAGTTAAGAAAAGCTGGCTAAACCAGGCAGTGGTGGTGCACGCCTTTAATCTCAGCACTTAGGAGGCAGAGGCAGACAGGCAGATCTCTGTGAGTTAGAGGCCAGCCTGGTCTACAAAGTGAATTCCAGGACAGCCAGGGTTATTACCCAGTGAAGCCTTGTATCAATAAAATAAAATAAACAAAACAAAAATAAGCCTTCTGCGTGTTTATCTGGGAGGTGCATGGTGGGCCCCCAAAGAGCAAAGAGTATAATACACCCAACTACAAAGGCTCCAGGTGACTAACATCAGCTTCAGGAAATACATTGGTAAGACAGATGTAGTGAAACACACTAAGTTCTAGCTCCTTGGAATCTAAGGTAGGAGGATTGCTTGAGCCCAAGAAACATGAGGCCAGTCTGGGCAGCTAGCAAGACACATGGAGGGCTGGAGAGATGACTCTTGTGGTAAAGCACTTGCCTTGTAAGGACGGCAACCTGAGCTCAGTCCCCAGAACACAAATCAAAAATCCTGGCATGGTAGAGCATGCTTGTAATCCCAGCACCGAGGAGGTGGAGACAGGAGGATTCCTTTGACTCACCGGCCAGACAGCCCAGTCTTATCGGTGAGCTCTAGGCCAGGGAGGCCTTGTCTTAGAAAGTGAGGTGGGTTGCTCCTGAGGAACATTTAAGGTTGACCTTGGGCACACACACACACACACTACAAAAACAAAACAACAAAAGAATGAAAGTGAAAACCTGGTGGGGTCACAGCAGCAGCACTGAGGAGCCCCACAGTGCATCTTCTCTGTGAGACACAGATGCTGCTGTGGTGTTTTGAGAATTTTCTCTGGGAGTGGGGGTGGAGTTGGGCCACCTCTTCGAGCTTCCTTCTAAGGCCCCAACAACAAACCAGAGTTTGATCCCACCAAAGTTTCCTCAGGGGAAGGGGGTCTATTGGGCTTGCTTACAGAGCATGGGTGACCCCAAAGCAGCCGCACTGGAAAGTTTTCATTTGAGATGAATGATGCTCCCTCCCAGCTGCATATATGGAGCCTATCTCCTAGTTGTCCCTAGCCTGTGTCCTCTAGCCTCTCCCCCAGAACTCTGTGTCCTCACGCAGTCCAGGCAAAATTGCACCCAAATGGCTGTGAGGAGTGGCTGGATACTCAGGTGAGGGCCCCGTGACCTTCCCACCCCTCCTTCTAAAGTGAATGTCAACAGTCAACAAGCCCAGCTGTGATGATCTGTGAACAGACACAGCTGGTCTCATGAAGATGGTGGGCTGCAGACAGACACTGCCTGTGTACTTTAAAGATGTGTTGACCTCAGAATGGAAACCAGACATGTATTATGCTGGGGAAGGAGTTTCGCTTTTGTTCCCACAGGAAAAGAAGAGCTATGGATATCATCAAAATTAATAAAGAATCAGTTCTGCCAGGAGAGACCTCTTAATAAGGAGATGTGACATGTCAAGAGGAAAACTCAACAATAGGGTTGGGGCAGGGCTCTGTTGTTGTTGTTTTATCTTTACAGGAAAACAAAGATACCCCCTACAAAAAAAATCAAAAGACCATAACATCTAGATGTAAAAAGAAGGGAAAGTCATCTAGAAAAAATTACCAAGCAAAGACAAATCTGACCTATGGTACCAGTATTCTCTGCAGGGCAAAATCTCGTTGTCTGAACATCTTTATCTCTTCTCAGAAAAGCTGTAGTTCCAGCTCAATTAAAATTTAAAACTGGCTTTGGAGCTGGAGCATGACTCTCTCCTTCTCTAAATCCAAGAATGTTGTTAAAAGAAAAACTCTTATGAGTTTCTGTCTTACATCAGAAAAGCCAGCTGGTGTAGGACAGAAGAAAACCAAAAATCTAGGGACGATTGTTGCCAAAACTGTTATCTCCCCAAAATTCTATTTCTCCCCATATTTATTTTTGACTTTTAAATACCTTTCTTTGGATAAATATCTATCTAAAAAATTTAAACTTTCCATTTTGATATTAATAATGTTTAAGGTTTCCACAGTGAACAATAAATTTTCCTAGCAGCAGTCTCTGAGGTCTCCAGAAGGAAGATGGAGTCCCACAACAGCGATTCTACCTGGTTTATAATGATGGTATCAAGTTGATAAACACCACTCAAAGATCGGCTTTGGACTACAAACTGCTCAAGACAATTCCAAGGTGGCTAGCTGAGATGGTCCACCTTCTTACAACACTCTAGCCTGAACTTCAGATAAGCCTTACCCACTACTCAGAGACTGGCAACAAATGTTGCAGCTAGTCCTCTTGAGACTTAACCCTTCGTTGTTTTAGTTTTTCACAGGATCATATAGAGATACCATTGCTCCCAAGACAGCTGGAAGGTATTCTAGGAAAATGATGCCCCGATCTCCCTACAGATGGGATTTTGTTTTTTCTCAGGGTTGACTATAAGTCATTATAGGGTTGGGGGCAGAATAATAATAATCAGACTCAGGAAACTCATTTGGTATAGAAAAAAGGGAATAGATAGGATAATAAGGTAAATTAGTGTATCTACTTGTAAACTGTTTTAGCAACTGTTAGTTTTAGACAATTTACATTGGTCTAGATTCTTTTATGTTGATGCATATGAAAATTATTTTTGTATTTCTGTCCAAGATATTTTATATATTTATACAAACTCAAAATTATATTTGTCATATTGTATATGTTCCTATTTCTGTTTAACATATAAGTATATATTACATTGTATATATTATATTTTATATATGTTAAATATATATCAATAAATATATATTAAAGAAATATATATTAAACAGAAATATATATAAATATATATATATTGGTTTCAAGACAGGGTTTCCCTGTGTAACAGTTCTAGCCTGGAACTAGCTCTTGTAGGCCAGGCTGGCCTCAGACTCACAGGGATTCACCTGCCTCTGCCTCCCAAGTGCTGGGATTAAAGGCATGCACCACCACTGCCCAGTCTACAGTATTTTTATAAACAAATGTAAAATTATTTTTGCCATTCTGTATGTATGTTTCTACTTCTGCTTAATATACTTTGTATATTGATACAAATTAAGGTTATTTTTGACGTATTGCACTATACCTTTCTACCTCTGATTAAGATTTTTTAATGTATTGTTATAATTTTGAGATCATTGTCCTTATGCTGTACACACGTTTAAGGACTGTTTGTTTTTATAGCATGAAGTTTTAGTCTTTAAGATATATAGCTTAGGGGGTTGGAGAGATGGCTCAGCGGTTAAGAGCATTGCCTGCTCTGCCAAAGGTCCTGAGTTCAATTCCCAGCAACCACATGGTGGCTCACAGCCATCTGTAATGAGGTCTGGTACCCTCTTCTGGCCTTCAGGCATACACACAGACAGAATATTGTATACATAATAAATAAATAAATATTTTTTAAAAGATATATAGCTTATTAAGAATTACAGGTTAAGCCAGGTGGTGGCAGCGTAATCCTTAATCTCAACACTTGGGAGGCAAAGGCAGGCAGATCTCTGGGAGTTCGAGGCCAGCCTTGTCTACAAAGTGAGTTCTAGGACAACCAGGATTCAGGACTGTTTTACAGAGAAACCCTGTCTTGAAAAACAAAACAATTGCAAGTTAATAATAGTCACCCATGTTTGTCATACTTAGAACTATATTAGTTAGGTTCTCTAGATGCACAGAGACACACTCTACATAGATAGATAATCTTCAAACACTTTGAAGACCTACAGAATATGGTACTTAAATGCTTTAATAATTTAGAATTCTGTTGTCTTGAGGCACAACTGCTACTGGCAGCACCAGTCTACTCCTAGGAGAATGATGGGCACCAAAAACACTCCACATGGAGCTTGTTTTCTTCTTGGCAAAACTGGCCTATTGGGCAAAGAACTGCCCTTTTCTTGACTGCTAACAGTAAGCACGCTGTCCAATCTGGACAAGCAGGATACAAGGAAAAGTAACTGCTAAACCTTGCCAAGCCAGAGTAGGACAGTCTTTCAAATTTTCCTGCTTCTGAAAATGGTCTGTCAGATATTCTAGGTCTATAGCCAAAGTTGGTTGCCCCAACATTACAGAGAAACTTGGGGTGATTCTCCAGGCAACCAGCTGTCTCTGTCATTTCTTGCATCTTTTGAAAGTCACCTGCTTGCACTTTCTGCTTACTCAGGTAATGTTTTCCTTCTCAGGTCTTTGATGGGTTAAAGACTGGATAGTCACAGTTACTATCCTCTCATATCTTAGCAAAGGCATACTAGGTACAAGACTTAGACTCCTCAGGATAGGACAGCTACTGGAATAGTCCCTGTTATTGGCCAGTCATCTATAGCCTGGACAATCAGCATGTCTTTCTTGCTTGATGTTGTTCTTGTTGGTTGTAGTTTCATTTTTGTGTCTGTTGTTACCCTTTCTTTCTCCTGGACATTACTTGATAATTGCTATTATTGTATATAGTTTTGTATTAAGTTTAGAACCTTCTTATTTAGACAAAAAGGGAAAGTATTGTGAGAATTCATTCTGCCAATAACTTTGGGTACCAGCCTTAGGGCATAGCTGCTCCTCCTCCTCCTTCTTCTTCTTCTTCTTCTTCTTCTTCTTCTTCTTCTTCTTCTTCTTCTTCTTCTTCTTCTTCTTCTTCTCCTTCTCCTTCTCCTTCTCCTCCTCCTCCTCCTCCTCCTCCTCCTCCTCCTCCTCCTCCTCCTCTTCTCCTTCTCCTTCTTCTTTGTTTTTCGAGACAGGGTTTCTCTGTGGCTTTGGAGCCTGTCCCGGAACTAGCTTTGTAGACCAGGCTGGCCTTGAACTCACAGAGATCTGCCTGCTTCTGCTTCCCAAGTGTTGGGATTATAGGCTTGCACCACCACCACCACCACCCGGCAGGCATGGCTTCTTGTCTGTAGACATGATCTCTTAAAAGGATAGACAGAGGTTGTGAGCTCTCTTGGGGTGTGAAGACTAGGTCACAAGCTATTTTTGGTTGTGAAGACAGGGTCAGGCAGGGTGAAGCAGCGTGTGGCCAGTTCCCAGCTCCCTTGGTCCCAGCACCGTGGATCTGTTTTCCCCATAGCCTCCCTTTAATACACACACACACACACACACACACACACACACACACACACACACACACATATTGGGTTCTCTGGCAGAAAGGGGGTGACAGAAGCTGGGCGGTGGTGGCGCACGCCTTTAATCCCAGCACTTGGGAGGCAGAGGCAGGCGGATCTCTGTGAGTTCGAGACCAGCCTGGTCTACAAGAGCTAGTTCCAGGACAGGCTCCAAAGCCACAGAGAAACCCTGTCTCGAAAAACCAAAAAAAAAAAAAAGGGGGTGACAGAGCCGGACCTGCTGGACTTTCCTTGGGGCTGAGCAGGATGGTAAATGTTAATGACCCAGACTCCCCCTGACCACTGGGGAGAAATACACACACTGAGTCAGGAATCTGTTGAAGCAGGATTTCATTTAATTGTATTAGGCAGGAACTTATATTGGGTTGTGATGGGGGTATGATTCTTGGGATGGGATGAAGTGGAGTAAGGAATAAGGGCCAATGATATCCTACCACGTTAGCAGTGACTGGGCAGAGGCGGGTTTAGGTTGGGCTGTGCTGAGTCACTCATATGCAGAAGTCATGGCCAAAGACAGGTCACCAAACTCAAGCTAGGCTCAGGAAGTTACACTGGGCCTCATGCCCAGGTCTTATGAGGCCCAACATCTCCCCCTTTTGTTTTTATTAGGACAATGGAAGACATGGCCCCTGTCTTAGGTTGTCTCCCTCATGGAGATCTTACCTGTTATTGAGTACCGTGTATCTCATTCATGAAGAACCTACTCCATTACCTGTCTTAGGTCGCCCCAGCCTGTCTGAGATCTTACCCATCACTGGTCAAGTGGAGGGTGAAGGAGGGGTGCTCATAGGGGGATAACCAGTCCTACAAGGGACCAGACTCCTGAGTGACCAGTGTACTTCACCCTGGTGTAATTTAATTGCCTCTAATCTTTGGTGAATAAATTGTGTGATCTTATTGAACACATAAGGCCCAACGGTAAGGAGGAGAATGAGGTAAAGAAAGGGTCCCATTAGAGGAAGGAAGTAGGGTGAGAATCCATGCGGGCCCGTCCACAGGGGATTATCGTGAAGGTCTCGCCATCTCCTCTCTAGGTCTTCCTGGAGTTTTTTGATCTTATCTCGGATGATCCCCGATTTGTTGGCATAAAAGCAGCCCCTTTCCTGGAAGAAGAAGCAGATGCCTCCTTTTTGGCAGTTAGTAGGTCTAGCCTTCTTCTGTTTTGGAGGCAAACCCAGTATCTGATTAAGCACAGAAAAAAAAACATATGGAGAAGAGATTCCTAGTGGGGGTCAAGGACAAGGTCACCCCAACTCTCAGGGAGAGCAATAAGGTGGTAGTTAAGCTCTGGGTATTGTGCCAAGACAAGTTGTCCTCCAATTTCTTCCAAGCAGCCGACCCCAGCGCCCGCACCTGATCCTGATGGGGGTGGGAATGGCGGCCTGCTGAAGGCCTGTGGAATACTGGTCAGAAGTGCTGGAAAGCATCCCGCAGGTCAGGGGAATCGGGGCGTGGCGTTAGCAGCCTGATTTCTGTCAGCCTGAACCCAGCACTCCTCCCTAAACTGAGAACTTGGGAGTGTGGCTTTCAGAAGGTCTTTCTCTTTGGAGGACCTTCAAGGCAGTGACAGTTGCAATGGCTCACAGAGAGGGAGTTTCCCCTTTCTCTAGCTGAGCTCTATAGATCAGGATTGCTACCCTGTTCCGGGTGTCCCAATCAAAGAGGCTGCTGCTGGGCAGGTAAGTCCATGTCTGGAGGGCTTGACTGTCAGAAAGATTAAAGCCCCTGCTTTTAAGTAGGACCTGCAGGGACTCCAAGACAGGATTTTGTTTAAAAGAGGACTTCCCTGTATTTAATGAGGGTACACTCACCCACAGACCGATTGTCCCATCAGTGAAACCTCCTGAATTTCTCACATGGGGCACCATTCTGCCGGGCTCTCTGGCAGAAAGGGCAGGGGCAGAGCCAGACCTGCTGGACTTTCCCTGGGGCTGAGCAGGATGGTGAGTGTGAATGACCCAAACCTCCCCCTGGGCCACTGGGGAGAAATACACACACTGAGTCGGGAGTCTGTAGAAGCAGGATCTCATTTAATTGTATTAGGCAGGAACTTATATTGGGTTGTGATGGGGGTGGGAGTCTTGGGATGGGATGAGGTGGAGAAAGGAATAAAGACCAATAATATCCTGCCACGTTAGTGGTGGCTGGGCAGAGGCGGGTTTAGGTTGGGCTGTACCGAGTCACTCAGGTCTTTGACCTTGCAGAAGTCAAGGTCAAAGACAGGTCACCAAACTCAAGCTAGGCTCAGGAAGTTACACTGGGTCTCACGCCCAGGCCTCACAAGGCCCAACATGTGTGTGTGTGTGTGTGTTTCTCACTACAGTGTTCTGCTCAGAGGACAGTGCTGTGTAGCAACTGGGAAGTTGTTGCACTGGGTTCCCTGACTTTCAAGGGGACCAAGAGTGCTACTTTGCAGAGAGAAACAAGATGGCTACCAGTCCTTTATGCAAACCAAAACATGGTGGCCATTAGCATTGGCAGAGTGACTTAGGTTGCTCCTGGGACTGTGGGTTGAGAAACCCATTAAAATCTTTCTTGATTTGCTCTCATTGGAACGGCTTTCACCATGATGTGGAGTCACTATCCCTAGTCACAGAGCTTCTTTGAAAGCCACCGTTCACAGCCCTGCTGGTGCCCACACAGCATTGCTGCTGACCAGAGAACCTACTTCCTGGAAAACTGAGCCAGTGTGAAGAAGGCTCTGTCCCGTGGGACCCACTCTCTCTGTCACTCCTGCGCCCCCTAACACAGTGGTCTTTTAAAGACTGCTGTCTTCAACTGTGGCACCAGAGGTGTGGCAGCCTCTTGTAGGGCTAATGCAGAGTCATCCCAGATGGGGTTGCATTCTGGATCATTGTTAGTAGAATGTGTCTGTTTGTCTCTGAGGCAGGGTTTCTCTGTGTAGCCCTGGCTGCCCTGGAACTCACTCTGTAGACCAGACTGGTCTTGAACTCAGAGATCTGCCTGTCTCTGCCTCCTGAGTGCTGGGATTAAAGGTGGGCACCACCACCACCCAGCCCAAAATGTGTCTTTTATTCAAATAACGCTGTGTATTACATTGATTGGTCATCATATTATTTATTCTATGAACAGGGTCTAAGACTCTGGAGTCAAGGGATTAACATGAAAATGTTTTTTTCTCATCATTGCCCCAATGGTTTACTAACAACTTTGCTTCCTAAGTAGTCAGTGCCCCTGATACTTTGGACTCTGTTGGCTTACAGGTCTTAGATCTAAGGGGAATGGGACTCTACTGGTGGGTGAATGTGAAGCCATTGAACTAGGAGCTGAGTTTGCCTCCTGGTTGTCTGAGCAATGAAGGGTTTATCATGCTGGTTAGATGGGTGGATCCTGGGACCTATTGGGAGGTTGGGCACTCACAGGGGGTCAGGGCAGAGAATGTGTGGAAAACAGAAATCTTTGGAGGAGAACTCATCCTACTCTCGTGTCCTGAAATTAAAGTTCATGGAAAATGACAACATCCTCAAACTGAGTCCATGGGTGGTTTTTTTTTTGTTTTGTTTTTGCTTATTTTTTTTTTTTAGATTTATTATGTATACAGTGTTCTGCCTGTAGGCCAGAGGAAGGCACCAGATCTCATTACAGATGGTTGTAAGCCCACCATATGGTTGCTGGGAATTGAACTCAGGTCCTCTGGAAGAATAGCCAGTGCTCTTAACCACTGAGCCATTTCTCCAGCCCTATGCTATGGCTTGTATATGGTTCAATTGTGTCCCTCAAGGACCTGCTGTGATTGGAGGTTTGGTATTGGGAGATGGGACCTTCAGAGCTGGAGCCTAGGGGACGATCTTAGGTCCCTGGAGAGGTGCCCTCAAAAAGCATGTGTGTGCAGGCTAGGGGACAGCTGGGGGGTGTCACTCCTCAGGGTCTGCACAGTAAACTAGGGTAGTCAGCGAGCCAGACCCGAGACCCACTTTTCTCCGTGTCCCCAGGGCTGGGATCACAATAGTACACTAACATGCTTAGCTTTCAAAACAAAGTTGGTCCTGGGCACCAGGCACAGGTCCTCGTGCTGGCGAAGCAAGCACTTTACCAACGAGCTCTCTCCCAGCATTCGAGTTTCCTATCTATTCAGACACTCAGTCTTTAAATTCACTTCTTGTTATTCGTGTCTTTCTAGAAGTGTACCATTTCCTAGAGGTTGGTTTGTTCATCATGCCTCCTGAAAAGTCAGCTGTGCCTCTCTTCATTTCTGATTTTAGTGATTTGTTTCCCTTGTTTCCAGGTCAAGCGTGATAAGATTTGTTAATTTTGTCAGTCCTTTCAAAGAACTGGGTTTTCATTCTGAGTTTTCTCTTCTCTTATTCTATTTGCCATTGAGTTGATTTCTATTTAAGTAGTTGTTTTTCCCCGTTACTTCTTGGGGTTTGGTTTAAATTCACTTCCTATTTTCCCAAGGTTGAAGATCAAATCATTGATCAAGGCTCTTTCTTTCTGTCATTATGTGCATTGATAGCTATGAATTTCTCTCTTACTATTTATTTTATTCTGTCTCTCTCCTTCCTCCCCCCTTGTCTTTTTGAGATAAGGTTTCTCGTTGTAGCCCTGGCTATTCTGAACTCACTTTACAGACCAGGCTGGCCTCAGACTCACAGAGATCCTCCTGCCTCTGCCTCTCAAGTGCTGGGATTAAAGGTGTGTGCCACCACCACCCAGCTAATATTTCTTTATCTAAATTTTGCTATGCTATGTTGCCTATTTTTCTCTCCTTCCTTCCTCTTCCTCCTCCTCCTTCTTTCCCGCCCAATACTTTCTCTCTCTCTCTCTCTCTCTCTCTCTCTCTCTCTCTCTCTCTCTCGGCAGGGTTTTACTATGTACCCTAGGCTAGCCCCAAAATTACTAAGTGTCTTAGACTGATTTTGACTTCACAGCAGCCCTCCTGCCTCAGTCTCCCCATACACAATCAAGCCTAACTTTCCCATTTTAATTCCTCTTGAAGTGTCTTCTAATTCCCCTTGTAATTTCTTCTCTGATCCATTAGTTATCTGGATAGGGCTGTATTGTTGAATTTCCACAGGTTTTTTTTTTTTTTTTTTTTTTTTGTGAATCCCCAAATTTCCTTCTGGTGTTGATTGTGAATTGTTGCCTTGTGACTGGAGAAGATACTTTGATTTGTTGAGACTTGTTTCCTGACCCAACAGATGGCGCCCTGGGGAAAGCTTGACAAGAATGCACAGCCTGCCGTCCTCCGAGGGAGTACTCAGTTCCGTCTAGTGGTTACACAGGCTTTCATCTTGTTTCTTTGTTGCTCTTTGTAGCTGTTCTAGCAGTCTTAAGACTGGGCACTATGGCTTCAGTTGTGACTGCTGGACCCCCTAATATTCCTTTCAATTCAGTTATGTCTCACTTCTCTTAGTGGGGAATCCTGTGACTGCCTTTGTACATGCTTATAGCTGTTAGTTTTCCTTTAAGGACTTTCACTTTTATTAGTACAAATAGCCTTTTTTTCTTCTTTTTTTTATATTCTTTTACAAATAGCCTTTTAAAAAGATGTATTTACTTTATGTCTCTGTATCAAAGTGTATGTGGGTTGGGCCACAGTGTGCAGATACCTGCAGATGCTAGAAGAAGGTGGTTCCCCTGGAACTGAAGTCACAAATGTTGTAAGCCACTTGACGTGGGTGCTGGGAACTGAACTCAAGTTCTCTGTGAGAACATCAGCAACTCCTAAATGCTGAACTGTCTCTCCAGACCACATCCTTTTTAGAGTGGGCATTGTGGTACACATCTCAGCATTGGGGAAGTGAAGGCAGGAGAATCCGGGGTCAAGGTCATCCTCAGTTACACAGTAAGGCAAAGGCTAACTCCATGAGACCCTGTCTCAAACAAAAAAGTGCCTTTTTTGCTGCTTTTAAAAAAATCTCTAGGGCTGGAGAGATGGCTCAGTGGTTAAGAGCATTAACTGCCCTTCCAAAGGTCCGGAGTTCAATTCCCAGCAACCACATGGTGGCTCACAACCATCTTAAAAGAGGTCTGGTGCCCTCTTCTGGCCTGCAGAGATACAGACAGAATATTGTATACATAATAGGTAAATATATATATATATATATATATATATATATATATATATATAAATCTCTAGTAACAGTTTTTGTCTTAAAGTCTGTTTTGTGTTATTGTAGGGCAGTTACTACTAGCCCTTTTTTCTTTGATATTTGTATCATATATATATCATCATATTTTCATTTAATATAGCTATTTTCATTTAAAACACACCTATTTTGTTTTATATGAATGAGTGTTTTACCTACAGGCATGTTTGTGCACCATACGCATAGTTCCCTGGGAGGCCAGAAGAGGCTGTTGAATCCCTTGGGACTGGAGTGGCAAATGGTGGGAGTCATCATATGGGTGCTGGGAACCAAACCCAGGTCTTCTGCATGAACAGCCAGAGCTAATGCTGCGCCATCTCTCCAGATTCGGTTTCCATCTTTGAACTTTCCACTTACTCAAATGTGTGAATCTGAAGTTTGACCTTCATAGATGCTATATAGTTAGAGCATGTGATTTTTTTTCCTTCAAGACAGGGTTTCTCTGTAGCTTTGGAGCCTGTCCTGGACTTGCTCTGTAGACCAGGCTGGTCTCGAACTCACAGAGATCCACTTGCTTCTAACTCCTGTATCATGTGGGTTTAAAATACTTATTACATACATTTATTTATTTTTTATTTATTTATTGTGTGTGCATGTGTGTGTGTGTACATGTGTGTGTATGTGTGTGCGCGCCTATGCCATGGTGCACACGTGCAGGTCAGAGGACAACTTGCAGGGCGACTTGGTTCTCCCCTTCTACCATGTGGTGGAACTCAGGCCCTCAGCCTTGGCAGCAAGCACCTTTACCTGCTGAACCATCTCCCTGCCCCTGACCATGTGATTTTTTTTAACCCATCCTGATATGCGATAGCCCCTGTATATGTGCTGCTTTATTGGTTGATGAATAAAGTTTTGGGGCCAATGATTTAGCAGAGTAAAGCCAGGCAGGAAATCCAAACAGAGATAGAGATAGATGATAGATAGATAGATAGATAGATAGATAGATAGATAGATAGATAGATAGATAGATAGAGTAGGCAGACACAATGTAGTTGCCAAAAGAGAAAACCACCAGCCAGAACCTTACTGGTAGGCCACAGTCTCATGGTGATTCACAGATTAATAGAAATGGGCTAATTTAAGATGTAAGAATTAGCTAGAAATATGTATAAGCTATTGGCCAAACAGTGTTATAGTTAATATAGTTTCTGTGTGATTATTCGGGTCTGGGAGGCTGGGAAATGAATGAGCAATCTCTGCCTACACCATTCTCCCAATTCCTACTTTTTAATGGGAGCGTTCCACCCACCTCCCTGTAACATGGCTACTAACATGGCAGTGTTTACATGCTAAGCGTTGTTCCTTGTTTGCTCTGTGTCCTACGACACCTTCGGGTCATCCATTTCTCTGTTGCTGCTTTCCTTCCTCTTAAGGATTTTTCTAGTGTGCCCTTTGCATCCCCTCTCCTTCCTTTTATTTATTTGTTAGACTCATTTTCTTTGTGGTTACCGCTGGGATTCGAACGAACAATTTATCATAATATAGTTCATTTTAATATCAGTTTAATTATACCGGTATGAAATTTTCATCCTACACAGTTCCCTCCGTCCCTCTCAGCTACGGCACATCCGCCTTACAAATGATGCCCCCTCCCCACTCACTGGCCATCAGCACAGACACCATTGTCGCTTTACTCTGTTGTTTAAATCAGGAGAAAACATTATGGGAAAAATTTGCTTATACTTTTCTTATGTTTACATATATTGCGACCTTTGCCAGTGATCTTTCATGTATTTATTTATTTGTTATTTGGATTTTTGAAACAGGTTCTCCTCATATAGCCCTGGCTATTCTGGAATTCACTATGTAGACCAGGCTGACTTTGAACTCATGGAGATCTGCCCACCTCTGTCTCTTGAATGCTGTGATTAAAGGTGTGAACTGCCATGTTCAGCCTGATCCCTTTTTTATTATTTATTCTCTCTCTCTCTCTCTCTCTCTCTCTCTCTCTCTCTCTCTCTCTCTCTCTCTCTCTCTCTCTGAGTGTGTGTGTGTACATCAAAGAATAACTCTTGAGCCAGTTCCTCCTGCCGCGCTGTGTGATCCAGGAGTCAAGCTCAGGTGGTCAGGCCTGTATGCAGGCAGCTCTACCCCCGAGCTGTTTTGCCAACCCCAGACTTTATTTCCTCACGTGAACTGGAATTACCACCAGGTGCCTTCATTTCACTGCCTACTGGTCTCCGTTATGGCTGACAAGAAACCAGCCATCCATCATGCTTACTCTCCCTTGTGTGTGATGAATTGCTTTCCTTCTGATGCGTTCATATTCCTTATCTTTCCCTCCCAATAGCTGATGATGTATCTCGTCTGGGATCTCTTTGATATTATGTAACCTGAGGCTCATTGATTTTCTCCCGTGTGTAGATTGTGTTTGCCATCAAATCTGGGTGGTTTAGGGCTATTGTTTTTCAAAGTCTTAGAGCTCCCTCCCTCCCTCCCTCCCTCCCTCCCTCCCTCCCTCCCTCCCTCCCAGAATTCTCTCTCCTAGAATCCCCACTAGCATATATGACATGGCTGGTGATGTCTCAGAGGTCTCCAAGCCTCTATTTCTCTCCATTCTTTCTCACTGTGCTTCCCGCGCAGAGAATCTCTGCTGACTGTCAAGTTTTTTTTTATTCTGTCTCCCTCGTTCAGATAGGCGCCTCCAGTGAATTCTTCAAGACGGTTCTTTGACTTTCTTGACTCCAGCATTCCTGCTTGGCTATTTCCTATCATCTCTATCTCTATTGTTTTCTCTATTTGGCATTATTCTCACGCCCCCTCTAGTTTTTAGATGTGGTTTCTTTTAGTCCTCTGAACATATTTGAAATAACTGATGTGCGATCTTTTCCCCATAAGCCCAACATCTGTGTTTTCACAAGAGTGGCTTCAGTGGACTGCGCTCTTCCTGTTTGCGGCCATATTTTCTTGTTTCTTCGCATGTTTCAATTTTGTCATAAGAACTGGGTATTTCCAATAATTTAATGTGGCAACTCAGGAAATTCAGTTCCTCCCTCCTCTCCCTGCTGAGTTTGTTGTGATTGTTTTGGGTGTTGCCTGTTCATTCGGAGTTTTCTGAACTAACTCTGTAAGGTCTGTTCCCGTCACGTGTGTCCTCTGATGTCTCCGTGTGATTAGCTTAGTGGTCAGCTAATAAATGGAAGGATTCTGAGATGCCTGGAACCATTAGAAGTTTCCAAGCCATTTTTAACATTTATTTACTACATGTGTATATGTGCATGTATGTGCACACCACAGAACACATGTGGAAGTTCAGAAGACAACTTGCAGGAGTTGGTTCTCTCCTTCCACCATGTATGTCCTGGGGATCAAACTCAGGTTGCCAGGCTTGGCAGCAAGCACCTTTACCTGCTGAACCACTGTGCCAGCCCCAAAGTCTCAAGTGTTCAGGAGGGGCTACATCTGTGTGCTCATGTCGGGGCGTGCCTTCAGTGCTCAGATGGTCCATAGACAACTCCTACCTTCTCCTCTCATCCTGTTTGCACAGAGCTTCCATGGCAATCAGAGATGAGAGCCTGAGCCCTTCTCCAATCCCTGTTGACCATGGCTCCAGTCTTACACATGCATGCAGCCTTCTTGATTTCCTGGGATATGCCTAAGCTTTTTATGCTCTCTCCCCCATAGTCACGCCCCCCCCCATTTCCTTTAATGTCTTTTGGCAGACTTGCCAACTTCCTGCTTGCTTAAACTGTTTTTGAAGCTTGGGGCATTTACTCTTCAAGATTCACATCTATTTCTGTTTGATGCAAAATGGTAATCTGAACTGGGCGAGTTCTGAGTGATGTGAAACAAACACCAGTGAGTGGGATCACCTGTGGGAGCACCAAACAGGTTCCTATGGAACGAGGCTTCGGAGATACTCAGACGGCTTCTCCCCTCCTAATGGCTACAGGGCGGTGGGTCTGCCTTGCAGCCTCAGTGGAAGGGGGCTTCGGAGATACTCAGACCTTCTCCCTCCTAATGGCTACAGGGCGGTGGGTCTGCCTTGCAGCCTCAGTGGAAGGGGGCTTCGGAGATACTCAGACCTTCTCCCTCCTAATGGCTACAGGGCGGTGGGTCTGCCTTGCAGCCTCAGTGGAAGGGGGCTTCGGAGATACTCAGACCGCTTCTCCCCTCCTAATGGCTACAGGGCGGTGGGTCTGCCTTGCAGCCTCAGTGGAAGGGGGCTTCGGAGATACTCAGACCGCTTCTCCCCTCCTAATGGCTACAGGGCGGTGGGTCTGCCTTGCAGCCTCAGTGGAAGGCTGCTGGAAAGCTGAGGGGACAGAGATGGGAGCAGAAAAGGTGAAAACTCCATAAAGTTTGCAGCTCTTGCCGAGAACCGATTATTGCAATTTTTCCTTGCTTAAGCAAACACTCCCCTGATTGCTACAATCCTTCGGTTGATTTTCAGACATCTGAAAAGGTTGTTTCTGACCTTTTTTTCCCTGTTAATGTTTTCATTGCTTTTATGGAGGAAGGACTTTTCTCTGCCACTTTTTGGTGATGTCATTTTTTTCTTAAGGGTATATAAAATAATAGCTCCCCCCCCACAATTGACGACATCTTAGATTAGATAAAATATGATAAACTTTAGCTGTATAATATAACTAATGGGAGTGTCAACAGTAAGGTAGGCTAATATTTTCACCTTATGTTATTATAGGAAAAGGTTAGCAGGATTGATTAGCTCTTGACTTTGCAGTGTCAATCATTCATGTCTAAATTTAAGGAGAGCTACCCAAAACAGTATAAATGGAATATATAAATTTTAAAAATTATTCCCCATACCCATGTGTGGGAGCACACATCAGAGCAGTGGTCAGAGGACATCTTCCTGGAGTCAGGGCTCTCCCTCCACCAGGGGGTCAAACTCAGGCACAGGCAACAAAGTTCTCCTGAGCCAAACCAGTCTCCAACACTGCAGACATTAGAACATAACAGACTGCAAATACCTTCATTAGATAAACCACAGTTGTTAAAAGTAATGAGACAGGGGGCAGGAAAATGAGTCTGGAAACAAAGAATCAGTCATTATCTGCAAAGTTACAAGTTCTTCTATTTAGCTAGGCTCCAGCGTGACAGGCTTCCAAGGACACAAGTCCATGTTCGGAGACAGTAGACACGAAAGGAGCTTGAGGGCCCTTTGAGAGACATGGTGAAGTTAACTTACAACTTGCTCGGAATAGACACTTTCTTTAGAAATCTGAAAAGAATTATCTTTGGGGAGAAATCAGAAAATCCACATAAACCAAAAAAACCACTGAAGTATTTGACCCAGGTAAAGGGGGAGGGGGAGAGTCGAGGCCACAAAGCTGTCCTGTAACCTTCATCTGTGCCTGTGGGATCGCACCCTACTGCACCACATGCAGACATTAAGAATAAGTGGAAAATTAAGATTTCATTAACAGTGGAGAAAAACCAACTGAAAGTTCATAGAAGACACACAAGATTCAGATCTACAAAGCAAACTTTCCTTGTTGGTTTAATGAGATCTAATAAAAACTGTCTCCAATGAAATCTAATAAATAAATAAGTGGGCTGCGTGTGTGATGGAGAGACACATTACTGCAGATAGTGAGTCTACAAGCATGAATACGGAAGTCAGATGGAATTCCGACCAAAGACATAGCAATGACTTTGGCAGGAACTCAGCCAGCCGTGGTGAAAATCCCTGAGGGATAAAAACCAAGGGGCTGGGTGATGAGTAGTGGGTGAAGTGCTTGCCACACATGCAGGAGCCTGGGTTTGATCCCTAACACCCATATGCTGGTGCATGTCTGCAGTCCCGGCTTTCAGAAGACGAAGATGGGAGATCCCTGGGGTTCCCTAGATAGCTAGCAAAGCTAATCAGCAAGCTCCAGGTTCAGTGAGAGACGCCATGTTAAAAGAAGAGGAACTATAAGACGGAGAATGATTGAGATGCCCAGAGCCACGCTCTGGCTTCCATGTGCACACGAACACACACACACACACACACACACACACCTGCCTTCCCAGCACACACACAGCAAGAAGAGCCAAATCAGTGCCATTTTCTTATGTGTATTTGTGAGGCTGGGAATTGAACCCAGCGTCTTGCATGAGCTAGGCAAGTCTTTGTCCCAGGCCACCCAGAACAGTCTCAAAAAGAAACTACGAGGAGGAAGAGAGGAGGAGCCATGCTGAGAAATGCTAGCTGCTCAAACAAGCAAACCTTGTTGGGGATTTTTAAAGGTGTGTTGCTGTTGTTTATGCTGCATTTATTTAACTCTGTGAAGCTGTGATTCTTGATTCTTTGTCTAAAACACCTGATGGTCTTATAAAGAGCTGAACGGCCAATACCAAGGCAGGAGCAAGGATAGGCGGGGCTGGCAGGCAGAGAGAATAAATAGAAGGAAGCAGAAGAGCAACGACAGAACAAGGGGAGGAGGACATCAGGGGCCAGTCACCCAGCCAGCCATAGAGTAAGAAGAAAAGTAAGATATACAGAAGAGAACAGGAAAAGCCAGAGGCAAAAGGTAGATGGGATAACTTAAGTAAAAGCCGAACAAACCAGGCTAAGGCCGAGCATTCATAACTAAGATTAAGTTTCTGCCTGATTTATTTGGGAGCTGGATGGTGGAACCCTGAAAAGAATAAAGTAAACAACAACAAACCTCAATGAATTTAGGAGTCACCACCATCACCATCAAAGGCCATCTCTGGCTGGCCCACAATCTGAAAGAGAGGTTTCTGACCAGTAGGCAGCTCTCCTTGGAGACTTGTTTGTTTGGATCAAGGTGATGGAAGAGGAGGATGAAGGCTCAGGGCTGGGCGGCTCTACAATCGAGTGCTGATGACCTTCATTGCTGGTCACAACCCACTTCCACGCCACTTGCTCACAATGAAGCCTGTGAGAAAGAGCCCAGCTGAGACCCTCAGATAAGAGGAGACAGGCTGATGAGGAACCAGGAGCCTGCTACATTTGAGAGCCAGGGAGCATGCTCGCTCTCTTCCCCTCGCCCCTCCCTCCCAGCTCCTCCCTGTGTGTGCGTGGGTGTGACACCACCTGATACACAAAGCCTGATGTACTTTTCTGTGTGTTTCTGTGCATGGTCATTTCCAATCTGTTGACACTCAGCATCAATTGTTGAGATTTGTCCATGTTAATGTGTGTAGCCCTGGTTTGTTCATTTCATTCTCATGAAAGCAACGTGACCTCAGGTCACACACATGCTTCAGCTGATAGACCCAGACTTCTGATTTTTGGAAACTGCAAATGGTCCTCGTATAAAAAGCCATGTGCACAGCAGCAAAATATCTCAGGTGCGTCTACCAAGGAGGGAAATTTCTGGGTTCTGGAATATATAGGGTGCCCTATGGTCCTGTTTCCAAATCGCTCTGATTTACTCTCCCATCAGCAAGAACCCACATTTTCCCACATCCTCACTAACACTTGGTACCGTTGGGTGTCAGATGTTACATTTGTGGGGTGTAAGAAGGGACCTTTTCACTTGCCTATTTTTTCTTCCCAATTATTAGTGCAGTAAGCATGTTTTCATTTTCTTATAGGAAATTCTCCTATTCTCCTCTATATTAGCTGTTTGTATCTTACACTCACTTTTCTATTAGTTGTTTGCCTTTGTTATTACTGGGCTGAATATCTTTATGTAATCTGAAGAGTAACCTTTTTTTTAAACCCTGAAAATACTTTCTGCCATTTTTGACTTTTAAAATTGAAGTACTAATAATTCAAAGTTAAAATTCACAGTTTTAAACTGTAACTATTGTGCATGCTATAAATTTACAGGATTTTGTGTAGTGTTTTAATTAAGTGATTTACTCACTGTGTGGGTGCTCCTGAACACAGACACACCTGCCGTGGAGAGTGTGGAGAAGAAAGGACAGTTTGCAGGAGCTGGTTCTCCCCTCCCATCTCGTTTTGAGGCAGGGTCTCTCTTGTTTCTGCTGCTGCACTGTTTACAGGTGTAGAGCTGCTGGCTCAGTCTCCTGGCTCAGTTTTCCTCTAATCACAGCTTAAACTGTGGGTTTCGATCTGTCTAGTTAGCCTTTCCTGCTGTTGTGATAATGAAGCAAAAACAAAACAAAAACACGACAAGGGGCGGAGAGTTGGCTCACTGGTTGGAGGTGCTTACTGCTCTTGCAGAGAACCCCTGGTGGGTGTAACTCCAGTTCCAGATGATCTAATGCCCTCTTCTGGTCCCTGTGGGTACTTGCACATGAACTCACGCAGGCATGCAGGCAGGCATGCAAGCGCACACGCGTATGCACGCGCACACACAAAAGACAGACAGACAGACAAATCTTTAAAATTCTATGACAAAAGTAACCTGAGGAAGAAGGGAGAAAGGCTCAGAGCTCTCAATTACAGTCCATCATGGTGTGAAGGTCACAGCAGGAGCTTGAGACGCCTGGGTGCACTGTATCTACCATCCGGGAACAGAGCAAAGAACTTATACTCAGTTCACTTTCTGTTTTGCTCAAGATCCTAACCCAGGGAATGGAACTGCCCACACTGAGTTAACCTAATTTAGTTAACCACCTCAGTTAGCCCAATCAAGGCAATCCTCCACAGACATTCGCTGGAGCCCCTCTCTTAAGTGATTCTAGCCCTCATTAAGTTGATTGACAATTGAGATTAACTACACACAACCTAACATGGAGTCCTTAATGGTATGGGGTTCATGAGAAATTGGAGAATGGTAAATAGTTTCTGAATTTGCAATGACCAAAAATGAATTCAACACCAAATGTGGAACAGTGACAATGGCCACCTGCGTTTCCTCGGGAGCCATCACTGCAGTCTGGGTTATGAGCATACAACTTACACGCTTTACACTGCTAATGTCATTGCACACAAAGCCAACAGATGCTGCCCAAACACCGCTACTCAGACCTTAGACCATTGTGTGTTATCCACGGCAGTGTTCATTAATATAATGGTTTAATTATAGAAGCCAAAACCTAGTATTTTCCTGTCACACCTCGGCTTCTATCAACTTGGGGTATTTTTGCACTGTATTGTGAAGGAACATTGCCAAACTTTTTATATGAGGCTACAATTACCCTGATACCCAAACCACAGAAAGACATTACTAAGAAAGAGAATTACAGACCAATCTCACTCATGAACATTGATGCAAAAATGCTGAATAAGCCGGGAGGTGGTGGCGCACGCCTTTAA
Organism: Chionomys nivalis; assembly: GCF_950005125.1. Taxonomy (NCBI): domain Eukaryota; kingdom Metazoa; phylum Chordata; class Mammalia; order Rodentia; family Cricetidae; genus Chionomys; species Chionomys nivalis. Next base: position 48,543,560 of record NC_080107.1, read on the forward strand.
TCCCAGCACTTGGGGGGCAGAGGCAGGCGGATCTCTGTGAGTTCGAGACCAGCCTGGTCTACAAGAGCTAGTTCCAGGACAGGCTCCAAAAACCACAGAGAAACCCTGTCTCGAAAAACAAACAAACAAAAAAAAAACCTGAATAAAATACTGGCAAATCGAATCCAAGAACATATCAGAACCATCATCCACCATGATCACGTCAGCTTCATCCCAGAGATGCAGGGATGGTTCAACATATGAAAGCTGTGAACGTAATCCACCATATAAACAAACTGAAAAGTAAAAACCACGTGATCATCTCATTAGATGACAAAAAAGCTTTTGACAAAATACAACATTCCTTCATGATAAAGGTCTTGGAGAGAGCATGGATACAAAGAACATACCTAAACATAATAAAGGAAATATACAGCAAGTCAACAGCCAACATCAGACTAAATGGAGAGAAACTCCCAGCTATTCCACTGAAATCAGGAACAAGACAAGGTTGTCCACTCTTTCCATATCTACTCAATAAAGTTCTTGAGGTCCTAGCCAGAGCAATAAGACAACAAAAGGAGATCAAGGGGATACAAATCAGAAAAGAAGAAGTCAAACTCTCATTGTTTGCTGATGATATGATAGTTTACGTAAGTGACCCCAAAATTCTACCAAGGAACTTCTACAACTCATAAACACTTTCAGTAATGTAACAGGATACAAGATCAACTCAAATAAATCAGTAGCCCTCCTGTACACAGATGATAAATGAGCTGAGAAAGAAATCGGAGAAACATCACCCTTCACAATAGCCACAAATAGCATAAACTATCTCAGAATAACTATAACCAAACAAGTGGAAGACTTGTATTACAAGAACTTTAAATCTTTGAAGAAAGAAATTGAAGAAGACACCAAAAAGTGGAAAGATTTCCCACGCTCTTGAGTAAGTAGAATTAACATAGTAAAAATGGCAATCTTGCCAAAAGCAATCTACAGATTCAACGCAATGCCCATCAAAATCCCAGCAAAATTCTTCACAGACCTCAAAAGAACAGTATTCAACTTCATATGGAAAAGCAAAAAACCCAAGATAGACAAAACAGTCCTGTACAATAAAAGAACTTCTGGAGGAATCACAATCCCTGACTTCAAACTCTACTACAGAGCTACAGTACTGAAAACAGCCTGGTATTGGCATAAGAACAGACAGGAGGACCAATGGAACCAAATAGAAGACCCGGATATCAATCCACACATCTTCGAACGCCTGATTTTTGACAAAGAAGCAAAAAATATCAAATGGAAAAAAGAAGGCATATTTAACAAGTGGTGCTGGCATAACTGGATATCAGCATGTAGAAGAATGAAAATAGACCCATATCGATCACCATGCATAAAACTCAAGTCCAAATGGATCAAAGACCTCAACATAAAGCCAGCCACACTGAACCTCATAGAACAGAAAGTGGGAAGTACACTTGAATGCATTGGCACTGGAGACCACTTCCTAAATAGAACGCCAGCAGCACAGACACTGAGAGAAACAATAAATGGGACCTCCTGAAACTGAAAAGCTTCTGTGAAGCATAGGACATGGTCAACAAGACAAAAGATCTTCACTAACCCCACATCAGACAGAGGTCTGATCTCCAAAATATACAAAGAACTCAAGAAATTAGTCATCAAAAGAACAAATAAACTAGTAAAAAATGGAGTACAGACCTAAACAGATAACTCTCAACAGAGGAATCTAAAATGGCTGAAAGACAGTTAAGGAAATGCTCAACATCCTTAGTCATCAGAGAAATGCAAATCAAAACAACTCTGAGATTCCATCTTACACCTGTAAGAATGGCCAAGATCAAAAACACTGATGACAACTTATGCTGGAGAGGTTGTGGGGAAAAGGGAACACTTCTGCATTGCTGGTGGGAATGCAAGCTGGTACAACCCCTTTGGATATCAGTGTTGTGATTTCTCAGAAAATTAGGAAACAACCTTCCTCAAGACCCAATAATACCACTTTTGGGTATATATCCAAAGGATGCTCAATTGTGCCACAAGGACATGTGTTCGTCTATGTTCACAGTAGCTTTGTTTGTCATAGCCAGAACCTGGAAACAACCTAAATGCCCCTCAGCTGAATAATGGATAAGGAAAATGTGGTAGAATTACACAATGGAGTACTACACAGCAGAAAAAAATAACGACAGCTTGAAACTTGCAGGCAAGTGGATAGAGCTAGAAAACATCATCTTGAGTGAGGTAACCCAGACCCAGGAAGACAATTATCACATGTACTCACTCATGGTGGTTTTTAAATATAAAGTAAAGAAAACCATCCTATAATTCACAATCCCAGAGAACCTAGACAACAATGAGAACTCTAAGAGAGACATACATAGATCTAATCTACATGGGAAGTAGAAAAAGACAAGGTTTCCTGAGTAAATTGGGAGAATGGACACCATGGGAGAAGGTGGAAGGGGAGGGGAGAGGAAGGGAGGAGAGCAGAGAAAAATGTAGAGCTCAGTAAAATAAATTAAAAAAATAAAGTAAGTGGTATAATTACATGTAAACTTAAATGTTTAAAAATAAACTTCTTCATGACTTTCATTTGGAAGTGTCTGATTTGTAGGTGTGTTTTATATCCTTACATAATTATTTCATTTCTGCAAACTTTTTGAACAAATCTGCTTCCTCCCTGGTGTTATCAGGTGGGCTAGGGAGAGGAACGTGAGCGGCCCCTATAGACCAAAACAGTTAATGCAGCTGACTCTTCAAAGCTCCATAAATTCTTGTGAGAAAACGGCTTCCAGAGGCCTTCATAAAGGCAGTGCGCAGAAATGATATGTCCAAAGTCCACAGACTAGGAATTGGCAAAGTCATAATTCAAACCCAGGTCTGTCGACTCCCTGCTCTTAACCATACGCCAGGAGAGAAACCTTAGGTCATTAGAAATTCTTCAGTGTGACCGAAGCTACCCTTCTCTCTTTACTGCCATCCTTGACACCCTGAGGTGTGACATTTCTCCCAGCACACAAAGCCACGTGGTGGCGACCATGCTGACTTCCGGCCTTTCTGCTGCTTCCTTGTCTGGTTTCACTGTGTTATTCTTTATGTCAAACCATCCATGTTTGTAAGGCCTAACAGGCTTTCAGGGTTCTGCAGATTGTGCAGCGCTGTTTGCTTGCATGTCTGGAGGTTTCGGAGATGCGCTCACAGAGATGGGCCCTAACTTAACCACCTTGGTTTCCCCAGCTGGTGAATAAATCGAGGGGTAAACGCATACTGAAGCGAATGGAAGAATGGTAATGGCGATAGAAATCAGAAAGTGAGCCATGGAGTCGGGAAGGATGTGGCTCCTGTAACTATAGCAACGGTGATGCGGATGCATGATAGTGCTCGGGAAGATGGTAGCCATGGTAACCTTGATGTTGAGGCGTTGTTTGGACTGACTGGTCTTTTAGCTGCCCCTGCCCATGCCAAGTCTGACCAGTTTACTGTCCTGACAAGATAATGATCACAATTACCAGCCACTGTTCCAACACACTGGCCACACCCTTTGTCTTGAGTGGCCCATGAACCTCAGTAGCTCCTGCAGCAGGGAGGGCACATAGTCTGCGTGGATGTGAGTGCGTGTGGAGGGAAGAGGGGCAGGGTGGAGGGCAAATGGGTAGGGTGTGGCTTGCGCAAAGGCCGGGGACAGCCAGAGAGGTGGGTGTGCAGTGGGTGTGTGGGTGCGTTCTGCGCAGATAGTCCCAAGAGTGTGCATACGGTCAGACGTATGGGAGGCACGATGTGTGTGGTCGCTGTGCGGGGTCTCTCTCTGGAGGGTGTGTGTACTCCCGCCCTCGGCTGTCGGTGCAGGGGACTTCGGGGGGCGGGGAGGGGGCTGCTCCGTCCCATCCATCACCCTGAGCGCATTGAGCCGGGCGGATATGGCGGTGTCACGGGCGCCTCGGCTCCCAGATCTTATCCTCTTCATTTCCGCCCGAGCCGAGCCTGCCCGCGCCGGCTCCCTGAAAGCTCCATCCATCACCGTGGGAGGGGGCACGGGGGGATGCGGGAGGTGTGCGGGGGAGGGGCGGCGGGATGCAGAGCCTTCGGGCGGACACCCGGGAAAAGCGCAGGGTACGTCGAGCGCAGGCGACAAGGCCTGGAGACGCGTGCGGAGCGCAGGGCCCGCAGGCGGGCCTCGCGGGGTGACCTTGCCCGCTGCCCCGGAGGGAGGCCTTATTTCATTTCCCCGCGCTGCTGAGGTTTCTGCGAAGTGTCTCTCTCACCTCTTTAAATTTTACGGCGTTTGGCCCGTGGCCGCCGGGCTCCGCCCCGGGAGGAAGCGGGTGCCGGGGCGGAGAGGCTCCGCGGGCCGAGGGTGGCCCCGCCAGGCAGGGCGCGGGTCAGGAGCGGGTCCCAAGCCCTCAGAGCTGTTTGGACCCCAAGGCGGGGCTTCCATGAGATTCTTTGAAGGCCCGGCCCCTCTCCTTTCCCTTGGCCCCTTCCCAACCGCACCCCATCCTCCTGCTCTCGGGGAGGTAGGGGTGTATGATGACACCCTGATCGTTGAAGAAGGAGAAGAGGGAGCAGGTGGGGCCGAGTGGAAGCCAGGGGACACTAGACTCCTGGTAGGCTGTTGTTCCGAGGTCTGAATCAGGGTCAGTGGTACTGGGCCAGCCAGGCAACACACTGAGTGTGGGTGATCAGGTTGGCACCTGACTGGAGAGACCAATTTGAGAGCTGGGAGATTAAGGACTAGAAAGAGTGAGTCTCTAGGCCTCAGCTACTCCTCCCGTCCAGGATAAATCCGTAAGGGAAAGCCGTCTTAGGTGTGGGCAGAAGGCAGTGTAGCCTTGGAGTTGCTATGACAAAAAAGCGTGGGAGGAGGAGCTAGAGAAAACGGAAGGCACATGTGAACAGCGGAGGGCTTGAAGGGGCCAAGTGTGAACAGATGATGGGGATTGAAGTGGGGCGTGGAAAGCAGAGTGGCCATGAGAGAGAAAAGTGTGAATAGGGGAGGGAACTTAAGGGGGAGGGGCATGGAGAGCAGAGGGGGACTGGGGAGGGATACGAACGGAGGGGTTGGAAAGGGAGGGGCGTGGAGAGCAGAGGGGACAAGAGGGACGGGAGTATGAGGAAAAGAGAGGTTTGAGGGGAGCGGATGTGAAGTATAGAGAGGGCTTGAAGAAATGGGTGCGATAAAAGGATTTGGGGTCAGGAGGAAGGGAAGCAGAGGGAAGGGTGCAGGGTGTCCTTAGCTGAGTGTCTTAGGGACTGGGCTGTCAAGTTTGTGCACCCGGGCAGGTGCGGAGGCACTGTCCCAGTGCGAGCAGCCCATTCCAGGGGAGTTAGGATCCGAACACAGTTCTTAGTCTGCAGACCCCCACTCGGTCTTTGCTCCACTCCAGCTGAAGCGCGCACAATTGAGCAGTCACGTACACAGCTTGTGACATGCATGGAACCAGAACCAGGAAACCAGACACTTAGCCCAGGGAACGAGGGAGTCGGTGGCTGAGGTGTGTCCTGCAACTCTGGAATGCTAGGTGTGAGGCGGGGGTGGGAGTAGGGGGTGCGGGGCGGCAGAAGGGGACCACAGCTGGAAATGGACACTTGGTTGGAGCTCGCTGGAAACCTCAAAGGCTGGATGAAGCTTTGGAACATTCTCTTTTTCTCTATTGAGTTGGAAGGAAATGTCCTGGGTCTCACGCCCTAGGGAACTCAAACACTGGCATCTTGTTAGGAGTGCTGGTCACCTAATCATGACCCAGCAAGAGTCAGCCTCCTTGGCATAGCCTCCTTGCCCACTTCCCAGCCCGGCTGCTGGGTCCTTCCCTCTTGGGTTAAAGCCACAGTCTTTATTACAGCAGGCCATCTTTTGCCAAGTCCTGTCCATCCACCCCTCTATACACCCCCCCATCTGTCCCCTCTGTCCTGTGGTCCTTCCTTTTCATTACTGCATAGTTTCCTTCCGGGGCCTCTGACGTCACGCTCTGGTGACAATGGAGCCCGGCCAGGCCTCCTAGAAGCATTTAAATGTTGCCTGCTATGCCTAGGCTAAAGCTGGAGCTCCCAGCTTATTCATGGCTCTGACCTGGCTGCCTTTGGTTTGTTCCCCTCACTTTACTAAAGAGCAAAGACTCTTTCGCGCCTCTGGAGACTATGGCTCTTTCTGCCCCCACTGCTCTCCTGCCCTTCCTTGACAGACTAACTTCTCATTACCTCACCTTCTAGTCCGGCTCAAATACCCCTGCTTGTCGCGGGCACCAGTTCCGCCGTGCTCCCACGGCTTCCATGGCCCCTTATCTCTGTTAGGGTTTGTCTGATCTCGCAGTAGACTGATTGCTTGCTGAAGGCTGAGAAAGGGGAACTCACCTAGCAGGAACCATAGGACCTGGATAGGGGAACGAGGAAACTGGCTGGATGTAAAAGGGAACCGGGCACCGAGTGGGCCCAGAGTCAGGCCGACTGCAGCTTGCTCCTAGCCTCCCCTGCGCCTGCGTCTCTAGGGCAGCAGAACTGGGGCGTGGGTGAACAGAAAGGGCCTAGTGTGCAGCTCTCACCTGTACCCACGTTGTTCTGAGCACCCTCACGCTGTCATCAAGAGCTATGGGACAGCCACCTGGAAATGAGGACTCAAGATTCAGGAATGTTCCACTTACTGCTTGTGGCTTTTGCATCTCATCTCAGAGGAGGACTGGTTGTCATGGAAACCGGGGTGCAAGAAGTGCCAGCTGGCTCCTTCCCAGGGTGGGAGGCTCACGCTGAGCAGGCTGCACAGCAGACTGGTTGAGCTGCGGAGGGCACCTGGTGCTGACTGACTCTTGGCTGGGCTGGGGCTCCTTTCATCCCCACAGGAATGTGAGAGCCCATCCCTGACCAAGCTACAACTCTCTACCCCCTCCCCCGCCTCTGAGTGAACGTCAGACCCCGCCCCCACCTCTGTGTGAGCTCTCGGCTCTGGAGAGCCCCCGCACCAGTCCTAGTCAGACTTTTCTGGTCGGCTGTGTAATCTGCAATGGGACATTTAATCAGTTTGCTTCTCTCTAAAATGGGGTTGGCAGATGCAGCCACAATATCCACTTAAGAGAAGATGATGGGCTTTGCAACCAAAATATGACAATATGGTGCATGAATGACAAGAGCAAAGCAAGAGGAGACACTCTTGGTGAACTCTGGAGCCTGTACCTAGAAAGGAAATGAGGGAACAAATGCCCCCATCCAAAACAAACAAGCAACCACAAAACAAAAACACAAACCTCAGTGTGATGGTTAGTTTTACCTATCTGCTTGTTCTGACTTAGGATCGCCTGAGAAGAGAGCCACAAGTGATGAACTCTCTGGATCAGGCTGACCTGTGAGCATGTCTGTGGGGAGATTTGTCTGAATTAACTGGTGTAGGAAGAGCATGCTCATTGTGGGCAGCTCCATTCCCTAGTCAGGTGGCCCTGAACTTTAGGAGACTGAAGGCTAGACGGTAGCAAGTAGAAAGTGAGGGTCCACGTGTTTCCTTCTTCCACTCCTGACTGTGGGTGTAAAGTTCTCAGCTCCTACCTTGACATCCCCACAACCACGGACTGTAACCTGGAATTTAAGCCAAGTGAGCCCTTTCCCTGAAGTTGACTTTTGCCATTGCATTTTATCACAGCAACAGAAACCAAACTAGGCCACATGGCAAGATGATGTAGAGCTGAAATTTAAGCATGGAGTGGAGGCAAACTGGTATTAGAAAAGTCAAGCCGAAGGTTGCTATGAATGTAGCCCCAAGGCTGGGTGAGAGGGGTGGACTTGAAACTTCTGCACTGGGCCAGAGTCTCTTAAAGGTGACTTAAGTCATCCAGGTTAGTGGCAGTCCCAGCTCCCAGCACATAGAAATGCTTCACTGTGCTTCCAAAATGCCCACAGACTGACCCTCCACAAAAGAGCACACAGTCAGTGGTTGTCAAACTACAAAGAAAGGAACCATGCTGAGTGACAAGACAATAGGCGCCCTAATACTTCAGCGCTTGGGATTAGCAAATATAGAATATAAAAATCAAGTATAAAATAAAGAAATGCAAGGTGGACACACACACAGAGAGAGCATTCAAGCATGTGCAAACATTGTCGTTGATGGTGTAAGGGTCTTCTTCGCTTGGTACACAAGCTTTACACCTGAGGTCAGAGCCCCAGAACCCACGCGACAGCTGGACTCAGTGCCCCAGCAGTGGAAGCCGTTGCTGTGCAAGGGTAGGGACAGGAGCTCAGTTCTGTGGAGCCTCCATAAATGCTGTGTGGGTGTGGCAGTCCCATTGCAATCCAACTTTGGAAACAGTGACAGGACCCTGTGCTGGTTAGGGTTTTGTTTTTGTTTGTTATTTTTTTGTCCCTTTGAAGTAAGGTAGGGTCATTTGGGAAGAGGGCATTTCAATTGAGAAAATGCCTCCATCAGATTGGCATGGTGGCAGGTCTGGGAGGTGTTTTTTGATGATTGATGTGGGAGGGCCCAGCCTGCTGTGGGCAGTGGCCACCCTGGGTGTGCCGTCCAGGATTGTATAAGAAAGCAGGCTGAGTAAGCTGTGGAGCATAAACCAGTAAGCAGAGATCCTCCATGGTCTCTGCTTAAGTTCCTGCCTTCAACTTCCTGCTCAGACTTTCCTTCATGATGGGCTTTAAGCTGTAAGCTGAAATAAACGGTTTCCTCCCCAAGTTGCTGTTGGTCATGGTGTTTATCACAGCAACGGAAAACAAGCAATGCAAACAAAAATTTCCACCCCAGAGCAAGTTGTCTGGGGAGACTAACTAGCATATTGGCAGTGTGCCTCACTGAATAGAGGACGAGCTCAAGGTTGGTTCTGATGGCAACCTTGTGCCTCCCCACGTGCACTGCAAGCCCATATACGTGTGCCCACGTACATGCAAACATGCATACACACCACACACATAAAAATGGAAAAAGAGGAGCTGGAGAGATGGCTCAGAGGTTAAGAGCATTGCCTGTTCTTCCAAAGGTTCTGAGTTCAATTCCCAGCAACCACATGGTGGCTCACAACCATCTGTAACGGGGTCTGGTGCCCTCTTCTGGCCTTCAGACATACACACAGAATAGTGTATACATAATAAATAAATATTTAAAAAAAAATGGAAAAAGAGAACAAGTATGTGCCAGCATACTCCAGGGGGCAGTATCTCCAGGGAGATGGGAGGTATCTCCAGAAACTTACTGACCAGTTAGCCTGACTTCCACAGTGGCAAAGAGACTCTGTTTCGGACAAGGCAGAGAAAGTAGACACCAGTATCTGAAAGTGGTCCTTAGCCTCCACACAGGTTCAGTAGTACGTGCACATTTGCACCCCCAAGTGTGAACAAGCACCTGCTCGTGCATGTGCGGGTACACACACACACACACACACACACAATTTCATCAGATAGGTTCAATAGCAGGTTCTGTACAGTTAAAGACATAATCATGAACTAGAAATAGATATATAAAAATTACCTAGAACACAAAGTAGCAGAGGGGTTGGCATAGGGGATTCCCGTTGGCGGAGTGGAATGGGAAGGGCTGTTATACAAAACCCACCAGGAAAAGAGCAAAGTGAGGGGGCGATGGGAAACATGCTCGCCATGACTGAGAAATTTTCACAACTTATGAGATTTGAGTTCACACCTGGATACATCGTAATAGGTTTGCAGAATATAAAAAACAAGGAGAATATCAGAATGAACCAGAGAGCCGGGGCTGGTGGTATGCACCTGTAATCTTTACACTTGGAAGGGGGAGGCAGGAGAATCAGGAGTTCCAGGTTACTCTTGGCTACACAGCAAGTTCAAGACCAGCCTGGGATATATGATACTATGAAAGCTGTCTTCTCCCTGACCTGAAAGAACTGACCAGAGAATAGAAAAACTTGAGTACCAAACAATGCCGTTTGGAATGACAGCAGAGGCATCCACAGCTCTAGCAGGAATCCTAAGGAAGTCCAGGCTGGAGAGATGCCTTGTGGTTTCCAGAGGACCAGAGCTCAGTTCCCAGCACCCAATGGCAACTCGCCACCACCTGTAGCTCCAGCTCCATGGAATCCAATGGGCTTTTCTGGCTTCTATAGGCACACATTCATATGCATAAACCCAAACACAAGGATATACACACAACACATAACTTAATATAAAAATAAAATCTAAAAAAAAAAACCCACAAAAATTATCTTTAAGGAATTTCAACTATTAAACCAATCCGAAGTAGACAATGTAACTATCAAGTGAAAGGATTATTAACTTAGATGCTTATACTTGACACAAATCTTTCGAGGACGAGAATGAAGTAAAGCCTCTTTACTTGGACCGAAACAGAAACTTTCCCAGAATTAGAATGCTTGCCTAGACAGGATTCATGAGGCCCGGGATCTGATCCCTCATACCCAGCCGTGCAGAAAAAAAAAGTAAAATTTAAAAGGAAAAGATAAAGAATATTAAATTAAACATTATTATAAGAAATAAAGAAGTTTTAGTACTATAAATGGACAACAATAGCCAGGAAAATAATTTCAAAATATGCAAAGTGATCATTGGACAGGAGTCTGGAGTCGGTAGAACCAAGATTGAGGTGGATCTCAATGTACCTCTTCCTACTGTGCTACTCCAAGCAAAGACACAATGGTAACTGTGAAAGGTTTTTGTTGTTGTTTTGTTTTGTTTTGTTGTTTTTGATTTTTCAAGACAGGGTCTGTCTCTGTAGCCTTGACTGTCCTGGAACTCGCTCTGTAGACAGGTTGACCTCAAACTCAGAGATCCGCCTGCCTCTGCCTCCCAAGTGCTGGGGCTAAAGGCATGTGCCGCCACCACCCGGATAACATTAAAGTTTTTAAATTACACAATAAACTTTAATTTGCTAAGTCAAATTTGTTAGGAATTCTAAAGGCTTACACGCAACAGTTGAGAAAATAAGTCTTTTCAGGCACATGTGGGGGACTGGAGAAAGTAAGCACACTAGAACATGGTAGACTGTGTTTTACATATCAAAATTTAGGAAGTGGTTCAGGGGGTAAAACACTTGCTGACAAACCTGATGGCCTGAACTCAGTCCCTAGAATCTATGGAAGGAAAAACCTAACTCCCGAATGTTGTCCTTTGACCTCCACATTCACAATATGGCATGTACAGCCCCACATACACTCACAATATGGCATGAACAGCCACACAGATACTCACAATATAACATGTACAGCATCACAGACACTCACACTATAGCATGTACAGCCTCACAAACACAATACAACATGTACAGCCTCACAGACACAATACAACATGTACAGCCTCACAGATACAATTCGGCATGTACAGCCCCACAGAAACTCACAATTCAGCATGTACAGCCCCACAGACACTCACAGAGACACATAAATGTGAAAAAATACAATGAATGCATTTAGAGATAAGAAAACCATCATTGGGGGCTGGAGAGATGGCTCAGAGGTTAAGAACACAGACTGCTCTTCCAAAGGTCCTGAGTTCAATTCCTAGCAACCACATGGTGGCTCACAACCATCTGTAATGGGGTCTGGTGCCCTCTTCTGGCCTTCAGACATACATGGAAGGAATGCTGTATACATAATAAGTAAATAAATATATTAAAAATAAAAAAGAAAACTATCATCATGAAAAATGTAAAAGTAGTCGGGAGTGAGTGAACACCCGTGTATCAGAGTGTACGTGGTGGAGCAAAAGTGGTCTTTGAGAGAAGCCGAGAGCCTGTGAGTGGGTAGGCACTCGGGCTGTGAACCCGCGTACAACAGGCTAACCTCGGGGCTTAAGACATTACTAAAGGAAAGAAACAAAAGCCAGTAGCACCAGAACCCATAGAAGGAGAAAGCCTCTGAAATTAATTAAAAAAATAAAGGTGTTAGTTTAAGACCAGCCTGGTCTATATAGTACGTTTCAGACTAACCAGAGCTACACAGTGAGGCCCTACCTCAAAAAAACAAAAACAATACAGCAACAAAAAACCTATATTCAAACATTTGCCCTTTAAAAGTTGAATAAAATAGATAAGTAAGCTGGGCGGTGGTGGTGCACACCTTTAACCCCTGTACTCAGGAGGAAGAGGCAGGTGGATCTCTGTGAGTTCGAGGCCAGCCTGGACTTCAGAGTGAGTTCCAGGACAGGCTCCAAAGCTACACAGAGAAACCCTCTCTCGAAAAAACAAACAAACAAAAATCGATAAGCATGCAGCAAAATGTATATAGAATATAAATAAACAAGAAATAAACAATATCGTAATTGTAAATAGAAATATTACTGTAGAGATTAGATATAACAAGAAAATATTCAGTATAATTTGTACGAATTGCTTTATGAACAGGTAAAATATGCAAATTACTTGAACTACACAACTTATTAAAGAAAAAAATAAAGAAAATAGTTGATTGAAGAAGAAGCAGAAATCCCGCCCTATAACTCTATGAAAACACCTCACACAGAACACACTGAGCTCTGAGGATCTGAAATGTTTGTGACCCAGCACTACAAAGTAATAAACATAGTATTATTAATCATAACACATTTTAAAAGTTCTTCTCTTACCAGGAATAAAAGGAAATTTTAAACTTGCAAAATTTATCAAAATCATATTTATCCAGTAATGAGTAAAAATCATCCATTCTCCCTACCAGAACAAGACAGGAATCCATGTTAGCAACCTCCCTGTCAGCGTCTTACTGCAAGTTCTGGCTAAAGGGTTTAAGAATGAAAGATAAGAAAGAGAGAAAAAAAAAGAGAAAACTTCATCATGTCTCTACATTGTAGAATTGCCTATGCATAAAAATTTCAGTCTATCTAATTTAGCAGGCTGGCTGCTCAGAATTGTTTATGAAGGTGGCAGGGTATTAGATCACTATTTGAACTTTTTAAAAAAATATTAATTTAGGCATATGCATGTATGCTTGAGTGTATTATGTGTGCCACGTGGTGCAGGGGCCAGAAGAGGCCAGAAGAGGGCACCAGATCCCCTGGCACTAAAGCTACAAGAGCTTATGAGTCACCTAGAAGTGACTCACCTAGGTCCTCCGCAGTGAATGTTTTTAACCACTGAGTCATCTCCAGTACCCAGTTTTCAAATTTAAATAGCTTTTCTCCACACTTACCTACAAAAGGATCAACTCAGGAAAAGGTAAAACTGAGAACAGTGGTGGAAAGATCCAAACGTAAGTCCAGGAAAAGAGTGCAGAGAATGATTCAGCTTTCCTGAAAAATAGCAGAAGACACAAATGCACAGGGATATTAATCATGATTCATCAACTCTTCACAGATTACCTAAAATAACCAACCATACTTCCAACCAAAACTTTAAAATTATTCTACAGGACTGGGGAGATGGCTCAGAGGTTAAGAGCACTGACTCTTCTTCCAGAGGACCTGGGTTCAATTCTCAGCAACTACCTGTTGGCTCACAACCATCTGTAATGAGCTCTGATGCCCCCTTCTACATGCAGATAGAACACTGTATGCATAATAAATAAATAAATAAATAAATAAATAAATCTTTTTTTAAAAAAAAAAGAAAGGAAAAAAAAATAAAAGTGTTGTTGACAGGGGCTGGAGAGATGGCTCAGTAGTTAAGAGCACTGACTGCTCTTCCAAAGGACCTGGTTCAATTCCCAGCACCCACATGGCAGCTCACAACTGTCTGAAGATCCAGTTGCAGGGGATCTGACACCTTCACACCAATGCACATTAAATAAACCATAAAAAATGTTAAAACAAAACAAAACAAAACAAGTGCTGTTGACAGCACTTGCCGCTCTCGGGGGACCTGAGTGCCATCGCCAGCACCCACATCAGGCAGCTCCACCTCAGGGGGTCCAACACGTTCTGGACTCCATGGGCACCTACACTCACAACTGCACATGCATGTATAAAACTAAAAAATAAATACAAGGGGCTAGAGAGATGGCTCAGGGGTTAGGAGCACTGACTGCTCTTTCAGAGGACCCAGGTTCAATTCCAAGCATCCACATGGCAGCTCACAACTGTCTGTAATTCCAAGATCTACATCATTACACAGACATATGTGCAGGCAAAACACCAATGCATATAATATAAAAATAAATTTTTTTAAAAAATAAAAATAAATCTTAAAAAAAGGAAAAAAACTTGTCAAGATGGCCAACATGAGAACGCGGGTCGCTGTTGGAAAACATTGGTTTTGTCTCATCAACTTACCCTGTGCATTGTCCTGGCTGCCCCAGTAGCACCTCCCTGGGTAGAGAGCTGGGAGGAGGTTCTGGCACATGTTCTTTAGGACCTGTGCAGAGCAGGGTACTCACTGCAGCATCACTCATTCCGGTGAAGAAGCGAAAATAGCTCAGATGTGTCCAGCAGGAGAACGGACGAATTCACAAAACATTGCACGGCCATGAATAATAAGGAAACGGAGTGTTGTAGGCAACAGGGTCTCACGGAGGCCAAGATGACCTTGGTCTGTTGTCCTGTTTCTACTTCTAAGATTTACAACTACAGCCATGCATTGCCGTGCCCTGGCAAAAACAGATTTTTATCTTCTGCATAGAGGACCCGTGTACATGAGGGCCAGGGAGATGGCTCACTGGGTAAAGGGGTTTGATCCCTGGGTCCCAGACGGTGGAAGGAGAACCAACTCATGCAGTTCCTGAAAGTTGTCCTCAGACTCCACATGTGTATTGTAGCACATATGCACACAGACACAAAGTAAACATATGAACATGAAATATATGTGTGTGTGCACATATATACATAAATGTGAAGAAACTGAGTGCCAGGCATACTGAGACATGCCTGCAACTGCGGCATGCTGCAGGCTGAAGCAACAGGGCTAGCCTGGACTACAGTGTCAGAATCCATCTTAAACAAGCAAACAAACGAACAAAAGCAAAGAAACTTTTGGAGTGGCATAGTATAACATCATTTATATAAAACTCAAAACCAACTATGACTGAGACATATATCTTTTTTTTAATATTTATTTATTTATTATGTACACAATATTCTTTCTGCGTGTATGCTTGCAGGCCAGAAGAGGGCACCAGACCTCATTACAGATGGTTGTGAGCAGCTGTCTGGTTGCCGGGAATTGAACTCAGGACCTTTGGAAGAGCAGGCAATACTCTTAACCACTGAGCCATCTCTCCAGCCCCCGACATATATCATTTTAAGTTATCAGGAAGTTTTTAAACTAGGCAGTCACTTTAACCAGCCAAGCACCAAACAGTAGTCAAAAGTAAGTTAATGATAAACATAGCACAGTAAAGTGATTTTACACACACACACACACACACACACACACACACACACACAAGCAATAACAACAAGCCAGGGCTTGAAACACAGCAGTACACATCTGAACGGCCCACATGGTAGCGGAGGAGTCCGATTGCTCCTACCAGCCTGGATGAGAAATTTATGTGATGGCAAGAAATGACCAAGCTTCGGAACAGATTTACTTCATGAGTTTGGCCAACATTTACACAGGGTACTGGTCGATGGAGAAGATACTGACAGCTGATGGAGAGACCTACACAGAGACGATCCTAACAGTCCAACGCTCTAGGTCTGGGGAGATGCTGTTTCTCTGATCTCCCACCCCCAAAGAATGGATCCTGCATAGAAAAAAAAGAGGCTTACAATGACCTCTGTAAAATATAAGGGGGCCTAGAGAGATAGCTCAACGGTTAAGAACACATGCTGCTTTTCCGGAGGACCTGGGTTCGGTTCACAGCATCCACATGTAGACTCACAACCATCCAACAACCCCAGTTGCAGAGGATCTAATGCCCTCTCTGACCGCCGCCCATCATAGGCCCACTCCTCCGCAGAGGCTGGCCTTCTCCAGCAGTGTCAAAAGTCCTTTTTCCTACTCCCTTCTTCCCTGGCCTAATAGTCACTAATTTTGGAAGCTCTTAGTGGGGTGATGGCGAGACTTTCATTCGTGATGATAAACCCCGTTTCCAACCTTCTCTCAACGCTGAAGCATCTTCTCGCGCATGCCCAGTATTTGCAAGCCACTCGGAACTCTGTGCTCCCCTCTGCAGGACAAAAGGTGCAGCTGGTGCCTTGGGGCAGCCTGGGCCGTTCCAATATGGAGCGGGGGCGGCAATCTTCTCTACGTGTTTTCCTGCTCTGTGCCTGAGCCAGTGCCCAGGAAGCACTTCCTTCGGACAGGCCACAGCTCTCTGCCTTGGCTGAGTCCTTCCTCACCTGCCCTCCGGCCATCCCGCGTTACCCCTTGGCTTGTAGCCTGGGCTGCTGAAACTGTCCTGCCCCACCTCCCCTGCCCAGAATGCAGAGTTGTAGAAAATGTGGGGTGCTCTTTTTCTTTCATCCTGGTGCCCCAGGAACGGCTGCTCACTAGCCCTGCGACCTTGAAGAGGTTCCTTCACCTCTCACAGCTGCGGCGTCTTCATCCATGCAATGCGGGTCACAATGCTACTTTGAATGGAGTTAAATGAGATAAGTGGAGCCTAACTCATGAGCAGAGGAGCCGACATTACTGATCCTGCCTTGGTCATATTATGATTGTTCCTTAGCATTGGTTGGGCACATCATAAGCAAAACAGCCAAGCCACGTCTCCTGTTGACCTTGACTGAGGGAGCAGAGAACACTGCTTCATGCAGGTCTCATGACCCTGAGAGCTGAGATGACCGGAACCTCTCTCTCTCTCAGGGATGCTATATACTGTCCACTGTACATGTCCACTACCCACTTTTTTTTTTTTTTGCTGTCTTTGGATTTGTGAGACAGTTTCATGTAGTTCAGGATGGCTTACTTTGAATTTACTATGTAGTCCAGGCTTGTCTCAAACTCACAATCCTCCTGCCTCAGCTTTCTGGGTGCTGGGATTACAGGAATATACCATTTGGCTTTAAAAACCATAATGCCTACTAGCTGGGGGTTAGATCAGTTGGTAAAATGCTTGCACATAAGTGTGAAGGTCTGATCCCCAGAACTCATACAAAAAGCTGGGTGTGGTGGTGGTGTGTTCTTGCAACCTCAGCCCTATAGAGGCGGAAACAGGAGGCTCCCTGGGAGTTTCCGGTCAGCCAGGCTAGCCTCATCAGGTGAGTCCCAGGCCAAAAAGAGACTGTCTCAAAAAACAAGGTAGCTGAGACATGCCTTAAGTTCCAGCACTCAGAAGGCACAGGCAGGTGAATCTCTGTGAGTTCAAGGCCAGCCTGGTTTACAGAGTGAGTTCCAGACCAGTTAGGGATACACAGAGAAACCCTGTCTCTCTCTCCCAAAAAAAAAAAAAAAAATCGGATGGCTACTTGAAGAGTGACACCCAGCGCCTCTGCGTGCTAGACAGGTGCTGTCAGCAAGCTACATTCTCAGCCCACGTTTGTAATTTCGCTTGCTCTCCAGGAATGCCTGGCAATGTCTCGTTGGATATTCTTGCAAAGAAAATACCTCCAATTTCTCCTCTTAAACACCAGTTCAAACTGTGTTCCCTACAGAACGGGGTGGCATCACAAAATTGGGATCTTCATCTACTAGATGGAATGTGTCTCCTAGGATGCAGATGCTGGCGTCCGTGTTCCTGTGGCAGTGCTAGGAGGTGCTGGAACCTTCAGGAGTGTGGTCCTGGGAGTAGTATTGATGTCTGGCAGAGCACTGCCCTCCCATAGTTCTCAGGCCCTGGGGAGGGGTCACTGTAAGCCCGACTGACCCTCCAGTTTCTGTAACATGGAATTCTTATAGTTGCTTCTCTATGGTGTGGGGCAGGGAATTGCCAGTACCGTGCCTGACATGGACCCCCTAGTGCCTGGCACTCATTCACCATTCCCCCCATGGCCATCTTCAGGCTTCTCGGCAGTCCGGTCTGCAAGCACTGGGAGCCCGCGGATGATGGTCTGTCCAACTCTCGAGTGCCACCTAGTGGCTTGATGAATTACTACAGGTTCAATGAAGAAAGTCTGGCTGGTTGGTCTTGGGATTTAGTAGCTCCTAAAATAGAGGGTGAAGTGAGTAGGGAGTTGTCCACAGAAAACCACATGAATGCTCTGTCACACAGGGAGATGTTCCTGCCAGATTTGGTGCTAAGGACGTTTACTTTGTCACTTGATGATGAGTTTTCCGAATGAAAATGTGGGGGTTCCTGGGACCCTGGCAGGGAGATGCAGGGCTCCAGGCCTTGGACAACGTGCATGCATATTCTTCATCATCATCACCACCTCCTCCTCCTCCTCCTTCTTCTTCTTCCTTCATCTTCGTGTTCATTCGAGAACACAAACGTTTCTTTGTATTATACAGCAATTCACAGTGTGCTGACTTGAACCCTGCTGGTCTGGAGCCTGGGGCATGTCAGTTGTCCCCCTTTTCCCGCCTGACCCTGGCATGCCCTGTGTGGACACAGGTGCCCTCAGGATCTCCCTTCTCCATGTTTGACCTTCAGACTCAAAGTACAAGTGGGGTGTGCCTTACCTCCATGCCTTTTGAGGCTCCTGCGACAGCCTCAATCCTTCTGTTCCCTCTTTCCAAATGTCATTCTACTCTGAGCTCTTTGGGATGCTCAAGCCAAGCACTTCCTCTTCCAGAAGATGTCCCTGGAGTCCCAACACTGTGGTGACCCCTCCCCACATTGAACCACTATGTCTTTCAAGTAACTAGCTGTTCATGCTTGACCCAGGAGACCTGGGCTGTGGAAGAAAGAGAAAATGGGGATGGGCACCCCAGGCCCTATTCTCCACCTCCAGCCAAGTGTGGAGGTTGGATTAGAACTCAAAGCAGCAAGCAGAATGCCCTGCAGTGTCTTGGGGGCAAGTCTGCCTGGCATAGTCTGGGGACACTGAGAAGCCATCATCCTCCAGGACTGGGGACTTTGAGGAAGGGAATCCCCCTACTCCATGCCTTCACCTGGACTGGGTGAGGGGGGAGGTGACAGGCAGGTGGCAAGGGATCAGTGGATTAGCCCAGCCCTCAGCCCCACATTTTTTAGTGACAGGATTTTAGACATTGCTGTAGGCTAGAGAGTTGGCAGCCACCAAGGCTGTGTAGTCCTGTCTCCCAGCTGCACAGTTTGGGCCATGTGCCTTAGATTTTCTGAGTCTCTGTGAGTAGGAGAATTACCTTGTTTCCAGGTGTCTGGTCTGGCCTTGGAGGATCAGATCCTAAGGCCGGGAGCAGAGGGCCTGATAAGAGCAGCTGGGGTGGGGGAGGGGGTGGTAAGGCTGAAACGTTTGTGAACAAAGCTACATTACAATCTTGGTTTTGTTCCCGTGTTAACTTTGTCATAATGAGCTGTCACCTTCTCCATTGAGCCTCAATTTCCCCTCTGAAGTCTGGGATCCTGCTTTTCAGGGTTGTTGGGGGTACAAATGAGGAAATGGAATCTCTGGAGGTGCTTAGCTATCAGAATTACCCAAATATCCCGCTCAGCAGAGGCTGTGGAGGAGTAGGCCTCTAGGGGGCGCTGGTGCTCACTGGCAGAGTAAGATCTCTATGGTGAATCTCAGGTGGCCCTGACAGCCACCGGAGCCACTTCATTTGCGAGCTCTGTTCCCTGGCTAAACTGCCCATCTATACCTCAGTGAAGAGAACCCACACTTGGCCTCGAGCTCCCTGGGGGCCCAGCTGTGGTCCACATCATCCCATCTGGGGACATTCCTGGCATGCTTTCTGCTCACATGTCTCAGCCCAACGACACCCATCTTGTACCCCAGTAGCAATGACCAGAAACCTAGCTGTCACCTGCACACTTTGAGGGTCTGGACTTCCTTGCTCTCCACAGGTACCACTCTGGTCTAAGTTGCTGTCATTTCTCTCCTCAGTGGCACAGCTGACCTTCTGTCCCCATTCACTTCTCCTAGGTCAATCACATATCTTTTCTGCTCAACAGCGTTCTTTCCCCAGTCCCCAGCCTTGGCTTCCTTTCTGGTTAGGACTCTCAGGTTCTGCCTTCTCCAAGGTGTGTACACCTGGACCACACCCAGACACCCCTCTTACCCAGCTCCCCATCCAACTAGGTAACTAGATCTCGGCTGAATGGCTTCTTCCGGGAGGCCTTCCCTGAAGCTCACTGCCATGAGACAGGTGGCCCTGGAGCAGGGTTCCAGTGTTCCTCACCAGCACTGTGCTAGGCTTTCTACGTCCTTGGGGGTGACCGTCATTTCCCTGCTTCCCAGCCTGGCTGAATGAAGGGGTGGGGTGAGTGAATGCTGGGTAACTGGACAGGGAGAATGGTGGTGGCTGGCTGTGTTGGGCTCAAGGCCGAGATGGCAAGGGGCTGAGGCGGCACAAGGAGGGAGGGGGAAGGGAGGTGGAGTTGGGCAAGACCAGGGTCCCTCCCCCATGAAAGTGTCCATGACTCACTGCTCCTGGAAGCCACTGGGAAGTCCAGCAGTGTCATAGCAGGCCCCTCTTAGACCCAGCTCCCATCCCCCAAGGAGAGGCCACACAGGCGTGTACTGGTCGTTTATTTACAAATATACCAACATCTCATCTTTTTCTTGTTGTTTCCATTTTCTGCTTTTGTGGGAAGAGGCAGGTGAGTGGAAGGCAGGGGTGGTGATGTGGTAACGCTAATAAATAATTTAACAATGACAAGTTATTAAATAAAATGTATGTGGGGATGGCAGGCAGGCAGTCTGTACAAGGTAAACAGAATAGGATGGGAGGCCTGGCCCCAGCCCAGCTGCAACGTACTCCCTCCAGCGGGACCCCAGAGCGGGGCGGTAGTCCAGAGACCATTGGCAACTGCCCCATCAAGGGTCTGAAGGGTCCTTCCTGCTTCCCTGCTCCAGGCCACGTGTGAGCCTCCTTGTGTCAGGTGTGAGTGTGTGCATGTATGTGTGTGAGTGTGGTGGCCCTTCCCCACAGCAGTCAGCCCTGGGCTGCAGCGTCCCCCTGGTCCTAGGGGGGCCCAGAGCTCTGAGTCCATCTTCCCCCATGTTCCCTGACTGAGCAGGGTGGATGCCCAGGTAGACTGGGGAGTGGCCTCACTTCAAAGGGATGTCCCTAAAGGAGGAGAGGCTGTCTTTCTGCTGGGGCTACTCTATCGTGGCATTCCTCCCAGTCCGCACTCCCTCCAGGAAGCCTCCACGACAGCAGGCTGCCTGTGCCACCCCGTGGGACCCTCACACCTAGTGTGGAGCCTGTGTGCGGCCTCCTGCGAGTCTCTGAGGGCAGCAGAGTATTGGGAAGCTTCCTGGAATGAATCCATAAATAGGGCAGTGGCTGAGACAAAGCCTGGGTACTTGTCACTCCTGTGTTACACCTGGGAAGGCTCCTTCCTCCGCCTGAGCCTCAACACGCCACATCCCTAGGCAGGAGCTGGGAGTTGGTTTTCTTTGCGCTAACCCTACCCATTTCTCACTTTCTGCCTCCCGCATCCCTCTGTTCCTTCAGGCTGCAGGCTAACTCTCCCAGCCCCTCACCATTTCTGTTGCCCTCAACTCCCCAGCCTGAGGGGGGTTGCTAACAAGACCTGGGCAGGACTGAGGCAAAGGCTGCCTCTGCCCACAGAACAGTTCAGGGCTGGCATGGGCTCCTGCGTCTCAGCAGGGCACAGCCATAATGAAGGAATCCTGAGAACAGCTGCCAGGGCATCTCCGGTGTGATGGCTGAGGTACCTCCTCTGGTGACTTACGGAGTGTCCTGATAACATCTTCTGCCTGGGGATAGCAGTGGGCAGGGCTGGACTTGGGGTCTGGAGGCCCAGAGCAGCAAGGGAGGATGCTTAGGGAGCAGCAGGTGTGAGGCACACTGGTCCCTGGTGGGGCTACTCAAGAGATAAGATGGGGACAAGCCTACTCTCCTTTTCCAGGAAGGGAAGATGCTTAGGGGCCAGCAGGTGTGAGGCACACTGGTCCCTGGTGGGGCTAGTTAAGAGATAAGAAGATGAAGACAAGCCTACTCTCCTTTTCCAGGCTGCAGTTCTGGCATGACCTGCTGGGGGGCCTTGAGCACAGCCCTGCCCCTCTCCTGTCTCAGGTTTCCTAGCTGCCGCAGAAGGGATGACCTACACAGCCCACTGCTGTTGTGTCTCCCAACTTAAAACATGGTTAAGAGCAGCAGGCCGGACCTCCCAGGAGCTGGTATCCACCCTGGGTCCACCTCAAGTATTCCCTGTGTAATTCAGTCAGGAGCCTGTGCCGGAGTGGGGAAGGGTAAATCCCAGGAGAGGGACACAGGAGGGCTATGGTGGCAGCTGCTCTTCCCCGTTGACTCCATCTTGTGGCATCTGAGTGGGTTAAGAGTGTCTGAGAACAAATCCACACAACTTAACCAGCCAGACACAGGTGCCCAAAGTGGAGAGAGAGAGAGAGAGAGAGAGAGAGAGAGAGAGAGAGAGAGAGAGAGAGAGAGAGAGAGAGAGACTCATCGTTATGTGCCCACGGCTATAATGTGTTGGGACATTAAAATTCAGCATTAGATGAGAGACACAATCCTGGGTGTCTGGCCCAGGCCTGTCGGGGCCCAGCGGAGGTTGCCAAGGAGAGATCCACTATTGCTTCTGCTTTGGGCAGCAAGAGTCCAGGAGACACGGGGCTGGGGTGACACAGAGGCTAAAACGCTGGTGGGCTACATACCATGCAGGGGCACTGCGGGGAGCCCCTCAGGGCTGACCTCTCACCCAGCTCAGAGTAACGCCCCAAGCTTGCTGAGCCAATGGAAGGAAAGGCAACTGGGTACAGTCCATGGGCTCTAAGCAATCAGTCTCACAGCGGTATTGTGGCTTGTCAGTGCCTGTGTGAGGCCCAAAGACTCATCACAGAGCAAGGGTGGACTTCCAAAGTAGACCTAAACCACCTGCTGGATCTCAGATCTTAGCAGAGGTGCAGGAGCGGTGTGAGCTGGCTAACGTCAGGAGGGAAGCTTGGTCACACAGTCCCACATCTGCACAGGAGGCAGGAGCCCTGCCAGCATCCAGCCTCAGCTAAGAAGAGGAGACTAAGGGTCAGGAGGGGCCACAGAAGGGCAGCTAGTCCCGTCAAAGAACAAGGGCGAAGGGTCAATGCGGGTTAGACTCTTGAGGTCCTTGGCATCTGAATCCTCTGCTGCGGCCTGATTCCGCCTGGTTCTGTGGGGTCCATCTCTGGCCTGGGACTCTGTGATGCCCTTCTATCCTGGAAGTCCTGATCCATACAGAGCCTGGGCTGCACCAGGCTCACCTGCTCACACCCAAAGCCTCCTCCTTCTTTCTCTCCAGTTGCTCTCAGAGGCGGCCCTGTCCACTGACCTTACTGCCCCCAGATTGTAGAGTGGGAGTCACCTCTTCTACACGCGTGTGTGCGCACACCCAGGTGTATACGCATGTGCCTACAGATGTGTGTGCCTGGACATGTGCATCTCTGTCCCTTTGGGTCCCTCTGGGCTCTGTCCACATCAGTCTGCTTGTTTGTGACTCCTAGTTCAACAGGGCCAAAGAGCCTGTTGCCCCTGCTTGGTTCCTCCTCTCCTCTGCCCCAGCCTAGGGCTGGGGACAGTGACCCTGGGCCTCCTAGGACCCAGAAACCATCCCCTGCGCTGACCAGAAGCGCAAATGGTCACCTGCGCAGGACACCCGTATAACTGTTTCTCGGGTACCAGGGCACTGTCCCAGAGCTGGCCTTGTAGGGACAATAGAGGTTGGCTGGAAACAGAATGTAAAAAAAAAAAAAAAAAAAAAAAAAAAAAAAAAAACTAGAACAAATATAAGTTTCCCAAAAAAAAGAGGCGGGGAAAGGAGGTGATGGAGTCAAAGGGCTGGGAGGCGAGTGGCTGTCCAAGAGCTCTGGGTCCCCAGGGGTCACAAGGTCTCCGTGGGCAGGACAGAGTCCCTGCCCAGGCTGCACCCATCTGCCTGTCTGGCTGTGCCCAGTGGGCACTTGAGCCAGGTCCGGCTGGCCGAGGGGAGGGCACCGTATGGCTGTCTGTAGAGTCTGAGCGGGTGGCGGGCTGGGGGGCCGGCTGGCTGCAGAGGCCTGTGGTCCCACCCTAGGCCCAGGCCCAAGCGTCCATGCGGCCCAGCTGGCTCTCAGGAGGCAAAGTAGGAGCTCTGCATGGAATAGAGCCGGTCGATGGGGTTCCCCACGCGGGCCTGCAGGGAGCCCACGTCAGAGGAACCGAGGAAGCAGTCGCTGAGGCTGGTGAGGGAGGTATCGCTATCGATGTCGTGGAAGATGGAGTCGTTCCCTGTGGGGTGCAGAAGGGACGTCAGGACCTGGGTGTGGGCCACGGCACCGGGGGTTCCTGGCAGCCCCGCAGGCTCCATGGCCAGGGGTTATGGGTAAGCCAGCCAGCTGGGGCTAGGCCCTTCCCATCGGGGGCAGGAGTGCTGGCAATGTTGGTTGGACTGCCTGGGCCGTGAGCCCTCGGCTGTGGGCAGCAAGAACTGTCTGTCATAGACTCTGTCTGCCCGGCTAGGCAAGGACAGAGAGCAAGCTGGGGCGGATGCGGGTGGGGTAGCTTACCATACGGGTTCATGTGGTCACCTGGCATTTGGGGCGGCGTGAGGCCCTGCTGGAAGGGGTCGCTGCTTCCGTAGGGGCTCTGTTCCATGGCCACGATCTGTTGCTGCGGGGGTGCCAGCGGCGTGTAGGAGGCCATCATGCCCTCCATGCGACTCGACAGGACCTCTGAGGACAATGAATGCCGTCACCAGCTGGTCCTGCCTATCCTGTTCTGGAATTCCCTTCAGAGGCTCCCTGGAGCCCCGTGACTCCCATTCTAGATGCACCTTCTACCTTCCCTCTCTGGGTCCCTCCCCGAAAGACTTCCCATGGCTCTGTCTTCTACCTGCTCTAGCTACAAGAGCACGGACTGGAGAGGTGGCAGGCTATGCTGACAGTAGCCATGTCCCATGGTTCACCGTGCAGGGGCACTAAGATGGAACTCAAGCCCAGGAAGGCTTCTTGGGAAAAGTCCTCACCCCAGAAGAACCTAAAGAACCACCAGGAAGGGATATGGCAGGCTGGGGAGGGGATGGTCTCCCCAGTGGGACTGAAAAGATGGTTGGACAGGCTGCTTTAGGATGGGATGCAGCAGGCTTCCCTCTGGGGCTGTCTGAAGCAAGGAAGGTGCTGTGGAGAAATGTTGGGGGGCTGGATCTGTTCAGGGGAACGGGAAGTGGGGGAGATCCTGGGGGCCCTGTCAACAATACTCAAAGGGGGAAAAAATCGGTGGGTGGCAACCACTCCCCAGATGGTGACGGAACAGAGGGAAAGGCGGGGATCAGAGGGGCCACGGGCAGGGAGGTAGAACCAAATGGACTCTGGAGAGAGAGCAGGGAGGATTCTGGGTAGCATCTAGGAGGGAGTAGGGGACACTGGAGAATAAAGGATGCTGTTCTTCAAGAACAAGCCCGGGGATCCTGGCGGCTGGAGGCGGAAGACTGGCCTTAGGGGCCTCTAGGGGAAACAAGGGATGTGAGGTTTTAGAACCTTGTTGGTAGGTCCCCAAGCCCAGGCTAGGGTCTGTCTGAGGGTGCCTAGCATCTTCCTAGGGCCACCTGTTCCCCTGTCCGCTCCACCACAGTGGTGGTCTCTGGAGCTCTCTGCACCTCCCACCCTCTATAATGTCCAAGTCTCCCTGTCTCCGTGTAGACATGGAGGCCATCCCTGGCCCAAGTCGTTGGTCCGAAACAGACTTCTGAGTGAAGACTTCTGCTCCATGGACTGGCTCTTGACTGCTAGTGGCAACTCACCACGGGCTTCCCCATACCTGCCCCCCAATTTTCTGGAGGCGCTCTCACAGAATGAGTGAACAGCAAGCATATGTCACTGCTAACAGGGCAGGTTGGAGCCCTGTGTACAGGCAGCTTTGTCCCTTGCTAGTAGTGTGATCCCAGAAGGTCCCTGGATAGCCCCAGAGTTTCCTCATGAGGTATCCTGTCAGTCCCGGCCTCGAGGGAGTCGATGAGTGTGGAGGGATGAGAGCTATCTTCCAGGGTGGGTAGGATATGGGGAAAGAGCCTCGCCATGCTGAACACAAGAGGACAGCAGTGACTTTCACAGTAGACGCCCTGACAACCCTTCCATTGCAACCTCTGCTCCCCATGTCCCTGGGGCTCACCTTGGCCCAGCCGCTGGGAGTTCTGCTGTTCCTGCTGTTGCTGGTGCCGCCGGGCCAGCTTCTTCATCTGCAGGGAGACAAGCCAGGCACCCCCTCAGTCTCAGCCTGCATGCCAGACTCCCTTTATGTCCCTCACCCTGTCAGGACTCTTCCTGCCCATCCCCATTCCCAGGTGTGCCCTAGAGCACTGGAGTAGCAGGGACCTCTCACCTTTGCTCTTTGGTTCTGAAACCAGACCTGGACCACACGCACGCTGAGGCCTGTCTCTGCTGCCAGCGTCTCTCGGACCTGACCCAGAGAGAGGGAGACAGGTCAGGTCGGTGTAGATGGCAGCTGGGAGGTGGAGGGATGGAGGGACACTCCTGTCCCCAGCGATAGCAGTGGGTCTTGGAGGAGGAGCTGGACCCACAATAAGCAAAAGAAAGATGTGGGCTTCAGAACTCCTCACCTTCCGACAGGGCTTGGAGGAGACCTCAAAAGAAGCCTTGAAGGCTCTCCGCTGCTGCGTGGTGAGGATGGTCCGGGGCCTTTTGGGCCTTCTCGGGTCCTTCCCGTCGTCTCCACTGCCCTTACTCTGGCTGCCCTGCCCCTTTGCCGGCTTCATGTCTCCATCTTCGTCCTCGCTCTTCACTGTGGAATACACAATCCAACCCGTCAGTCCGCGCTTTGAACCTTTAGATGAAAATTCCTTCACCACTTAATGACCCCAGGATAAAGTTGTCCGTCTTTGCTGGGCCTTCATCTCCTGCTCCCTGCACGTCCCATAACCCTAATACATACTCCTCAGTCTCTCCTTCTGGGCTCAGCCTGGTCTAACTGCTGACCACAGGTTTTCCTATGGTGTCCAAAGTGCAGGTGCCCATGGACTCAGGGAGACAGTGAATCAGGCCCCTGTGGGGACCAGGACCCAGGTGCCTCAGGAAGACACACTAGAGTGTGTGCAGGATGCTGATGCTCACACACAAGGGCAGATCTGCTCTTACATGTCTCTGAAGGCCAGCAGCCTCCTGTACAGGCATGTTGCAACTATGGCCCAGGCTGGCCCTGGCTTCCCCAACTCATCATGTTTGAAACCCACCTTCCATTGGCCTCTGAGGGTCATGTGTCAGCTGGGGACCAGGGTGAAAAGAGAAGGGTATCAGGAGCCTTCTTGAGACTTTCAGGGACTAACAACTGACAAAGACCCAGGGGCCAGGCATCCTCACAGGAGGACTTAGAACCACGATGTTCAAGCATGTGCACACATGTACAGTGTGCTCACTGGTGGTTACACACACCTGCATCTTGACACAGAGACCCACATATGTGCTGCTTAGAGACACTTAAAATCATGGGCCCACAGAGGCCTGTACCCACAGGCAGGAACACATACGTGCCAAGACACATGTGGCATGAAAAAACATGTATGCACACCCAGCAACACACATACCGCTTCCATGACTCCAGAGTTTGGGGCCTTAGAGAGTCAGGTACATGGCCGAACTTCCTAACAACCATCAGCTTCCAACACCCCTCACTGGAACCTATTCCCTCCCTAGTTCCACCTTCTTTGGAGGTGAGCCCCACGGAGCACTGCAATCCTTTCTAGCACATCTGTAAGCTGGCCCAGTGCCCTTCCCTTCCGTGGGAGTGCTGGTGGCCACAGGGATGCTGTCACAGTGTCTTGTCCAGGGATGGCCAGCAGCAGATACATGAGGACCCTGCCACACTGAGGCCCAGACATTGGGACCCTGGCAATGGCAGACACTCTCCGCATGGGCAGAAGCCATCCCTGTGGGTTTAGGGTGCCTCAAAGGAAAGGCCAGTTATCAGGAGCGACAGGGTGCCAGCTGGACTTCAGCCCTTGCCAGAGAGCAAATGTCTGCATGCACAGTGCATGTGTTTATATAAACATGCATGTGCAGCCTGAGTGTGCTGGTTAGCTTCAGAGATATGAAACATGTACATGCATGTGTGTGTGCCTAGGGTGAAGCTTTGCATACTTGGGTGTGTGAGCACATGTCCCCACATATGGGCACATGGGGTGGTGTCTCTATGGCACTGGGTACATGCGTGGTCAGATAGGCACGCAGGTGTGTGTGCCCTGGCGCTGGCACCCAGATAAGTACTAGGGTGGCATGCAGGGATGGATGTGGCACCTCAGTGCTGGCTGGACATGTGTGGGGGTGCAGGTCTGTGGAGCTCAGACGCCCCTCTCCAGCATCCCACTGAGCCATGTTCTGCAGCTGTCCCAGCCCAGGCTCACCAGAGTCTGACTCGTCAGGGCTCACGGAGCTGAGAAGATCCTTCTCCTTCTCATAGTCACCCTTGCACAGCAGCTGGCCCTCCTTGAGCACGAATTCATCACCCTTGCGCAGCTGCCTCTCGCACACACAGCAGCAGAAGCAGCCCAGGTGGTACACGCACTCGAGCGCCCGCATCACGAATTCAGTAGGTGCAATCTTCTCCATGCAGCCGCTGCATTTTGCCGCGAAGAGCCTGGAGGGCATGGAGGAGGCACAGGCTGGGCTGAGAGAGTCTGCCTAGCCCAGGGCATCTCCCTCTGCCACTCAGGCAGATGGGTGGAGGGGAGGGGGCGGGGACACACCCTCCTCTTTTGAACCACGGGGACCGGTCAGCTCTGCTTCTGGGTCTTCCCGCTCAGTCATGAAGGACACTAGAGGGCAGTGTTCAGGGTCCGCCTCACTCCCTGACCACTAGCCTCCTTCACCCCCATAGTCAAACAATCCCATTTTGCCCTGCCCTCCAGTCTGGACCCTTCTCCGCACCCTGGGCTCCCAGTCCTCAAAGCTTTCACCTTTCCTCGTCTGTGCCCAACACAGGACCCAGGAGGCTCTTTGGAACGCATTCCAAGCCCATTCTTTCCTGACCCAGTCTTCCATAGCTCCCTCGTGCCCCTAGAAAACATCCCACCTCACCACCCTTGGCTCCCTGGCTGTAATCCCTCAGGACAGCCATGGGGTCTCCAGAGTACACTCGCAGCAGCCACTGGGCATGTTCTGTCCCTGCCCCTTGGCTTGGTGCCACCTCTCGTCCCTTCATTTCAGCATGGGCATGGTTTGCCGAAGCAGGGCTAGTGGCTGTACTCAGCATGTTACACATGCATGTCACCTGATTGCGATGGCCCTTGAAACCAGAGAGACCCGGCCCCATTTTAGGGATGAGGAAAAGGAAGAGCAGACTGGAGTTCCTCTTGCTCGGAGCGCATGTGATGTAACAAACAGCTCCCAGTGTGGGCTGATGCAGGCGTTCATCGTCCCAGTGGGCTCTGTGGCCCATCCATCCAAGGGCCCGCCCGCCCGGATGGGTCTCCATGGCCCTGCCTGGTTTGGGCTGGAGGGTCCTGCTGGTCTGCTGACCACTCCTCCCACACTTCACCCTGTCACGTGCCTGCTCTGTGGGAACCCAGCCTCAACAACACTTTGATGGAAAAATTTATGAAGAATCAAATTATTGCTGCTGGGAGGGAATTAAAACCATTTTTCATTCCCCGCATCCCCGGGCCACGTCTGCGGGCGCCACCTTGGGAGCACCGCACGTCCCATCCCTCTTTATGGCCCGCCATCACGGGCACAGATTACAGCTGCAATTCTCTGCTAATCGGTTCTGGAGCAGGGACAGCCGTAAACACCAGGCTCCAGCCCTGCCTCCCTTCCCGGGGCTGCCATCAGCACCGCCCACGACAAAATGCTGTGGGGCAGTGGACAGAGATTCCTCCTGTTCTGTTGCTTCCCTGGCACTGGCCAGAGCACTCAGTCTGGGGGCAACCCCCATACCCACCTCTCTTCTGTCTGGAAGACTCCTATTTAACCTGCAACACCCAGCTCCAATGCTTCCTTCTCTGGGAAGCCTTCTCTGATGCTGCCCTATTCGAGGGCCCATGCCTCCCCTGCCTGCCTCTGAACTTCCTTACTGCCTGAGGTTGCTCTGCTGCAAAATGGGGACAGCAGAAGACAATCCTGAGGATGTGACAGCATTGAGTATCGGAGTCAGCAGGAAGCCATCATGTAGGTCTTCAAGAGGGTTCAACTCTAGTGGAGTGGGGATACCTCAAAGCAGGTTGTGGCTTTTTCCAGGTTCTCAGGGGGCCTCTATGTACATTTGTGGTGTGGATATGCAAAGTCCGGGTGTGGGACTGAGGGTCAGAACAGGTGCTCAAGGCAAGTGGGAACCCTCTAGAGCCAGCTCAGCCTGTACTTTGAAAGGAAGGCACAGACTGGGTAATTTTGTTCAGGGCCCCGGCCTCCTTCCCGGCCCCTCAGTTGCTCTGCACCTGACCAAGGTGCCCAGTACAGGCTGCAGGGATCTGAACAGATGGGTATCAGCCAGGTCCTGGCCAGCTTGGCAGGCCCAGGTCCCAGGCACATCTCGTGGGCTCCAATGCACACATCTTTTGAGGCTGCAGAGAAGCAGCAAGCAGGGTGTGTGCTGGGGGGTGACCTGCATTCAGTGACTATGCCACCAAGCTGGCACTCCCGCATTCAACAGCCACACTAATGCCTTGGCAGCAGGGGGTGGATTGCGACTTTCTCCAAGCTTATCAACACAATCTATTATTAATACCCCTCCAAAGGCTCCAGCAGCCGTTTCCAGGCCGCACAGCCGCTCGGGGCATCATCTGTTATCTAGATTGCAAGAGCCTGGGAAATAAAACAAACGGCACACACTTTATAAACGGAATGTGCCATCCTTTCGGTCTCCAAGCATCTCTCCGCCCAATAAAACATCGGGGGGCACGTATGAAATACTCACTCCCAATTACGGGGCCGGCTTTGTCTGCCATGCAGGGATAGAGTGAGGGCTACACTCGGGTGCATGTGTATGTATATGGGGGTTCCCTCCTCTCTCCAAATCCCTTCTCTCTCTCAGTCCTTCCACCATGGGCACATGGCTGGAACCAGAAGCCGCTGAGAGTCAAGGAGAAAGCAGACCAGGCACAGGCAGGACACTGTCATCACTGGGACGCTCATGAGAAATTCCTCTCTCCCAGCTTCAGCTTGCTTTGTGTTTAAGGGGCTCAACGCTGAAGCCTGCCTCTCAGTACAGCAGGCAGGAGCTAAAACCGCAAGCAGATGGGGCTGGGGCACACACCTTAACTCCACAACTTCAAGTGCAAACCCAGGGCTTTGCATGTCCTAGGTGCACGCGCTATACCCGAGCCCCATCCCTACCTTGCTATGTGACTTTGGGCAAGACATTGAACCTCTGAGACTCCAGTTCTCCATCTCCTCCATAGGAACATTTGGGCTGGGGGGTGTAGCTCAGCTGGAAGAGGGCTTGCCCAGCATGCATGAAGACCTGGGTTCCATCCCTGGCACCGGGTTAAACCAGGCTTTGTGGCAAACACTTGTAATCTCAGCACTGTCGGACGGAGGGGCAGGAGGATCAAGGTTGAGGCCAGTGAGAAGGCTCACTGGGTGGAACTTGCTGCACAAGTCTGAACCCCAGTTCAACCCCTCAAACACAGAAAGGTGGAAGGAAAGCAAGAGCAGGCCTCTGTGTGCACGCTCTAGCACATATGCCCCCGCCCCCAGTACACACACCAGCAGAAATAAATGTAAAAGCCACAGGTCATCTCTGGTTATGCGGAGCTCAGGGCTAGCCTGAGCTACATGGAACTGTACCTCGAAAACAAACAAAAAACAAACCAGGCAGCTGTAGTGGTGCACACCTTTAATCCCAGCACCCAGGAGGCAGAGATAGGCGAATCTCTAAGTTAGAGACCTGCAGAGTGAGTTTTAGGACAGCCAGTGCTACACAGAGAAACCCTGTCTCAACCCGGCCCCAAACGTGTTAGCTAGGCTGTTCTAGCTAAGTGCAGAGCAACTGGGAAGATTAGGTGCCTGTGGGCCCTTGGCACTGGGCATGTTCAGGGGGCCTTGTGGTCCATGCTTATGGGGGCCACCATGATTTCTGGTAGGAGGTTCCTGGCTGTGTGCACAAGTCCCAGCATGCCTGGCAGAACCCCCAGGGCTCTGGCTAGTACCTCCTGCTCTCATCTGCCCCATTGGGTCCTGCTCTCCTGACTCAAAGACAGGGCAGATCTGAGCACCAAGCAGGCTTGGTGGCCACCCACCTGCATGATCTCTCTAGGTCCTCACAGACCTGGCGGGCAGGGGCAGGTCCAAAATCACACCCAGCATTGCTCTGACCCTGTGAGTCCAGACAGCCTTGTCTCTGGTTCCTGGGCCTAATGCACCTGCCCCAAGGCTATGAGTTTCCTGGAGGCCCAGTCCACTTTACACCTCATGATTCTTCCTCTCCATGAAGGGTCTGGACTCTTTACAAACCAAACTGAGGCCTGGGACTACAGCTCAGCATGTTTGCTGAACATGCACGAAGCTGGGTTTGATCCCCAGTGTTGCATAAAGCCAGACAAGGTGACATACACGTGTAATCTCAACACTCAGGAGGTGGGCCAGTAAGTTTAAAGCCATTCCTGACTTTATATAGTGACTTTGAGGCCAGTTCGGGATACATGAGATCCATTCTAAAAATAATAATAAAATAAATATAAACCAAATAGAACATTACATGCACATTTTTTCACTGATCGCTGTGTAAAACATTCTATTATGAGGACTTCCCTCTTTGAAAGAGTCCCAGGATATGAAGACCCATCTCCATCAGCAACTGGTTTGGTTTATCTAAAGCACAATTTATTAAACCCATAAGAGGCTTTAAAAAAAAAAACTGAAAAAAACAGTATTTTGTGGAGGGTTTGAATGTAGATCACAAATCTGGCAGACTAACTTTTTAGCCAGTGACTGCTGTGGGGTTCATGGAACCCAGTTCTCTAGCTGCACACAACACTGGCCTCTCTGAAATGTCTTCAGCCAGTACCCAGAGTCCAGGTGGCACATGCCACGCTCAGAACCCTGACTCTGTCACTCTCAGGCCCTGGAACCTTGTTAAGTACATACTCTTGTGCCTCAGTGTCCCCATGTGTTTAATGGGGACAGAGATGGATGCTGCTGATGTGGGGGTGGGGTAAGGGTGGTGGGAAGGCTCCTGACTAGATAAGTAAAAGAGAACTGTGATTGCTGCTATTAGGTCTTCAAGGGTCCCAGGGCTGGGCCTGGAGAGATGGCTCAGTGGTTAAGAGCACTGACTGCTCTCCAGAGGATCCAGGTTCAACTCCCAGCACCCGCAAGGCAGCTCATAACTGTCTGTAACTCCAGTTCCAGGAGACATAACAACCATGGCAAAACACCAATGCACATAAAATAAGAATAAATAAATTTTAAAAAATAGTCCAGCACTAGTTTAGCATTCTTGGTGAATGGAAGTTCCCTTTCCTCCTCGCTGTAGAGCATGTCCAACTGGGGCACCCCACAGTTTGTGGGTGCTGGGGATAACTCTTATTCCACGTGTGTGCTCGTGACTCTCAGTGGGACCTCCTTCAGCCCTCACTCGGCAGTTTCAGTGGCGAGACTCAGCCTCTTGGGCCTTCTAACCACTATATCTTCCCAGTGGACACTGCCACTTCTCAGTTGATAAGGAAACAAGGCTGAAGACGCTCAAAAACTTATTTTCCTTCCTTGCTGTAGCTTGGAAATGTCTCACGAAAGTTCATATGAGGTTAGCTGTAGCACTATTAGCAGGTAGTTCCTGGGGTATGGCCTTGAAAGGGATACGGGGGTCCTGGAAACTGCCATGATGCTCCCGTTCAGCTGGAGGCCCAAAGCCACTAGGTCAAATGACCATGGACCAAAGCCTCTAAATTCATGATCCAAAACAAATCTTCCCTTCTTAGAAGATGATGGCCCCAGGGGTTCTGTGACCATGATGGAGAGCTGACACAGTCCTTTGCTGAGTCAAATCCGACTTGAGTTTGCTTCATAACACTTGAGAGCATGGAATAATCTCAAGGTAAAGCCCAAGATGAAATCACGGCCCTCTAAGCCACATCCTGGCCTGCCACCAGCCTCTAGCTGCCATGTTTTCCAATCTGCCCCTGCCTCGCCCCCAACACAATAACTCCCATCTGCTTCCAAGGTCTGCCTTCTCTCTCCCCCCTTTGCGCATCCCCTCTCTGTGAAGGCTTCCCTGATACATAGTCTCAGCCATTCTCTGTGTGTCCAATGTCCCCTCTGAGCTAGGAACTGGCTTCCCTGATACATAGTCTCAACCATTCTCTGTGTATCCAATGTCCCCTCTGAGCTAGGAATGGACCCTGGGTCTAACTCCTTTCTAGGTCCAGCATTGAGGTTATTGGTGTTTTGTTGAACTGATGAACAACTTTGGAAATGTGGAAAATGTGATGGCAGCCAGGTTGGCTGAGAAAGAAAATTATGTTTAAGAGGCTCTAAGAACATCATTAGGTAACAAGACACAGATTTGTTCTATCTAAAACACACAACTTAAAAGAGTCTGTCTGTCTCTGTCAAGGCTTCTGTCAGAATGTCACAGTGGCTGAGGCTGATACTTCCTAGCTAAGCCCCAGAGAGCCTGGCCTCTACTGCTGAATTCTTCTCCCCAACAGAGACCACGTGAATGGGTGCTAATGGCTTGTGGCTGTCTGTGCCCACTCCAGCACCTTCCTTGCTTCATCCAGTCACACTCTGGAAGCTGGCTCTTAGGATGACTGGCACAGAGCCAGACTGCCTGGTCCCACAGAGATGGTCACAGTGTGGCAGGTGATCTGCCAGGCTGTGCTCACCACAGGAAAGTGGGATGGCCAAATGTGGAGGACAGCTGGGGGCTTGCTGGGGGAACATGTCATGGGCTTAGGGAGCTGGTTCTGGGGTATGGCAGGGGCTCTGAATGCCAGAGCTAGCCTACTAGCTCCCTGACAGCTGACTTGCTGTTAAAAGACAGAGGCAGGGTGCCCACCTAGCAGCTGTGATAGCCCTTCTCTAGGTCACGCCCAGGTGGTGGCAATCTCCAGATTCCACTGATGGGACTGAAGACAGCAAGAGCTCCCTGTGGTATGGGGTTCTTACAGTTGTGTGCTGTGGCACCCTGTGGCGTAGGTACGGGGTGAGGGACAGGCCTTATAGGTACAGGGGTGAGGGACAGGCCCCCAGAGCCTGGGGACAGGACCCTGGACGGTAGGTAGGAGGGACTGCAGGAGCCAGCCCATCACTGGGACTTACTGACATCTCCCTGTGAGTCTGTGCATCCTTATCATTCCGGACTTAGCTGTTTTTTATTTGGAGACAAAAAGGGGCCCGTTGATGGAATCCAACTCAAACCAGCTGCAAACATCTGCTTTGATGCGGCAGGAGCCGCAGGCAGGCCCGGAGTGCATGTCAATCAGGCGACTGGAATGTGCTGCGTGGCTGGCCATGCTCACTGGCTGCGGGTGTGGTACCTCCTGGCCTGCCAGGGCTTGGCAGGGCCTTGGTGACCTGCCGCCTGCCCAGACTGCATGAGGGTTGCCCCAGGCTTCTCTTAGCCCTTTGATCCACCTCGGGGCCACAGTGGGGATGCCCCAGCCAGAGCTGGAGGTCACAAGCGACAGACAGGCTGAGACCAGCCCAGCTTGGAGCCTTAGGTATTGTCATCATACCAACAGGCACACATTCTGGGATCCCACAGACACTGGCACCTTCTCCATGCCAGGCACTAAGTAAAGATGGAGCCGGGAGCAGATGAGTCGTCCACCCCAGGCCCCCAGACCCCATTCTCACAGTTGCAGGGACATTCCATAGGTTAGAATAGTGTGGTGTCTATCCGAGCAAATGGACCGTCACACACACAATTTACCAAAGGAGACAACAAAATGACACAGGAGCAAGGAGGCGTCTGGAGGGCTTCAGCTTTAGAGAGGACAGTCAGAGGCAGCTGGGACATCTAGGAGAGGGGTGCCCGCTGCGCGGACCCTGGGGTTGGGGTGTACACCGGTGTCAGGACACAGGGTACTGTGGCTGGAGCAGGTGAATGAAAGGAAGGGACCCAAGTGCAGGCAGAACTGGGGCAGGGCTGATCATGTGACCTGGGAAGGCTTTGAGCTAATAGAATAGCTCTTAAAAGTCTTTTTAAACATTTATATTTGTTTGCTTATTTATTTAGTGTGGGGATACACAGCTGTCTGTGTCAGTTCTCCCCTTCTACCATGTGGGTTCTGGGAATTGAACTCAGATCATCAGTCTTGGTGGCAAGCACCTTAACCCACTAAGCCATCCTTTTGGCCCTCTGGGCTGGCATCTTAACTGGCCTTCTCTGGCAACTGCGTTGCTCTGATGGATGAGGAACAGAAACAGGCTTGGGGACATCAGCCCAGTGACCTAGGCGAGGTGAGGTCAGCATCGGTCAGCATCCTGAAGTAGCCCCTCCCCCAGAAGTCTTCCTAAGGAGAGGATGCCAAAGGAAGGGTGGGTCTGACCCTCTCAACAAGTGGGGAGGCATTAGAAAGGAAAGCCAAGGCATAGCAAGGGAGGAGATAATGGGGCCTCAGATCTGGATAGGATATGCCCAGGGGCAGCACAGCCACCGAAAGCTCTGGAGAAGCTTAGATGGGAACACACACATACACACAGGTATGGACACGAGCACAGACATACACAGATATACACATGTGTATATCTACAGAATGTGCTTGTGCCAAGTTCCATCTTTAGTGAAACTTATTTTGGACTGGGGTGGGGCACTACTCTGACACTCCTGGGTGATAGACAAGAGCCCTCTTGCCACAAGGAAGAGGCAAAGTCCAGGGCAGAGGGGAAGTGGACAAGCCCCTACTCCGCATCTGAGCACCTTCCCATGAAGCCCTGTGGTCCAGCTCCCAAGATGGTGATCCAGGCAGAAAAACCACAGAAAAGTCAGCTAAGGCAACCAAGTGTGTGAGGGCACCAGGCTGAGGCTTTGTCGGTTTGAAGAATATGGGTACTGATCTAGGCCTGCAGAAATAGTATAGCTTGGGTGGGAGAGGGTTTGCCTGGCGTAGAAGCAGGCTTGGGTTTGATCCCCATCCCCAGATGAAGGCAGGTGAGTTAGCACATGCTTGCAATTCCATCATGTGGGAGGTAGAGGTGAGAAAATCAATGGCTTGATGTTACTCCAAACTCCATAAGAGTGTTGCTGTCACTCACCATGCTTTTGCACCTGCTGTGTGCCAGGCCCTGGACTGCTCCTTCCTTTCCTCCTGCTGCCCATCCCTGCCTGCCCCGGGAGCTGACCAGGCTCCTTCCCCGCCCCCACCATCACTGTCATTGGACCCAATAGCCGGTACTGTTACTACTCCACTTTAAGTCTTAGAGTCTATGATTTATTGAAGTGTTTCCTACACACCAGACCCCAAGCATCCTTCAAACATGTTCCTCTGACCAGAGGCACGCCCAGTTTCAGTACTAAAGAGGGGAATGGCGTTAGAGAAGACATTAGGCTGCAGCTCTCCTGGTCCCTTTGCAGGGGGGAGGGTTCTGTTCTAGAAGCTCTCTGTGGTTTCCTCTTGTCTACCCGGTGATAACTTTGTCTCACTCTGTCAGCTCAGAGTCTATGTCCAGGTGCTGTCCTCAGCTGGAGGTGCTGAGAACACCTGTGGTTCACACAGTCCACGTGGAAGATGAGAAAGCCTGTATCATGAGACGAAGACATGGAGCCGCCAGCTTTGTCTTGGTTCCTCCACGGCCAGAAAGGGCTGGGTCCAGAATCATGTGCCCAGGAAGGGCTGTGGGGCTACGGTAAAGTTAGGTGGAGGGCAGAGCTGGGCAGCAGGAAACCTTGCTGGTGACGCCAAAGACCTCGACAGAGCTGGGGGTGGTGGCCTTATCTGTAATTGAGGATCGCCCAAGTTCAAAGCCAATGTCTACATAGTGGTATTGGTTCCAGATAGTGAGTTCTTATCTAAAAAAAAATGCTTAAAAAATATTTCAGAGGTGGAAAGACAAGATAATGTATTGAGTAAAGGTGCTTGCTGCACGAGACTGAGGACTTGAGTTCGATCCCTGAAGCTCACAAAAAGGTGAGAGAACCAACTCCCTGAAGATGTCTTCTGACCTCCACAGGTGCACACACACACACGCACGCACACACACATGCACACACACACACACACACACACACGCACGCACGCACACACATTTTTAAAAACTGAATAGGGTTCCACTAAGGGAATGTGTATGTTTGTGTATGGTGGGGAGTTGGCTTGAGGGTTGAATTCCACGTAGAGACAGACAAGCAGAGGGGCCATCCCAGGAGGGAGCAGCTGGAAAAAGCTGGACTAGAGAGGCCATTTGGAGGGCTAGGCAGACAGTGCATTAGTTAGGAACATGTTGGTAAGAATGAAATGTCAGAGAACAAGGCTAAAGGCCCAACACTCAAGACCTGAAGATAAGCACATATTTTTGTCCCGTCCAACAATACATACAGACACTTATCAGTCACCGCACCAACGATGCATCCATCCACTCTTCTATTCATTTATCCATCTTCCCATCCATCCACCATCCCTTTATCAATAGTCCATCCATAGATCAGACTAGCCAGTCAATCACCCACTCATGTATCCATCCATCGATCACCCACCCATCATCTATCCATCCATGCGATCACCCACCCATCATCTATCCACCCACACACCAATCCATCCATCTAGTCACCCACCCATACATTCCCCTATTACCATCCATCTACCTCCCTGTCCATTCTTCTCATCATTCATCCATCTACCATCTACCTATACCACTGCCCACCCACCTACTTCCCTCCATACCTGCATGGCCTCAGCCATCCACTCACCCACAGACAGCCTACCCATCCGTCCCAACCCCTATACTGCAGGAGGGATCCAGGACACAACTGTGGGACAGAGCATTGACCAAACTGGTGTTGTGGTCTACCATTCTAACTCCAAAGATTTTGGCTTCTTTGTACATAAACCAAAGCAGGGTTTAATTAGGGTTCTATCAACACTGATAAACTGCCTTTGAGCTAGTATGTTCAAGAAGAAACTCCATTAAGGCAATTTAATTTTTTGATCAATTTTCTTTCTAGTATAGTTAAATAATTTACAACTTTTTCCCTTTCATTTTTTTATTTTACTAAAACTATTTTTATTGAGATAAATGATTTTTTTTTCACAGAATTTTTTTTAAGAGCGCTTGCTCTGCTGTGGGGTTTGTGTCCACCTCGAGTCTTGCTGATGGCCAGTGACCACACATTACACCTGCTCAGCCTCCGCCAGCAGTTGGGCTTCATATGCTGACGTTTTATTTACCGAGGTAAATCTCCGCTAGGAGCAGGAGGGTGTCTCTCAATCCTGCCAACTCAATCACTTCAGTTTGTTTTCACAAATCTTACCAAGCAGCCAATGAAAACAAGACTACCCAGGGACCAAAACACAGGGTCAAGACAGACTTTAAGGTGTCCCCAGAGTCTATGTACTCCTTCTTGTCCTTCAGGGACTCAGACAGCACCTCCTTCTCTGATCCCTGTGACTTGTGACTTGTGTCTCAGAGTCTGGTCCCTTACTGAATGCGTCTGAGTTTCGCCCAAGAGCCTTAAGACATAGTGTTGAGTACGGATACTCTGCCCCATGTGCCCCTTGATATAGTCATGGGCACAAGCTCTCAGTCCAAACCTCCAGCTGCCGTACACATTTCTGGTCCTCTCTGATCTGAACTCATTTTGTGAAGCATACATAAGGTCCTGCCAAACCCGGCACTGTTGAAACCTGCCCCAACCCAGAGTTCACCGATCTCAGGATCTGTGGCCGGAGGTGGCGCATGCCTTTAATCCTAGCATTCAGGGAGGCAGAGGCAGGCGGATCCCTGAGTTCCAGGCCAGCCTGGTCTACACAGTCAGGGCTACACAGAGAAACAAACAAAAGCAAACAAGCAAATAAAAAATAACCAACCAACCAAAAACAACAAAAAACCTACCAAAGCAAACAAATAAACAAACAGATCACGGGATAATCTTTGGAAAAGTAGGGTCCCCTCCTCAGTGAGTCTGGGCCAGCCATAGGATGCCTGAGGCAGGGAGCACCACACTTTTTTAGGAGTCGGGAAGGTGGTTGGGGAAGAACAGGACCGAGAGGGGAGTTGGAGAAATGGGAGCCTAGGAGTTGCCCTTGGGGTGACTTTGGGGGGGGCGTAATTATACTTGGTGAGTAGAAGAAGTCCCTAAGATGAGCCCCAGGATTCTGAGAGGTGGGTGCAGGAGGGGGCTGGTTGAGAGTGACACTACAGGCTTGGAGGCTCCTGGGTTGGACCTCTCAAAAGCCGGGGGCTCGCTCCTACAGGCTGGGGGTGGTCGTGGCAGGTGAAGCCTAGTGCCCCTGCAGGGCAGGGTATACAAGGCCGCTCAAGCAAGGCCACTCCTGGGGACCCCCCTCTACTGTTGGCCCGTTTAGTGGGTAACTGATCGCCCCTCGCCCCGCCCCAGCCGCCCGCTGCCCGCGTGAGCCGCTTAATCACCGCCCGCCTGGCTACATTAGCATAGTAATGGCCTTTAAATTGAGCCTCTTTGTTTTTTAATTAAGCTCCCAGCAGGTACAGAGAAGAGCGATTATTGAGGAAGCTGCCAGCGCTAATCGCCCGCAGTCATTTGACAATTAAAAAGCGCCTAGCTTTAACCCTTTCCCTGCGCCCGCAGCAGTCCCCCCAGCGTTTAGCACCGGCTGTACGTGCGCACGCTTTCGAATGGGATCCCGGGATTCCTCCCTAACAACTCAGAGAGGTCTTTGCCAACGCCCCCATTTTGTTGAGGGGCAAACTGAGGCACACAGTAGGGAAGTAACTTGCCCAAGGCACACAGTTTGGGCGTGGGAGACAAGAGTTTGGCAGGCTGGTTGCTATGGAGACCCAGTGCCCAGGCATGGCGCCTTGCAGCGCTCTCTGCTAAGAACACCTTCCCATTTAAAGAGTCTGGCAAAATTTTCTCACCCTTCTAAGTCCTTGTGGGCGCCTCCGAACGCCTGTGGAATGGAATTCCCAGGCCTCCTCCCCCCCCCCCCATTCCGCACTGTGTGCGGGCACGAGGTTGGGGCTCCTGCACACCTGGGAACAGCTGTGTAAGAAGATGCAGAAGTGGGCTCTGCCCAGATGGGTGGCCCACCAAGAAGTGGGACAGGCAAATTCAAAGACAGGCACCACAGTTCCAAGTCCAGTCCCTCCGGGGAGAGGCGGTCAGAGACACCACCCCCTCCCCCTGAAGTTCAGAAGGAAGAATCTGGGGAAGGCTGCAGTGCGTACAAAGAATCAGAGACACTACCAGCATGACCCAGAAAGAAAAGCTGAAGGGGAGGGGACAAATAGAACTAGAGGAACTCGGCAGAGCAGGAGCCAGTCAATGGGCGGGTTTTACAGACTTCCCTAACAATTGCACTAATGTTTGCTTGGGTAATGCCTCCCATGATTTACCACTGAAATGGTCAAAGGCAGCGGGCTGCCACCTCCTCCACCGTATCCCTAGTCTCCAGGTACCCTTCCCAGAGGCAGCCTGTGCCTTGGCTGGGGTCTGCTTCCTGAGAATAAGATAGGTAACATATGGGTGTGGGGATCCATGCACCCCCCCCCCACCATAAGCTTCGTCTTTTGTAAAGAAGACTGGTTCTCTCTCTCTCTCTCTCTCTCTCTCTCTCTCTCTCTCTCTCTCACACACACACACACACACACACACACACAATTTCCTAAAGCACCGACTTCCCGCTGCCAGGTCCTTCACAGTAGGCTCAAACTGGGATTTACCTAACCTGCATCCCGCAGAGGGCTTGCGGACCATCTGAAGGATTTTGTCTTGCTCTCGAGAACCATAGGAAGCCATTGAAGGGCTCTAAATGGGGAGTGGCTTGAGAGATTTACATTTTCAAAAGATCACTTTGGCTCCTAGCTGGAGCCCTTGAAGAATTGCTGCTGGAGTCCCACAGGAGGCTGAGCAGCGTCTGGCTGGGGGTGAGGAAGTGGGAGCCGGAGCCGGTGGTTTGGGATAGAAAGTGGGAGACGGTGGTTTGGGACAGAGCTTTGGCAGAGAGCGAGGGAAGGAGGGAAATGCACTGGGCTTGGGGCTGGAAGGAGGGTGTCCCGACCCCGCCAACACTGGGATGGGACGCGGGATGGTGGAAGCAGGCTCTCTGCCATCTCAGGGCAGGCTCCTCCCATAGTGTAGACTCCACAGACACCCAGGAGGAGATGCTGGTAAGCCTACTCTCCAACAGTGTTCCAAGTTCTGTCCTTGTCTGGATCAATTTCTCAGGGGCTCTGACCCCGTTTCACATTCTCTCTATCCTACCCCAGGTCGAGCTGAGGGAGCCCGGCAGTGGCTGTGTGTCTTTCACACAGAACTATCCCCAGGGAGTGCGGGGCAAGAGGGGAGCTCAGATAGAAAGAGAAGCACTTGGCCCTGATCACTAATGTTTCTCTGTCTCAGGCTTGGGATTGAACTAGGATAGGCTGTCAGCACCCTGGAGACCCCCCCCCCCACACTCTTAGTTGGGGTGGGGGCAGTCAGGGCCACCCACCGGCTGCCTTGGCCCCTGGACAGAGGCAGGAAGCAAGGAGCCCTGGTAGGCAGCTAGGGGTTAACAGCCAGCCCGCCCCCATCTATCAGCTAACATCTCCCAAACAGACAGACAGACACGGCAGCTGTCCAAACAGGCCTGTGTACCTGGCCACAGTCGCAGAGGGGACAGGGCAGTGCTGTTTACTCAGCTCCTACCCCTACCCCTACCACACACACACACACACACACACACACACACACAGGCATTTCCATGCAGTCTCCCTTGGGTTTGTGCCAGAGGTTCGACAGTTCATAATGCTAATGTTCTGAACTGGGGCTCTCTGGCCACAAGTGCTAGGCTGATTGGTCCAGCCCAACACTGTCACTCACCATGAGCAGAGAAGCAGCATTAAACTGCTCTCAGAGCAGAGACTGACACCTGGAGCATGGGCGCCGCCGGGGGAACCATCTCAGACACCCTGGGGGCTTGCCAGACCCCTTCGTGCTCCTTCATG
This sequence comes from Chionomys nivalis, assembly GCF_950005125.1. Lineage (NCBI taxonomy): Eukaryota > Metazoa > Chordata > Mammalia > Rodentia > Cricetidae > Chionomys > Chionomys nivalis. Next base: position 48,586,442 of record NC_080107.1, read on the forward strand.
GCTCGCTGACCAGCTCCTGTTGAGGTTCCAAAGGCAATGGCATTCACTCCAGTTGAGTGGCCCAGGAAGTTCCCTTCCACTATACCTGTCCATCACCAGTATGCTTCATACAGAGTTCCCAGGTCTGACCCTCAGTGGTGAGCTGCCTCCCACCTCTCTGCTGGTCCCCAGGTCTGGTGCATCAGGTGCCCAAGTCCAGCCATCAGCATGCCCTCTCCCTCTGTCGGCTCCCCATGTACTCTGCAAGTTTTCCCCAATGCACTTCCCCTGGGGAAAGCACGCTTCCTGCAGTGTTAAGACTCCTGGTATACCTTGGCTCTACACCTGCTCAGCTCAACTTGCACCTCCTACCCAGAGCCTGGGTTTATTCCTCCCTCAATGGCAGAAGGCTTCTCTCTATTTGGCAGAAAGAAAATCAAGGCTCATAGAGGCACCACACCTGTGTCAAGCCCCACAGCTAAAGCAGAGGCCCCACATAAGCAGCAAGATAGGGGCTGGAGAGTCGTTTAGTGGTTAAGAGTGCTTGGTGGCCTTGCAGAGGACTAGAATTTGGTTCCTGACACCTGTGTTAGGCGGCTCACAATTGCCTGAAATTCCAGCGTCAGACTATCTAATGCCCTCTTTTGGCATCCATAGGTATACACAGGCACTTGCACACACGGTGAGAAAGAAAAAAAGAAAGATAGAAAGAAAGGAAAGAAGAAGAGGAGGAGGAAGAGGAAGAGGAAGAGGAAGAGGAAGAGGAAGAGGAAGAGGAAGAAGAAGAAGAAGAAGAAGAAGAAGAAGAAGAAGAAGAAGAAGAAGAAGAAGAAGAAGAAGAAGAAGAAGAAGAAGAAGCAGAAGCAGAAGCAGAAGCAGCAGCGGGGCAACGGCGGCGGCAAGGTAGGTGCAATCTTGCGGGAAGGACAAAGTCCACGAAGCATGTGTAAAGTCCTAGCACTATGTAGCATAGGCCAGCAGTGGGAGATGCCCAACTTGACCAAGGTGCCCAGAGAAGGATGCCCTCACTTATCAGGGCTCTCATGAGCTCGGGCTCCCCTAAGGGACATATGCAGCCCTAAGATATCCTCTCCCTAAGGCCAGGCTCTAAATGGCTCCTCAGTGTCCTTACCCAGTGTAGCATCTTTAGAGCACATGCTGGGCCTGCGAAGGCCTGGGTGGGGTGAGGGGAGGCAGGACACCTCTCAAGTAACGGATTGTAAATTCCTGGGCCCCTGGCTTTCCATCCCTAACAACCTCCTCTCATGGCCACAGCGCCTGTCCCTTCGCAGCCAATTTAAATGAGGGGTCCCAGACCTCGGGCGGAAAGCATTCCAGACTCCAGAGAGGGGGCAACTATTGTTTCTTTGGGAATAAAATAAAATAAAATAAACCGGATCTCTGCGGCGACTAATCACTCTCATATGTGCTGTGGGGTTCCCAGTGTGGACAGCCCTTTACAGTGTGAGAGCCCCTGGGGCACAAACCTGGCTGCCCTGCAAGAGCCCGTGAGGGAGGTTGCTATGGAAGAGACAGAGGCAGAGGGCACAGCCACCGGACCCTTGTCTAATTTAATCTACTCCATAATGTCACAATGACTGAATGTTCCATTTCACAGAGGGTACAACTGAGTCTCTCATTTAAGGTCAACAACCAGAGTGCCTAGCCCTGTCAGCAAGTCTCCTGGGAACTGTCCTGCACTGAGTGGCCTCCCTGTGTGAGGGCCACGCACTGCCCTTGTGAGGGGTCCGGTCCCACCAGTCCTGCCCCAGGCAAGCCTGCTGTAGCCACAGCTGGGGCCTTGGAAGCATCAGCGCTGGGTTTTAATAAGGAGGATGAATCTTCTTGGAAGCCTCAGTTCAGGAGTGGGGGGTAGCCAGACAGCTGACCTTAGTTCTCCTGCCCTTCTGAAGGTGGGGAGGGGAGGCCTAGCCCAGTGGCCTGTCACTGGCCGCTGGGGGCCTGGGCGGTAGGGGGTGGCTGCCCTGGGCCTGGAGGGAGCTGGCTCTTCTACCAGAGTAAGCTCACAGGATATTACACAGCCTTTGTGTGCCTGGTGACCCAGCAGCTGGTTATTGAAAAATTCCACTGCTCCGCACAGGGCAGGCCTTCTGACCCCTCATCCCAGGATGTGCCTATCTTTCAAAAGATACAGGATTAGAGCAGCAGGCCCTACCCTGAGCAAAGCCCGTCTGGGGTGTCTGTGTTTTCGTGGCCTCACGGGATACTGGCTGGAGTGGGTTCTTGGCGCGGGATTTAATTAGTTGGAATCATTCTGTGATTACTGTGGCGACTATTTACCCAGGCACTCAGCAGTCTGAGCCCTACTCAGAACAAAGATGGGCCCCTCGGCCCTGGGCTGGTCAGGCCAGGGGCCCCAGCTGAGCTTGGGCCCAGCTGCTGGGCGGGCAGGGAGAGCTGTAGCCCCGGCCAGGCCTTCTGCTGGCACACCTCATTTAGTCGATATTTGTGGGTTTTCGAAATGCAAAGCATCTACATGGGGCTTTTAAAAAATTAAAGCATCTCGAGAAATTTATGGCCAACTTCCGAGTGGCCCCTCCCCCAGCTCAAAGCTCTGTCGTGGTGCTCAGGCAGAGGTAGTTTGCTGGGGTGGGATCGAATTCCTGCAGAAGGATGATAGGGGGGCTATGCCCAGAGGCTGGCCTGGCTCCCACTCTGCCTTCTTAGGTGTTCCGTGTGTGTGTGTGTGCAACCACACATGTGTGGCAACCACTCGGCTTAGGGAGGTGAGCTGGTGCATGCCACAGCTGATTTCTCTTGCTTGCACCCCTTCCCATACCATGGGAGCTTTCCTAAGGCCTATACTGTACTGGGGAACACCAGTACTATGAGTGTACATGTATGTGGTCTCCATGTCCCCTCCTGTGCATGCATATGCCTGTCAATGTCACATGTGCACGCATACTGGACTCATACCTGTACCTGTCTGCAGCTGTTCTGTTCGTGGTATATGACTGATGTTTAGCCGGCTGCGTCTATATCTACACATGCCTGCAAATCTGAGTGTGCCCCACCCTGTGCACACATGCTGTGCACATGGACCTACACACACTGACACAGGCCATTGAACCAAGAGCTGCACATGTGTTCAGTCAGTGACAGGCATAGCTCCAAGCATGTTCACACATTCATACACAATGTCTGTATACACATGTATACATGTGTGTCCCCACGTATGGGGATATCAGCTGCCTGGACCCATGGGAGGCTGCAGGGATAGGTTTGCAGCCCAGAGTCAGGTGTGGCTTAGAGATACTTTGAATTTTGTTGTTTTGTTTATTTATCTACTGACAGGGTCTCACTCTGTATTCAAAGAGCTGAGATTACAGATGTGAGTCTCCATAGCTTGCTAAGGTAGTTCTAACGTGGGTTAGGACCTGTCTGGCCAGGAAAGCTTCCAGATCAGACTACAAGGCAGATCTGGGGTCTGACCTTCACTTAGGCAGGACTTGTCCCAAGCTGTCACCAATCTCTGTCCAGCTTGTCCTCATCCTCCCCTGAAGGCTTCTTGGTTCTCACCTCTTCCCTCACCGTAGCCATGGCCACTAAGGCCTATGTCCGGTTGTGGTTTGGATCACTTCGGGGTCACTTGCAGGTCAGGGACAGAGAAGCAAACTGCTGGTCACAGAAAGCCTTTAGGTATAATGGCTCCCTTTCTGCCCTGCTGTAGAAATAAGTAACCCTGACCCTACTCCGGAGTCACATGGCCTAATATTTGTATGACTGCGAACACCTACACATGCAGAATCACACCTATCACACCTACATGAAGCCACTGGAGTACCATCTACTTGTACCAAGAGACATATACAGACACACACAGGCACACACAGAGGGACACACAAAACCCTGGTAGTAGACACATGGGGACAGTGAAAATAAGGACACAATAGACACTGGTCTGCACAGGAGGTGGCAGGCACATCACATGTGTTCTGTGAACACACACACACACCACAGACCTGAAGGAAACTGTTCTCAAGAGACTGATTCTCGGATGCTGCAGTGTTGACTTGAACATGGCTTCTGGCTTGTTACTGTTGAGCCTTGGGGCAGTGAGCCACCCATATCCAAGGTTGGCTGATGACCAGGCAGGACCCCTGACTCTGCTGATCCCCACCCCCAGCAGTAAGTCAAGGGTCTGCTCTGCTCTGAGTCTGCTGGGCCCTCCTTCAGCCCTCTCCACTTCTGCTCTGCTCATAGACACCATGGAGGGCCCTCTGATGCCCACCTCTGCCCCCTGGGCTTCCGTGGGGCTGGTTTTCTGGCATGCCCTGCACCTGCCCAGCTTCACGAGCCACACCTTCCTGTCCTCATCCCCCCTCTCTGCTCACACCCTGGGACAGGCATGCCCGGGGATGACCCCAGGCTGCTGCAGTCTTTGAGTCTATTAATGGCCCACGAGGTTGCTGGACCTCTTGTTTATAAAGCCTCCGGAATGGCTCCACAAGGAGGGCTGTGCAGGGCATTTTCTCAGAGCTGGGCAGCGGAAACTGCTTCCCAATGACTTTCTTATCCCTGCCATCCTGGTTGAGGACCACTAGGGGCGCATGGGGGGCATATAAAAGTGGGGGGCCGCAGGATGAGGTGGTAGCCTCCCTGGAGTCTGGAAAATGTACACTCCAATCCTGCCTCTATTTAGCTTTGAGGCCTGGGCCCCTGGCATTCATCCAGGGCCTCAGTTTCCCTATTTCTGGGAGTCACAATGGTGCTAAAAGCGCAACACAGACTCAGAGGGTGACTTTAATATCCCCTCCGTTCCGCTTCAGTTGCTATCACACCCCAGAGGGACCCTATTCCAAAGTCTCTGCAGATCTCAGGGACCTCCAATGGTCTCAGGAAAAAGTCTCTGTCCCAAGCCCTGGACATTATAGTACTTCCTGGTGTCTCTCCCTCCCTTACCTGTCCCAGCCACCACATTAACAAAACTTTCCAAGCCCATGGACACTGTGTCCCTACCTGCACTTCCTTGCCCAAGGACCTGGCTTCAGTCTCTCTGCTTGCCACAAACTACCACCCAAACGAAAGCAGCCTTCGCTTTCCCAGGGGCCTCCCTGGGGGCCACTCAGAGGCAACTGGCCAGAGCTTGGTAAGCAACTGCTGTGGGACAGGCAGAGGACACGGGGCTGGACACAAAGCTCGTGACATCCCTTCTCAGCCACTGACTACTTTTGGCTGGTTTACTTTCTTTCATTATAAATGTGACGGGGGGGGGGGCGGGGAGCGCACCATGTGGTGGTCAGAGGACCACTCTGTGCAGCAGTTCGCTCCGTCCACCTTTGTATTGGGTTCTGTGGATTGAACTGGCAGCTTCAGGCTTGCACGGCAAGTGCCTCTACCTTCTGGGCCTTTCCACCAGCCCCACGAACCATCCATTTCTTTTGGAAACTCAGCCTGTCTCTCTCCACATTGCAGGTTCCTGGTCTCTGTGCCCTGAGGTGCTGGAACCCAGTTCACCTGTTCTTAAATGCCGGGAGCCTTGATCAGTGATGGGTCCTCTGGTGGCTTCAGTTGTCATGTCAATACCCAAAGCCTGCAAAGCTCTGTCTTCATTTCCACAGCACTGGCTGCTCCTCCAGTCAACTCCATGACTGCACATGGTGACCATGACACCCCTCACAGAGGGCAGAACCGAGTCTCTGATCCAAGGTGACCAGCTAGTATCTGACCAAGGCAGCACAGGCTCCTGAAAGACGTCCTGCAGCTGCTGGGCCTCCATCTCCCAGGCTGCTCTGTAGGTGCCCCGGGGCAGCAGAGCCCGGTGTTGACACTCCAGCTCCTGTCAGTTAGCATATGTGCACAATGACAGATGCACTAGGATGCCTGCTGACACGGTGTGTGTGTGACAGTCAAGCCCTGGCATGGAGATGGTTAATAAATCAAGGCTTGCCCATTCCCTAGACAGTTGTGTCTGCCAATACAGGTTAATTTGTGTGCACTGACATGGGCAATGGTCCTCGGCATTTTACTGAGCAGGAAAGGCAAAAGGTTAGCAAAAATACATGAAATGGAGAGCCAACTGGATACACCCAGCACGCTCAGAACGCGCTCTGAAGAAGACGCTTGTGAAGCTCGTCAGGAAGGATCAGAGTTCAGATCCCCAGAACCCATGCAAATGTGATGGCCGCCTCCAAGCTCAGCACTCTGGAGGCAGAGACAGGGAATCCCTGGGGCAAGTTGGTAGTCAGACTAGCTCAAATCAGTGAGTTCTAGTTTCTAGAAGAGACTGTGTCTCAGTAAATTAAAGTGGAGAGTGACTGAGAGAACTATCTAATGTCAGCCTCTGGCCTCCATGCACACGCACGCACAGGCGTGTGCACAGTACATGTGTTAGCCCACACATATGTGGACACATGTGCTCACACCCAAGCCACACATGGAAGAAGGGACACAAGGATGGGAAGACAGAAAGGAGGAAGAAGGGAAGGCAGGCAGGCTTGTGATCATCTTGGTCATGTGACTCCAGGGAGTGATGGGATAGAGAGGGTCCATTCTGTTTAACTTCTGCTTTGCAGCAATGGTTTTTATATAGAAAGATAAAGGGATGCAAGAAATAATTTAAAAAATAAGAAGTCATGGAAAAAAAGAGAGAAAATGACCATTTCTGCCTGAACCTGGATCTTACAGAGGTGACACTGCTTTCCAGGGCTGAGGTCCCTAGAAGCCACCTACCCGGGTCCTCCACTGTGTCTTCAACCTCACCTCTCTCTACCAACAGCAATTCTTTGGGATGGAAAATCCAGCTGTGGGCAGGGCGATGACTTTGTAGGTAAAGTGCTCGCCACACAAGCGTAAGAGCCTCAACTGGGCGGTGGTGGCGCACACCTTTAATCCCAGCACTCAGGAGGCAGAAGCAGGCGAATCTTTGTGAGTTCCAGGCCAGCCTGCTCTACAGAGTGAGTTTCAGGACAGGCAGGGCTACACAGAGAAACTGTCTTGGAAAAACCAAAAACCAAATCAATTAACCAAACAAACAAAATAAGACAAACATAAAAAGAGCCTAAGTTGGGATCTCCTTCGCCGGCGAAAACACTGGGTGTGACGGTGCACCTGTCACAATAGACACGCAGGTCAGAGCACAACTTTCCAGGGCCGCTCTTCTATGTTCACGTTCATGTGAGGTTGTGGGGATCAAGTTCAGGTCTTTGGGCCGGGGAGGCAGAGATGGGGGTCCCTGGGGCTCGCTGTCCAGGCAGCCAAATCTGCTAGTTCCAAGTTCCATGAGAGACTCTGTCTTAAAATGTAAGTGGGAAAATATTATAGGAAGACACCCGGGGTCGACTTCTGGCCTCCACATGCACTCACATATATGTGCACATGGATCTGTTCACACACACACACGCACGTGCATACACACACATGTGCGAGAAGAAAATCAAACCGCTATTCATGCAAACAAGGTAGAGAACCAGAGTCCCCTGAGCTGGCCTCAACTTGCCTTCCGTTTGTGTGTGTGTGTGTGTGTGTGTGTGTATGTGTGTACATAAAGTAGCTGGTGCTAAGCATGAAGGGCATAGGTCTCCGACATTCCTGTCACCTCTGCCATGACACTCACACCTGCTCTTCACAGCTCTTTCTGCCCTCTGCCTGTTCTCTTTGCCCTTCACTCTGTCTGTCTTCCCTGCCCCTTCCTGGACAAAGGCTGCGTGGCTCTGGTCACACAAACACATGCTGTCTGCCACTGTCCTGAATTGGGGCTGCTCCCTCGCCACCTCTGCACTTCTCTCTCAGTGACCCCTCTCCCCTGCCTGCTCACGGTCTGTCCAAGCCTTGAAGGCTTTCCTTCCATCAAGGCTAGATTCTGGAAGTGCTTCCTCCAGGAAGGCTTCCGAGCTCCTGCTGGGCCTCTAGAAGAGGAGTCGTGTTTCTGATAGATGCAGGTTCAAGGCCTCCCAGCATGTGTGTCCAGCATGTGAGAGGGTAAAGATCACAGCCAGCCAAGTGCAGGAATGGGTCCTTGTGACCTGTTCATGGTAGGTAGCTGGGACATCATCCTTCCAAGTCCTACCTTTGTTTTATGGTGGGTACACATGCAGCCTCCTGCATACTGCCTTCTGCGTCCCCATTTGCATTCACCCTGGAGACAATTGTGAAGGCCTTAGGGAGTGCTCAAGCCCCCCCCCTGCTCATAAGGCGGACACAGCTGAGATGCCCCAGGCTGGCATGAGCTGGTCCCACCACTGAGGAGGCGGGCTACCCAGGGACTGCTGCGTTCGCGAGGCAGGGGGGCAGCTGGTGTCTGCTCTATTCAAAGGCCAGCAATTCTCCACGGCTGGAGAGGAGAGCAGGAGTGCCCTGCAGGCTCCCCTCCTCCAGTACACATGCCACCCAGGAGAAAGTGTGCCCAGATCAGAGATTTGGCCACCCATTCCAGCAGCCCAGCACTCCTAGTGGCCGCCCCTTCCCCAGGTCCGTCTGAGAACGGGCCCCTATGTTGGCAGGCGCTGAGCTCACACTGAGTGAGCATTTTCTCCAACACGCTGTGAGTACTCAGTGCTGTATTAGCGCAATAAATACTCATTTTTAAGAAAACCGAGACTCAATTTAGCCACCAGAGTCAGGAACAGCAGTTAGCAGGGCTGTAGACTGTCACTACACAGCTGGCAGCCCCACCCCCACCAACCCTGTCATGGCTGGGGCGGGGTGGGGAGCAGTCATAGGCCATACTAGGCTGCACCACCTTCCCTCCCAATTCAGACTTCAGCGGGGCGCTGGGGGGGGCAGACTAACAGCTAGGCTACCTGCTCTGAGGAGCCATGGTGGGTCCCCAAACCCATTGGAGCGCACGACAGCTTCGACATGAACAGGAAGGAGTGCACACCTAGTGGAATCTGCTGGTGCCGAGCTCCATGAAGGTGTCATTCGCGTAGTGTATCAACCCTAATGATGAAGTAAATGCCTTTTCTTGGCTGAGAACAAGAAAGGTGAATTACTTTGATGAAAGCCTCATGCGACATGTCTAATGATTAAGCCTGGAGTCGGGCACATGCTGTCTTACGGTGCGTCCCATCCTTTAGACAGGGACAGAGACCTGCAGGAGGTCACACCTCTTGCCCCTGCCTCCTAGCCTCGGTGGGGATAAAGGGATAGACTGCCCACCCTCCCCACAGAAATCATGGGGTGGCCCATCTGATCACCAAGGCATTGGGTTAGACCGGATAGGGAGCTTGGGGGAGCCTGCGGCTGTAACTAGGTCTCCCAACATTATGCAGGCAAAACAAACAAGGCCCCTCTGTGAAGGGCTGGGGGATTTGTGCTCATTGCCATGGAAACAACACAGAGCACGGGGGTGGGGAAGATCATGGCCTGCCACTGCCTTTACAGATGTGAGACTTCTGCAGCCTCAGACAGGTCAGGCCATGGATGGCTAGGAGGCTGCGGGAGCCAGGGGTAACCAGAAGGCATCTTATCTCCCTGATGTCCCCCTGGGTTGGGTTTGAGAGGCAAAATCCTAGCATAGACCTTGGGTCTGGGGCTCTGTGGGTATGGTGGCTGGTACAATGAGGGCAGAGGAGCCTTCTGAGTCACATGTGCCAAAAATACATGACAGAGGTAGGAACACAACAACTCCTATCCACCTGCCTAAAAATAGCCGCATTCAGGAGGCAGAAAGGTGTGTGGGGTGGGTTACCAAAGAAGGCCTGGCCTGCTGTGCCTGCTGTGGGTGGCCGGCTTTGAGAAGAACCTGTTCCTTGGGGAGAGCCACCAAGGCTGGGCCCAGCCCTCTAGTGTGCATCTGAGATAAAGCATCCTTGAGCATCCTGGGAGGGATAGTGCCAGGCACTATCCAGGGAGCCACTGGTGAGCCAGGTCCCAAGCAAACACTGAGAGCAGCGGTGGCCAGTGCTCACTGTCTCCCTCCTGCAAGCCCCATGCTGTTGTATACATTTTGTGGGCTTCATCTTCTTTTAGTAAGGAAGAAAGGGTTCTTATTGCCAGTTTTAAGGATGATGAAACTTGGCCGGGCTGTGCTGGCGCACACCTTTAATCCCAGTGCTCAGGAGGCAGAGACAGGCGGATCTCTGTGAGATCGAGGCCAGCCTGGACTACTAGAGCGAGTTCCAGGACAATCAGACTGTTACACAGAGAAGTCCTGTCTTCAAAAGCCAACCAACCAACCAACCAAACCCCCAAACCAAAAAACAAACAAAAATAAATAAATAAATAAAGGAAGGAAGGAGAAGAAGAGATGAAAAAACTCAGATCCATAGAGTTCAAGGTCATAAAATAACCCAATGTTAAGAATTACTGAATTGAAATTTGAACCCACATCTGGTAGAGTTCAGAGGCAGGCATCCACTTGCCTCAGATCACCCAGCAAGAACCAGGATTGGAAATTAGGAGTTTCTGGCTCCCAAGTTCAGTACCTTTCAGGTTCCAGGCTCTTCTTTGGCCAAGGCTGGTAAACCCTGCCTTTACCCCAGCCTCTTCCTCTGTGTGTTGGGCGCCACCTGTGCCAAGGGCACAAACCCCAGACATCCCCCGGGGCACAGTCCAGCACAGGGCCTGGGGCTGCCTCACCTAGACGTTCTGAAACTCGGCAAGGTTATCCATTCTCATGCCAGGCTGGGCCCAGCAACAATGAGCCCTCTGTGCCCCGGTCAGGGCCTGCTCCAACAGGCCGCCCACCGGCTCCCAACCCAGCCGCACACACTTCCTCAGGCCCCCGTGCCCACCCTGGGAGCAGGCACCCTTCTTCCCAAGATCAGGGAGTGGGAGCTCACCATGCCAGCCAGGGAACTGGTTCTGCAGAACTTTCTACGCTCTCAGTGCTTGGACTGGAGAGAAGCCAAGAGGACTCAGGGCAGGAACCAGTCCCTGGCACTGCCCTCTGGCAACAAGGCTCCAACTTCTCAGCTGCAGAAACTGAGGTTTGCAAGAAATTTTCATGACCGTTTCCTGGGCCAATACAATAACGATAATAACGAGCTAGTTATTAGGTCAGTATCTGCTGGGAAGGCACGAATACCAGGCCTGTGCTAAGCACGACACATAAGCCCCCTTCAGATGTGAAACCTGAAGCCCAGAGAGGTCAAGTCATTCGCAGGAGACCACACTGCAGGCAGGCGACAGCATGGATTGAAGGAGTGTCCAGCCTGCCCTGACCCCTGCTTCTTTTCCTCTGCGGGATAAGGCCCTTCCTGTGTGGAGGTGGGGGGTCAGGGCTCTGCTGTCCTGCAGGTGTTGTGCCCTGTGGGCCTTGCTGCTCTGCCTCCACAGTCCCTGCATTGTTGGTCCGTTAGGTAATTTCCCTGGAAGCCCCAGCTGTTCCCAGGATGGGGAGATTGCTGATGAAGTGGCTGCTATGGCAGCAGGGACCACTGGGCCAGGGGTGCTTTGGCCTGCCCTAGTTGGTAGAGGTCGCATTGGGCCAGGTGTCCCCCACTTGCTGTTGCAGTGACCACACCCTGAGGGAACCTTTGGGCCTTCAAGGACAGCCAAGGGAAGGTCTGGCCCCGCCCATCAGGGTCTGGCATTCCCAGGTTGCCTACTCAATGCAGTGTGAGGCCACAGCCTGCATAAGGGCTGGCTGTGGGGAGGGAGGGGACGCACAGAGCCTCGGCTCAGTAGGCCCAGCTGAGAGGAGGCAGTTGGGGAAGGAGGGACCGTCCTCATCCATGGCTCCTCTGAGGCCTCCTCTATGTGGCCTCAGGGCTGGCCCATTAAACCTGCTCCACTGCCCAATAAACAGACAGCAACCATGTGCTTCAGGTCAGCTTCAGTGCCCCCATGACAGCTTCTACCAGCCACAGCCGGAGCAGCTGTGGGAGGCATCAGCCTGCCTCATCTGAGCTCCTGGTCTGCTGCACTGAATACCCCAGCCCAGGGATTCTTTATAATACTGGGGGGCATGCAGGGGCTCCCAGGTCACCCACCAGCCTCAGAGGCTGCCCAGCATAGGTTAGAACTGGCTGGGCATGAAGCTGTTCACTAGCAAAGATGCTTTCCCGTGTGCCAATTTTTCAGTCCTTTCCTTGGGGACCTGGTATCTCTTTCCAGTGTCAACATTGCTGTTACAACTTCTGCAGATCTTTGACCATTAGGCACTCCCACTTTGACTTTCCATGTCTGCCTGTGTCTCCAACGTGCACTGTCCCTGCATCCCCAGGAACCATGGCTGGCTCCCTGTGCACAGGGAACGAGGACGTTGGACACAGGAAGCAGGAGGAGCAGGTAGAACACTTGCGCTAGCATGGGGACTGAGTTTGGGTCCCCAGGGCAGGTGCAGGGGTTCATGCCAGTAATCCTGATGCCAGGAGGCAGAGACAGGAGAACACCTGGGCTTAGTGGTCAATCCAGCTCCAATGGCAGCTCCAGGCTCAGCAAGAGACAGACCCTGTCCTGAAATAGGAGAGATGACTGGGAAGGACATCCAACCTTTGGCCTCCACATGGGTGTACATGCACATGTGCAAACACACACACACACACACACACGAGGACTGGCTGGCAAAAAAAGAACACGAAGTGTACCCCAAGTGTTCATGCCAGCCTTTGCAGTACCCTGACATGTGGGCATGCAGCTCTAGGCTTCAATTCAATATTTTGCAAATGTCAACTCTCAGAGATGCATGGAGGTAGGTACTGTTGCCGCCCTAGTTTACAGAAGGGAAATGGGGAGAGAAGGGGGGGGGACTAGCTTGTCCAGTTTCACAGTTGTCAACTTGGGAAATGATTCCAAGGCACTTGGTTCCAGCATCCAAAATAATCATATTGTATATGCCTGTGTGTGTGCAGCTATGTGTGTGTGCGTGCATGTGCAGGTGTGTGTGCATTCATATGTAGGTGTGTGTGCATATTTATGTGTGTGTGCATGCACGTGCAGGTATGTGTGCAGGTGTATTTAGGTGTGTGTGTGTGTAGGTAGGCAGGTATGTAGGTAGATAGGTAGGCAGGTATGTAGGTAGATAGGTAGGCAGGTATGTAGGTAGACAGGTAGGCAGGTATGTAGGTAGATAGGTAGGCAGGTATGTAGGTAGATAGGTAGGCAGGTATGTAGGTAGATAGGTAGGCAGGTATGTAGGTAGAAGCCATAGCATAACCTTGCAGTTTCTGGTGCTGTTTCTCAGGTCTCACCCTCCTTGCTTTTTTTGAAAGAGAGTCTCTCACTGGCCTGAGAACTTCCAATTAGACTAGGCTAGCTGGTCAGTGATCCCCAGGGATCTGCCAGTCTCTGGCAAGATCTTTACCCAATCTTTACCACAGCAAGCTCTTTACCAAGAGAGCCACCTCCTCAGTCACTGTGCTCCTTATGCCGGTGCAGAAGTTATAGCTACACTGATTCCACAACACTGGAGCAACTTCCAAGGCTGGTGCAGAGACACCCCTCAACACACACACATGGGATAACAGCTAGGCCAGTGTAGACACCTCTACTCCTCTCAAGGAAATGGCTAAGGCTCTCATAAACACCCTCCCTTGGAACCATCTGAGGAGCTGAGCCCGTGTGTCCGTCCAGAGGAGCTGGCTGGGTTCTTACCCTGCTTGGGCGAAGGCGGCTGCAGGGGTTGGGGTGAGCGCCCACAGAGACAGCCCAGCTCTTGTCCAGCTGGGACTCAGAAGGACCTCCAGGGGACAGCGTGAAATTGCCATTCTCCACTCTGGGACTGCTGTTAGCGGGAGCCTCTGGGCCCAGCTGGGAGGGGGTCAGCGGATGCCCCTGGACATGTTCAGCCCAAGCCTGGGACGTTCCTCACCACCTGCCCTGCACTGGTGGCAGAAGAGAAGCCAGACAAGCCTGGGGCAGGAGTTACTTGACTGCTGTCATGCTCAGTAGGGGTAGGAGTTCCATTCAGGCCTGTGACAGAGCCCTTCTGGGACCAGACAATAGGCCTTGGCTCTGGCTGCAACAGACAGCAGAGAGAGAGAGAGAGGGAGAGAGAAAGAGAGGGAGGGAGGGAGAGAGAGGAAAGGAGGAAGGGAGAGGGAGGGAGGGGGAGAGAGGAAAGGAGGAAGGGAGAGGGAGGGAGGGGGAGAGAGGAAAGGAGGAAGGGAGAGGGAGGGAGGGGGGGAGAGAGAGAGAGAAGAGAGAAAGGGAGGGAAAGAGAGAGAGAGAGAGAGAGAGAGAGAGAGAGAGAGAGAGAGAGAGAGAAAGAGAAAGGGGGAGAGAAAGAAAAGGGAGAGAAAGCGAGGGAAGGAGAGAGAGAAAGGGAGAGAAAGAGAGAGAAAGGGAAGGGGAGAGAGAAAAAAGAGAGAGAAAGGGAGGGAAGGAGGGAGGGAGGGAGAGAGAAAAGAGACACAGAAACAGAGACAGAAACAGGAGGAGGCCAGAGGAAGAGAGAATATGAATGTCTGCATGTATCTGTATGTCTCAGTGGGTACATGTCAGAAGACTGGAATCCTTTACAGGGCCATTCTCAAGCGCTCAGCTCCAGGCCCAGATGCCTCTAAGTCCTAGCCAGGTCCTCCCATTCTAAATCTCAACCCCAAGCAGACCCACCTATGCCATGGAGCATGCCTGGACACCCTGGATACCTTCTGCTTCCAGACTGGGCCTCCTGCTCTCACCAGGAAGCCTTCCCTCCCTGCTTGCCAAAAACTGGCCTGACAGGGGCAGGGTCTTTCCAGATTTGGACACCAGGGCCTCTCTGGCTGCAATTTATGCAAATGACTTAGCGAGGTTTTGGCTTGATAATTCGATTATTTGTTCAGCATTTATCTTAAGCAAACTGGATGACAAAGAACTGCAAACTAATGTGATAAAAACCATTTATAAAGCTGCCTTGTTCGGGGGCCTTCCCCTAAATATTTGTGACAAGGTAATAACGCTGCTGCGTGCGTCCGCCTGACTTTAAATTGGTTACTTAGCTGCGTGATGGATGAGGGGCGAGGCCACCTTCTTCTGAGGAGAGCTCCTGATTTCTGATCTCATTTTTTGAGGATAATGAATTATATCTAATTAGTCCTTCCCAAATCTAATCAGGGGGTAGGGATTTGGTACCCGGAGGGAGGGGGTTGGCAGGTGGCAGGGAGGGCAGAGGGGTCAGCAGGAGGGGTGCCCTGGGCCCTGAAGAAGGGGGCTGGGCAGTTTTTACACACTGCCACACCTGGCTGCAGAAGCCTTGACTTTGACTCTTCCTACTTCCTTCCCCACGACTGCCTGCCATTCTGTGCTCTCTGCAGGCTTCCCCCTCCTCCCAGCTCACTTATCTTCCCTCTCTCTCCCCTGCTCTTCCATGGCTTCCAAATCTAGGCCTCCATGGGTTTTGCTTTCACACTTAGTTAGCTGGGCTCAGGCCCCTAAGTTCATCTTTGGGGTCTTCTTCCATTCCACTCTCCCCACTCCAAGTGAAGACCCAGGACATCAGTTCCCATCTCCCTCTGTAGACCAGCCTGGCCTTGAACTCACAGAGATCCACCTGCCTCTGACTCCCGAGTGCTGAGAGTAAAGGTGTGGGTCACCAGGCCCAGCTCTGATGCTCTCTTACTTAGCTCTGTGTGGTTCATTCCTGGTATGCCCATGCCAACCCATGGCACAGTCTCATTAACTGTTTGCCAGGTGCCTGCCTGATTAAAATAATCAAGACCCTCTCAGCGCCAAACTCTGGCCCAGGAGCTCCAGGACTGGAGCAGCCACCCTTGCGGAGACAAGGGCGTGCAGTCAGTGCACACTCCTGTCATTCCTGATGAGGCTACTGGAGTCTGAAGCCCATGGGTGTCCCTCTGATCTAACCCTGGCCCAGCGGTCAGCAGCCTCTCCTTCCACATATGAATGGGGTGATCCTGGATAGGAGCCACCCTGCACCACTGCCATGGAAAACAAGACAGGGCTCCTGAGTACCACTGTGGGTGGAAAGTGGCCGTGCCTGCTCAGTCACAGAAGTCACCCACCTCGCCTCTAAACACTCTCCAGCACTTCACACGCGGCCAGCTTTTCTCTTCACAACTCTTCACACAAAGATAGGGCCTCTATTTCATACTATGCACTTCTCTTTTGTCCACTTCCCCTGTAAGTGTGCAGCAGGTGTGAGTCTGCATGTGTGAACAAGGCCAGATGCCAACACAGTGCTACCCACCTTGTATACTGACATGGGATCTCTCATCCAGACCCAGAGAGTCCCAGGGATCTGTCTACCTCCACCTCCCCAGAGCTGGATTCTAAGTACAGACCTGGTACTACATCCACCTTCCTGGGTTCCCGGGGTTGAATTCAGAAGCCCATGCACCTGTCTCCCCAACCCGTTTTACTTTTTCAAAGCCCCAGGAGGACAGGGGAAATATTCAAAGCCTCACACCATGCTGCTTCAAAAGTGCAGTTGGGCCGAGTGAGTAGAGAAGCCAGTACTCACACCCCAGCGCCTCTCCTCTCAGCATTGAAGGCCCACAGCTGGTCTGGGCAGGAGGCTGTTTGTGGACACACCAGAGAGTGAGGTCAGAGGGTCAGGGGATAACTAGTAACTTCTGGAAGCATCTTGGATGGTTATGATAGTGAGAGGTACCAGTGACTGTCAGTGGAGCCTGCTACATACACTGAAATGTCCAAGACACCCCCTTGCGGGATCAGCCACTGCAACCGAGCAACTCTACAGTCTCATCTGAGGACCCAGTGCTGTCCCTCAGAGGGCATGGACATTGAGGAAGGAGGAGGGTCAAGGGGCATCTTTCCTGGGTTCCTTGGTTCACTGCTGCCCTCCCTCACATGGCACCATTTCTCCAGAGCTGCGAGGGATTCCCCCTTGCCTGTCAGAAACCATGAGCCCATGGAGAGACCTCCGAGGATCCTGTTCAATATTTGAGTTTATCCAAGTCTTAACCAGAACCTCTGCTGAACAGAGAATGGGCAAAGGCTGGAATCTGACACCTGCCTGTTTTCCTTTCTCACAGCATGGATTTGCAGAATCAGTCAGTTTGCTAGCAAGACCCGAAACTTTCCCAGTGCACTCATCAGGTGTCTGTGCCGGGCAACTCATCCAGTTCAGTCATTCAGACTTCAGACACATCTCACTTCCCCTTCTGCCTTGGCTGCTTGAGAGTTTAGCCCGGGTGCCTCTGCCTCCTCTCCAAGGAGGACTCCTACCTACCCTTTTGGGAAGGAGCACTATCCAGGAAGTGTGCCATCCAGGAAATGTACCATCCAGGAAGGGCCTTGTTTAGGAAGGGCACCACCATCCAGGAAGGGCACCACCATCCAGGAAGGGCACCACCATCCAGGAAGGGCACCACCATCCAGGAAGAGCGCCACCATCCAGGAAGGGCACCACCATCCAGGAAGGGCACCACCATCCAGGAAGAGCGCCACCATCCAGGAAGAGCGCCATCCAGGAAGGGCACCATCCAGGAGGACCAGAAGAACCAGCACTCACATAGAGCCAGGCTGTACTGTTTGGACCCAGGCAACATTCACTGTCACAAGAGTGAGCTGGGACCTGAGGTGTGGTGGAGGACTTGCCTAGCTTGTGCAAAACCCTGGGCTCCAACCTCAGAAGAAAAAGAAACTTTACAAAGTTAAATTACAGCCAGTGAGCTACCTGTGTGAGTAAGGAAGCCTGCAGTCAGGCTGGCAACCATGAGTTTGATCTTAGGTTCCCATGTAGTATAAGGAGAAGGATGACCCCTGTGACCTTTGTCCATGTCCATGGCATGCAGGGCACACATGCATAAATAATATATAAAACATTAAATTAAAAGAGGATTTAATATTATATGAATGAAATGAAAAATAAAACAGAACCGCATTCCATTTCTAGCTTAGAGGAGAGCCACGCTTTGCCCAAAAATTATTCATCTATGTGGTAAACACTTTCCTTCATTTAGATTTTTGAGATGGGGTGTCAGGCAGCAGCCCGCTTTGGCCAGGAGCACCATGCGGCTGTATAACACCATGATGGGCTCCATAGGTGTTTGGGGATTGCCCCCTGTGTGCCAGGCACAGGTCCATGGTGAGAAAAAAGAGCAGCCATTTCTCCCTCTTTGCTGGTGTGTTGTAATGGACTGAGCTGGGTTGGGAGGGCAAAGGCGGGATTTCAGTCCATGGGGCTGAGCATCCTGAACCTCACTTTCTGTCTTGTCTGTTCTATTGGGACAGAATTCACCCTTGCCAGCAGGCATTCCTGACCAACAAAGCTGCCACATCAGGGCAGAGGGGTGGGGCTGAGGACACCTGACTATGTCTGCAGGCCAGGGCATCTTTGGGAGCCTCCCCAAAGTTGACCATTCTGCAAGAATAGCTCTTCATGGTTCCTGCCACCTCTGTGTTTCTGTCTCTTCTAGAGCTTGTAGTCCTGCTCTTGGTACACAGTTAAGGAACCCACCCAGGGTCACACATCTCAGAGACTGAGTTTAGGACTGGGTCACCATTCTTCTCCTTCCTCTTCCCATTGGTCCTGATCCTTGTGGACTGATCAGGGTCCAGCATCCAGCAGGGGCTCAGCAGCTGCACCTGTTTCCTCCAGAACCGGGCACTTATGTCCCATCTACGGGGCCATGCGAAGAGGACAGGCCACGTAAGGAGTGTTTCCCCTCCCCGGACAGGTGCCTACGATCTATACCCGAGACTAGCAAGCAGTCCCTTCTGTCCTAGCCCTGTCTGTCCCCATTCTATCCTGGCACAGAAGGCTGACTTACTCGCCTGCCTCCTTCCTGCCCTCCCATTACAGTCTAGATGGGGTTCTGGCTACCCCCACACCCCAAGACACAGGCATTGCAGACAATATCCCTGCTTTTGAGTTATTCCTCTCTGCAGGAAAAGCCTACATAGATGAGGCAAGGATCAGGAATGGAATGGCTGAGATGGAGGCCATCGGGGACTGTCAGAGATTGCTCCTTTGGTTAGGATGCTTAGGCAGGCACTGTACCACAGCAGAGCATGGCAGGACCACACAGCATCCCCAGAGCCAAATCACTCAACATGCAGGCTCTAGAAAGGCAACAGGCCCAGCTACTGGTTCTGGAACACGGCAGGGTTGTGACTCTTGCTGCATTTGAGTAAGCTCTGGACACAGCATAGAGGCTGAGCTGGTGGAGCCAGGCCCAAGGCAGAGAACAAAGTAAAGGTAACCGAGAGATGCAGAGAGAGGGAGAGTTCCAGAAATGGCCAGGCCTTGATGGATGAAGGATGGGATGTAGCCAGTGGGGAGTAGAGACGGGAGCGACATGATGGCCTGATTCTTACCATAGGAGCCTGGAAGATGGAGGTGACCTGAGATTAAACAAGATAAACAGCACAGGAAGGCGGGAGGGAGGGAGGGGGGTTTAGAACCAAATGCAGGGATCCTTATACTAATGGACTGGTTCTATGTCTTATGTGGAGGCGGACATGGCAACCTACATGTGTGATCAACAGCACAGAGACACACATGCGCGTGCGCGCACTCAACCCCCACCCCCATTATTGTACAAATGAAGTGAAACTGGATCACTAGGCTGGTGTCAACATCCAAGGTGACACGGTGATACATGTTAGCACCAAGGAAGTGGGGTGAAGGTTACAGAGGGAATCTCCATTTCCGACAACTGTGTATGAACTCACAATTATCTCAGAAGAGGTTAAATATCAAATGTCTCCAAAAATGCAACAGAGGGCATGGGTTAGGGATGGGGATGAAGCTGAATGCACTCCCGGTACAAACTCCCAGTACACCCCATCTGGCCGCTGTGCAGACACCTGGCTGCTGTCTTGCTTTTCCACCTTGTCTGGTCCTGGTCCTGGTCCCGCCCCAGTCTCTTCCACAGGCTCCTTCTCCGTCCATTTCCTCCGCTCCCTTGCTCATCTCCCCGCAGAACCCATGTTTTCACACAGGCCTTCGTCACACCATTTCCCACAGTCCCCCAGGGGGAGGACATTTGTAGGGTTGGCAAAGACCAAACGCCAGGACAGAGCAAGGCAGTCCTCAGTCCGGCGTGAGGCCCAGGTCTAAGCTATGGTACCCGCTGACCAGGTGAGTCTGTGGTGTACCTGCCATGCACACAGGTGGGTGCACAAACTAACCCTAGAGGTGTATGGAGAGCGGACTGCAGGCATGCACTTGCATGCAACACCGACCACATTCCCCTGGACACACACCTTGGAACCTAGGCCTGCTTGGGCTGCCCCACTGGACACCCTGCCCGTAGGAAGGAGGCTCTGCCAGGTGTGGGCCCCCTCCACTGCACCCCAAACAAATCCCCGGCTGATAAGGAGGCTTTGAAGAGAAACCCCTCCCTCTTCTGCCATCAGATAAACAGGGAAGAAAAAGAAACCCCTTCTTTCTCCTCCTCCAGCTCCGAAAACTTACACGGGGCTGCCCCAGGCCTCAGCCCCCTCCCCACTGCACCTCCTTCAATCATGCGGATCACAGGCGTCTTGACAGGTGGCTCCTCCGGTTTGGGTTTCAATCCAGGGAGCCGCAGCCTGGGGCGATGCAGCAAGGCCTTACACCTGAGTCTGACTGTCTGCAGTGCCTCTGTTGTGGGGACCTTTCTCCAGGGTTCTGGCTGTAAGGACACCTGAGGCAGGGGTGTCCTGCCTGAGACCCCACCAGACACCCTGGCTTGAGCTTTTGTTTGGTTTTTATTTTTGTCTCGAGGGTTCTTACTTAGAGTGTCCTCCCACTCAGATTGGATCTTTACCTAAGGGCCCCACTTCCTGAGTCCCAGTCTGTGGGATTTCTGGAGTAGACCCCAGCTTGATGAGCCACCAGTCCAGGCCCTGGTCTGTCAGGGGGTCCTCATGTCCTAGACCATGTGGCTCAGACCCTGTTGTCAAAGACATTGCTGTGTTCCCCAATTTCTTAACCCAAGTCTAGTACTAGAACCGTGGAGATCTCAGGAGGCGAGGTGGACAGGACCCGGAGGAGAGGGGTCAGGCAGGCAGGTGAAGGGACAGCACTCCACAGCCCTGCCTGGGGCCAAGGCATAATTACAAGGCGTAAGGTCTCAGGTGTGTGTGCTGAGGGGCAGGCTGACAGGCAAGGCCATCATTCTGTTTATCCTTCACAAAGACCCCCTGCAGGGGACTGCGGTTCTCCCTGCGGTCTGTGCTCTAAGCTGACCCCAGCCCCTTGCACCTGCCAGCTGCCTAGTGAGGAGGCCTGAAGCATTTGGGGTGGGGGCAGGGGACTGTCCCTAGACCACATGGGGACCACAGGCCAGACTGGGCCCCCTCTCCTACCCTTCTTCCAGGTGCCTCCCCCGCCCAGCTGACTCAACAGAAAACCCTATGATTTATTTATGCCCAGGAGCAGCCTTTGCCCAGGCTGCAGGAAGGAGGATCCATTCAGTCCCAGAGAGGGAGGAGAGGGGGAGAAAGAGATACAGGGAGGGGGAAGGGAGAGGCAGGCCTCTCTCCTCCACCCAGGAGCCCCATCTAGGACCCTGTCCTCAGGTCCCCATATCCTAAGGAACCTTTCCCATCACCGCTTTATCTGGGCCGTGGAGGACCCAATTACTTATAATAAACAATTCCGTTTATCTTTATCAGAATCATTATCTAAATTGGCTACATGACACATACTGCTCTCTAAGTGTGCCCCGGGGAGGAGGGGCCATAAAAGCCGGTTCTGCACTCCGTAATTATCCCTCTATGGGCCATAAACCATTACACTGGTGTTTAAAATAGGTACGGTGAGCAGTTTCCCTGGCCATGAGAGCTGCCCAGGGCACCCACGGAAAGGACACAACTGGAAGTTTTGCTGCGACCAACAACTTCCAGCTGCTCCGAGGTGGCTCCTGCGAGGACCTAGTCTTGCTGTCCTCAGAAATGATAAGGGGCCTGGCTGGAGGGGTGGGCCACATGAAGAAGCAGGTGAGGGAGGCAGCCATCAACTCTCTCTGGGGCTTTTCCATGTCCTCCTGAAATAATGAATGGCTTCTGTCCAGCACTGCTGTCCTCCTGCCCCACTGATGCTGACTTGAGTTTCCCTTGGTGTTTGTAGAGGTGCCTCCACCGCTGGCCCTCCCCTCCTCATCCTCAGGGAGGGACACATGAGCATCTCACCCATGATTAAAACAAAACACAGGCTGCTCTTGGAGCTACTCCCTCCCTGTCGCCTCTTAGCTGATGGGTCAGAGCTGTGGCTGACTCTGGCTTTTGTTTCCCAGAGGCCTCTGCTCCCTCTGGCTACTATGAGGGTTGGCCAGAGGTTGTGTCCCTAAAACCATTCCCTTTCCCTGCACCCAGATCCTTTGCTTAACAGGGAGCAGGAGCCAGCCTGGCAGGGTAGGGTGTACATTCTCTGAAGTCATTTGTATCCAACTCCTCCTCAGTGGACTCAGTCATAGGGACAGACAGGTATAAAATGATACTATTCCTGAGGGACTTCCTGCTGACCTCTGGTGGGGGATGTCAGGGCATTGGGGAGGGAGATGGCAGGAGCTCTCTGGGCTGGGAGCAATGGTTTCCAGCAGGTACAAAAATACCGTGCATAGGCACAAAACAGATGTTTGAGACTAGTACCAAGTGCTGAGCATTGGGAACAGTGTCCCCAGAGGAGCTTGCTATGGCTTGAGCATCTCTGGGGACCTTGGAGAACTATAGATTCTCCCAGCCTGGACTAGCTGATTGGAAAGCCTGGGCAAACAGCAGCAGCAGATCCATTGGCTGCCCAAATTTGAAAAACTCACTCTGGAGCCCACATCAGAGAAAGAACATGCTGATGCAGCGAGAAAGTACAGGAGGGGAGCCTGGGACAGTCCCAGAGGTCTTAAATCCCTCTAGAGGGATGCTGGAGACCATAGAAGACTTTAAGCCAAGGGCTGATGAAAACCAGAACCTAAGAGCTTCATTGAGACTTTAGGATGAGGTGGGGCACAAAGCACGGTGATGGGGATACCAAGAGGACAGAGAAAGGGCAGTATAGGGGACGGTAAAAGGGGTCCAGTGGAAAGATAGAGGTGATGGGGGAGGAAGGATGCAGGAAGACACAGGTGGCTCCAACCAAGAACCTGGAAGGAGGTTCAGTGGGTAAGAGCACTGACCGCTCTTTCATAGGACCTGGGTTCAGTTCCCAGTATCCACATGGAGGCTCACAACCATCAGTAAGTACAGTTTTGGGGGCTCTAAGGCCTTTTCTAACCTCTGTGAGTACCAGGCACACAGGCAAATGCTATTATACATAAAATGAAACAAATAAATAGAAAAAAAGAACCTTGATGGATGTGTGACTCCCCCAGAGTACAGAGTAGAAAAAGGACCAGGTTCTGGATGAGTGAGGTTGAGAACTGAGACTTCAGATCTGACCAAAGGACCAGAAGGTGCTAAAGTCCCAAGCCTGGAGGCACTCAGCATTCCTGAGCTGTCTCTACAGCCAGCACCTCCCTCCACCTCATGCATGTCCAGCTTGCTGTCCTCCCAGCCACAGCTTCTTCGATTCCAGTTACCCCGAGGGTCCCAGGCAGCCTGTCACCCCGGTGCCTCCAACTGGCAGCCAGCATCTCCCTGTTTAGGCCATCACCAGCTGTACAGGCATCCACCTGAGTCCACCTCTCCATCTCTGCAGCCAGCACACTGATCAGCGAAGTGGCGGTCCGTGCACTCCTTGCTTAGAGATCATCCTCTTCCCCTCCACCACGCTCAGGCACCCCCAAAAAGGATGACAATGAAACAGTAAGACACAGAGAGCCCAGGTCCCCTGGCCAAGGTAACATAGCACCCAGGGAGGAGTTGAGATGTGAGGACCCAGGTACCTCTTCAGTGGCAAAACCTGGCCTTCTCCCAGGGCAGGAAGGAGGCAGTACCCAGGGCGGGCAGACCTGCAGACTGGAACCTACCTTCAAGGGAGGCCCTGGAGGCTGGAGGCCTTCTTAATGTGCCTATAACTCATTCTCTGGGTTCACTAATGCTCCCAGCTATTAGTGCCGAGCACAGCTAAGCAAACTACAAAATATTCCTCCGCCTCAACAATCAATTTCCATATTGTTACAAATGGAGTCCATGCCGGCTGTGGTTCATTTGTCTCCAGGTTTTCCCCCTTCCCTTTACCCGGAACTGTGAGGAAGTCATTATGGGGTGTTATGAATTTCACAATGTGCTAAAAAAAAAAAAAAATAAGATAAAAATGCAAACGGTGTGGAGTCCACGTGCTGGAGAGCAGCCCTTCCCATCTCCCAGGGAGCTGCTGGGGTCAGGAGAGCAGGAGGGAGGTAGCAGTGATGGCTGCTCCCTGGGGACAGAGGATGGAAGGCAGGGGCAAAAGTCACATCTCTGGGGAAAGAAGTCTATGTCCCTGAGAACTGCTTTTCCATTTTGTTGATTTTTGGGGGGGAGTCGTGGTCTTGCCGTGTAGCCCAGGCTGTCTCAGACAGATGATGACCCTGCCTCTGTCTTAGTGTGCTATGTCTGCTGTCATAGCTGTCTCGTTTGGCCTCTCCTGAGCTAGAGGGTCCCCAAAGGACAAGAGGACACAGTGTGGTCTCACATATGGGCCAAGGCACTGTTCAGGCTTGGAGGGGCCAGGGCCACCATGGCTTCCCAGAAGGGTTTCCTGAAGGGAGGAATGCTGGGGCAATGATTTCCCTTTGGGCACCCTTCAGCTGCTTTGAGTCACTATCATTCGCTCTCCAAAGTGCACGGATCTGAGTGTCAGGCAAAGGTCCGTCCTTAGGGGACTGGTTAAATATGGGGGGCCAGTGGACAGCGCGAGCAGAGGGCGCTGCTGGAGAAGGAACTGTACGATGAATGACACACCCATTCCATTTCGTCACAGTATGCCTGGAATTGTAGGAATGGCGTCTAGGGTGATTCTGGGACTGGCGTGGGGGAGGCTTTTCTCCTTCATTCAGACACTCTATATTTGACTTCTCCCTGCATATATACTTGGCTAATACTTTCTATACTTCATTCTTTTCACTTAATTTATGACTATTGTGTGTGAGTTTAGACACACATGTGCACAGCGTGGGTGTGGTAGTGATTGGCTTCCTTCTTCCACTAACGGTTCCGGGACTGAACTCTGGGCTCCAGGCTCCGCTGGTAAGCACTTTTACTTGCTGAGCCGTCTCACCAGCCCGTGCTCAGTTGAAGATGATTTTTGAAAAGGCTGTTTGTCCAAAAGAGATAGCACATATGCATTTTCTTATAGAAAACCTTCCCTGATCCAATAAAGCAAAATGTGCCCACTTGACTTTGAATGCCTGGGAAGTTCTGTAGCTACGTGAGTCCGTTACACTATGTTCCCCATCAGACCATGATCTCAAAATCAGAATCTACGTATTCAGCTTGCCTTGGTAACTGGGGAGCCTGAGCCCGGCAGGATTTGTCCACTGTGTTCTAGCAGAGGGGTGGATTGGGCACAGAAGAGCTTAAGAAAGCTTTGATGACTGGACCAAGGAAACTCTGGTTTTACTAAGCACCAGACCCTGCTCATCTGCCAGAAGACGAACCATGTACAGTTGGCCCTAACCTCAAAGGAGACAGCACACCTCACCAGCCACTGTCCTGAGGACATGGGCCTTACATATGTAGGCTTTGCGTGTCTTCATTTGCTTAATATATCCATATAGCATGTGAGTTCAGTAAACATGTGTGTGAATGGATGGCTAAGATGATGGGTGGACAGGTGGATTATGGATGGACAGGTGGATGATGGCTGGTGAAAGGATGGATGGATGGACAGGTGGATGGATGGATGGATGGACGGACGGACGGACGGATGGATGGACGGGTGATGGACAGATAAGAGAATAAATGCATGGCTAGACGATGAATGAATGAGTGTATGGACAGATGAATGGGAGTTGGGTGTGAAGATGGACAGATGGATGGACAGGTGGATGACTGAAGACAGGAGGGGACAGCAGACCTTCCTGCTTTTCTTCATGCTGACGTCCCTCCTATCATTCACTGGGCTCAAATGGCTGGTTCCTGTGCAGACCCACCTTTACCCACTTCTATTCCAGGGACCCAGTGGAGCTATATCCCTAAGCCTCCTGTCCCTCACAACTCGTTCTTCACGAGACACCAGGACACCATGGCTTCCTTCTTTGTCGCCTCTGCAGCTTGAGACTCTACAGTCAACTCAAGCACGGACTCTGAGGACAAATGCCAGTTCTAGGTCTCTGGGAACTGTTTCCTTGGCAACACCACATCCTAACTCTCATTACGTCCTCAACAGTCACAGAGGGTGGGTCTTCTACCCTTCACATGGTCAGGACCACCCACTTTGAGGATCTATAGAGTACCTCTACCTTCATGGATCTCACTCCCTTCACAAGATCCTATGTGACAGTGGAGGCTGTTAACAGAACAAAGTGTCCAGAATCATAATGTAACCTGCCAGGGTTACATTAGAGATGGTCCTGCACCCTGTTGGGCTCTAGAGCACCCCTCACAAAGCAGGTAATGTTAATGTAACATCAGCTGGGTCTGGTAACATTGATATCCCTAACTACCTCCCTTATAAGTCTAAGGAGTCCCTGGCAACATGGTTCAGTTTTGAGTTCCTCCACAGTGTCAAGAGGGCCCAGAGGAGTTTGCCAGAGGGCAAGAGCAGTTTGGAGAAAGCACCTACTTGCTCTGGGGAGGTGGGCTCTGTGCTCTGAGGGTCTTCACGGGGTCATGGAGTGGGACATGCAGAGCTAGCCAGATGAGCATCTACCTCGAGTGGCTGCTGCCGCCTGGCCAGGTGGGAGATGAGAGCAGACAACCTTTCCACAGGGAGGCTGATGGCAGGAAGAGCCCCAGGCCCTCTGTCCCTGTCAGCACTTGGCAGGGGTTCTGAGGAACTCCTCGTCCTGCTGAAAGGACCTGTCTTGCTTGAGAGAAACTCCAGCGAAGCAGATTGGCCTTCAGCCGCACCTCACACCTGACTCAGGCAGAACCAACCAGGGACAAAGTTGGCACCAACCCAGCTGCTCTATGAGGACGAGGAATGGATTCTGGTCCATGGGACAGGAAGCTAGAGGTCGGGGATGGACAGCCACTTACCCTAGCACCATGGCTAGGGGGGATTCTCCCCAAGTCAGCTGGAGGGCATGGCCATTCTCTGTCTTGCCTTAGTGAGGGGATCCCTCTCAACACTGAATGACCATCTCACAATTCAGGGGACCCAGGCTTTGGAGGGATTTCGGAGTAAACACTTGATCCTCAAAGGCAACCCCCAGAGGCTTCCGTGGGAGCATCTCCTGGAGAGGACAAGGAAACTCGCCCTTTCTCTCCGGCCATCTCTGCAGCATGAAGCTGAAGGGTGCAGAGGGTCTGGGAGGGGCCTTCCCAGGGGATCGATCAATAGCTTCCCAGCAAACGGGTTTTTCAGAACTGGCTTATGGATTTCTCTCCCTACCTCATTCTTTAAGCCTGACAGCTGTGAAGCTGATGGGGGAGACTCTCCAGCCTGGGAGAACACTGACTGAGGGGAGGACACACAAGGCCTTGGTTACCTGGCAGGGTGAGATGACTCCCACCTGGCCTCCAGATGGCCCTTTGTCAGCTGCTGGGATGCAGAAGGGGCAACAGTTTACAGTGGTTAGGGTGCAGCCCCAAGTCTGCCACAGTTCCACCCCGTCCTGGCACTCACTGGACCCCTTTAAGTCTCAGTTTCTACAAGACTAGGGTTCACTTCCCAGGGTCACTGTAACATCTCGGTGAGAATACAGTACCTCTACACACAATAAGTACCCCATAAAGGCCCCAGGTATCACCTGAAAGGGAATTCCCCTGCCCTGCCTCAGGAGCTTTTCACCCAGCAAAATAGAGGCAAAGGAAGAGGAATGCTTGACACTCCTTGATCAGCTGTGTCCTTGAACTGTAAAGAGCCCTTTAATGAGAGGACTCTAGGGCCCAGGATGCAGGGACCATCCTGGCGCACAGGTGTGGTCTGGACCACCCTAAGTATTAACAGCCTCTTGCTTTGCTCTGAAAGCATCCCTGCTCGAATAATGAAGATATAGTCACTGACTTATTGAACTGCTCAGTTCTGCCAGGGGTAGACAGGCTGCCTCTAAGTCTTGTCAATAACCTAGGAGTAGGGATTTGCTCCCCAAGGAGACAAGCGAGACTGAGAAAGGGCATCTAACACAGCTAAAGGTGGCAAAGTTGGGGTTCACATGGATCCCAGCCCCACTGCACTGTCCACATTCATCCATTCTGCCTGCTTAGATGCTCTGGCCTCTCTCCCAGGCAGACAGAGCCGTGAGATTCCACTTCCTTCTGCAACTGTCTTCTAAACACACGCGGCCTTCCACTGGACGCTCAGGTCAGCGAGAGCAGGCCGGGCTACCTGCAAAGCACCACCCACTCCAGCTGTGTACACAGAGGGACGAGACCCAGGATAACAAGCTGAGATCTTATCGGAGGACTGGAGGCTGGAGGCTGCTGCTGGGCACTGTGGGCAGCTCCTCCTCAGCCTGGGGAATCCTGTTTTCTTTCCTAAGTGGAACATCAGATACTCATCTCTGATTCCACTGTGGATTGGGGGCGGGGATGGGGTAGCCACTTAACACCTAGAGCAGGGCGAGAAGGGGGAGGACTGCGTATCCATCACCAGCTGCCAGCATCGCTGTCCCAGCTGGGCAGGTGGGGGCTGTGATGAGAGCTGGGGTCAGCCTATCTCAGCCTCTAGGACAAGTGAGGTCAGTGCTGCAGTGGCCATCCTCATGTTCCCATTCCTTGATTCATTGGGAGAACTCCCCAGTGGCTATGCTGGAATGTCCACCCTTGGGTAATGTCAGGTGTGGGGTAGATGGCAGTGAACGCATGTGACCAAGCAGGCAGGGTCAATCCTGATGGACAGCTGGGAAGGGGAGTAGAGGCCGGTCTCATTTTAGATGACCAGGCTTGGCTGGCTGCCTACGACAGAGGATAGAAGCCACCTTCTTGGTATAGGACTGTTGTTAGCCACAGAGGTATGAAGAGTGGAAGGCCCAGGGGGCGGGGCCTTGGGGAAGGCACTGAGTGTTGGTGGTGAGTTCTGGAGGCAGAGGGAAGAAAAAAACTAGAAAAGAACTAGCATTCATGATCATCTGGGGTCCAGACAGCACTCCATGGGGGCCAGGAGACTGGAGGTGACTGAGGGCAAGGAGCAGGGCTCAGGAGTCCCATCCTTTGTCACATCCAGGCATTTCCCCTGCTCTAACCCACCCCACCCTCTGTGTAGTGTTCCAGACTCTTCCTGGGTCCTGAGGGGGGTTAGTTCTGCTCTGTGAGAGAATGCGTGTGGACAGACCCAGGTTCGGGCCTGTCTGGCCTCTTAGGCCAGCTGACACATACCTGAATCCTACTGCCATAGTTCCAGATAGTTCCAGACTCCATGATCCAGACAACTATGGAGAGAGACAGTTGTCCCCGTCGGAGAAGTGGGTCTCAAATAGCTGGTCCCCTTCCTCACAGGGGTGTGTTTTCTTCTCTGTACCTCGGTTTCTTTATCTGAGGAGGGGCATGACCTAGAGAATATGAGCCCAGAGCCCATCCTGCAGGGTCAGAGCCTGAGAGCCACCATGCTCATGTGGAAGAGCAGGCTAGCTGGGGAGAGCGTGTGGGTACAACTGTTCTGGGTGGACACAGGAGAAACCTGGGAGGATGATGACATGAGAATCCTCAAAGATGGGAGTACGGAATCCCTCCCCTACACACATACACATAGGTTAGGATAGGTGTGGATCTGACTCCAGGACAGAAACTCTGGCTAGGATAGCAGAGGTAGTCCCTTCCTTCTCTCCACGGGCATGACCTGCCTTGGGAAGACCACATTATCAGTGCCTGGACCCAAGAAGCTATACCTGGCTTCACATCCTGCCCTGCCCGGTAGCTGTGATTTCTGACAGGCAACAAAACTCTCAGGGCCTTAGTCTTTGTCTCTGAAGATGGGAATAGCAACGGAGTGACTCTTCTTGAGAATGTGGCAGGTGTGCTGCAAAGGGTCATGGGAATTCATCCCACAACCTCTTCAGGCACTAGTAAAAAGACCCTGGAGGTCTGAGTGTGCCCATCAGAGCTCTCTCCTCAGGACCAAGCCAGGTAGTCTGCCCTGCCCTATGGGGCCCTAGCCCCGCCGATGGAGAGAGACAGTTCATGGCTCTCGAGACTCTCTGGACTCTTTCCCAGAGATGTTCTGTGGAACTACCACCATGACTGGCA
The DNA here is from genome assembly GCF_950005125.1 of Chionomys nivalis. Lineage (NCBI taxonomy): Eukaryota > Metazoa > Chordata > Mammalia > Rodentia > Cricetidae > Chionomys > Chionomys nivalis. The sequence continues at coordinate 48,616,427 of NC_080107.1, forward strand.
GTCTCCTCCCCGAGGAGAGGCTCTTGGAGCATCCTCCAAGCTCCCAGCTTGCTAACCAAGGGCAGAGCCACCTCTGGTCAGTTGCTCGGTCAACCTGTCACCAGAGCAGGTGGTTCATCTTGGAGACGTTGCCCCAAGCAGGTATAGGGTATCCTTTTTGCTCTTGCACCAGCCTAAAGAGAAGCCAGGCACGGGACACTGGCCCGCCCTGGCCTTGCCCTTTATTTCCCCTCCCAATCGGTGAAGGGCTGCAGAGAGGACATTCTGACCTGGAACTTAGGAGAGCACATTTAGTGAATGTGGTGAGGTCCCATGGGATCTGTCACAGATGACAAGCACGGCCTAGAAGCACCCACTATTGCTGTTCTTACACTCAGATTCGGGTCACAAAATTTGGTAGCAGTGGAAAACTTGGCCTCCTTGGCTCTACAGCTGTTCAGATCTTGGCAGGGCAATGACCTGGAGCTAGTAGGAGAGGTCCCGTGACAAGGCCGGCAGATCTCAGGACAGCTGGAGCAAAGAACCACCTTGTCGGCCTTTGCCTGAGCCCTTGCTGCCATCACCTGCTCCCCTATATCTAGCCAACACATAGACCAGGAACTCAATGAAGTTCTCCAATGGACACATTTTTAAGCATATCAAAGGGTGTGCTCCCCCCCCTTCTTTCTATACATTGGGTTCTAAAATCTGGGCCATCCCGCCACTCGCATTAACTGTGTTAAGGAGGAATTATAAAAAGAAATCAAATTTCCCATAGCATTTGAACGCCATTAAAATGCCAAACAATAAACTACCAGGCTGCAAATTAGATCAGTGGAAATATCAAACACATTGAGGTATAAAATCCATAATTGCATTTAGTGGCAGCCGTCCCTGGAGAGGCGCTGCTAAAGATCACCACAGTCCCACATATGAGGGGCTATTGACAGAAGAATAAAAATCGACAGGCCAACCAAATAAACCGGCAGGCCTCATTAAATATTCAGCTATGGAAATTTGACTATCCAGGCTTCCTCCCCTTGGCCCCAGCTGGGGGCTCAACCCCTGCTCTCCCCTAACTCTCTCCCCCATGGCTTCCACAGGCAGGGTGAGGGGAGGGCTTCTGGGACGGTGGTGAGAGAGGGAGAGGAGGCAGCAATAACAGGGGGCTCCACCAGGATTATTATTGCTAGGCGGGTGTTATTAGCTCTCACCCAGGAGTACGTGGCCCCCGAAGTCTTTAATTAGGTCATTATAGGGTAATTTCCAGAGAGGTTTTAACTCCTTAGCCACCGAAGAGCCCCTAGCTTAGTCTCAGATTCCCGAAGGGATCTGGCTGGAGTCAGCCCACTGGCTGGAAAAAGAGTGGGATGGCCCTGGAGAAGGGGTTGGACTTGACTCCAGGTCCCTAGAGATTGAATTCTCCTGCTCCAGGACAGAAGGATCCCTGGCTGGCTGATGCGGAACCGGTGCTCTGCCTGGGGGCCGGCTGGATTTTGCAGGGTGCTGGTGGGACCCCAGGCCGATTGGGTTCCAACCTACTCGACCCCCTTTGCTAGGAACGGATTTTCATCTTGGCTCTCCCCAGTGTCTCCTCGTCCTCTACTTCTTACCATCCTGCCTCCCCACCTCTCCTCCCAAGCCTCACCCAGTCTCCTTCCTAGCTCTCCTCCCCTTTTCTCCTCTCTCCTCCCCTTCTCTCTCCTTCTCCTGCCCAATTACGCCCTCCCCTCCGTGCTCACCTAGGAGCGGCCGCCATGTATAATGCATGCGATGGAAGCACCAATAGGATTAGGCACCTCCGCCCGCCTTGGCGGAGTAAAGTTTATGTAAATGACTGATGACAGCGCTATTGTGTGAGGAATATCAATGGAGTAATTACAGTTACATCGGGCGCCCGCGCCGCCGGCCCGTGTTAATTTTTCACCGGCTCCCCCGGGAGAGATCGCAGCGCGCTCCGAAGAGCACAGCTAATAATGGGAGCTCCGAGCCGCCGCTGCGCCATGCGCCCCGAGGTCTTTCTGAGCAGACTGCTAAGCACTGCCTGTCTCCCCGGAGAGCCGAGAACAGAGATAAAATGATTAAAAACTGCCAAGCGGGCCTGGCAATCACTCGCTCCGCTGTCAGCCCGACACAAGACAAATCTCTGCGATTTTTTCTCTTCCCTCCTCTCCCTTTGTGAGCCCCTCGAGCTGGAACGTGGGGGGCCGGCTGGGATCAGGGTCAGCTCTCCAGGGTGGCAAGGCCTTGGGCAGGACAGGCAGCGGTGGAGAGGAGGGCACTGGCCTCTTGGGTTAGGGGTGAGCGCACAGGCTGCGGGGAGCCGGGGGGGGGGGGGGGAGCCAGAGACCTAGCTAGTTGCCTGCTTTTCCCAGAGAAACTCCTGTCAGGACACACCTGTCAGGACACACCTGTCAGGGCACACCTGTTGGGGGATATGGTGGGCACACCTGTGAGAACATACCAGCCAGGGCACACCCTACTGGAGCACACCTGTCATGACCCACCTGCCAGGGACACCAGCAAGGGGGGGCAGGATCATTTCAGTTGGGAACTCTTTAGGCTTCCAAGAACTTGTTCTCTGTGCTCCACTTCACTAAGCCCCAACATGGCCACCATCCTGTCTTTTTTCTCATGTTTCCTAGGCCAGCCTGACACCTCCAAACCCTGAGACCCCAGCCTGAGCATTGACCCAAAGCAGATCCTGGCTAGGGTCTGCCCCCACTTTCTCTCAGGACTTGAGCTGCACCTGGGCATCCATCCCTGTGGCCCTGAACTTCAGTCTGGTCCCATCACCAGAGAAGGGAGCAGAAGGAAGAAGAGGCGCAAATGAGGCTCCCCACTGCTCCCACCCCTGGAGCCTGCCATCTAACAGGCTCTGCCTGGCTATCACGCTCCACCTGCCATGCTTACCTGTGTCCACACATCACATCTGCATGGCCCCCAAGTGACACAAAGACACAAGCAAAGTCTTCCAATGCCCTGACAGAGCCCTCCGTGGACATCACATGCCGACACCCAGACTCAGTGTCCCCAGTGCAGACATGTAGGCCACACATCATGGGAAACATCAGTCCACCCACCAAATAACATTCACCAAGCATTCACTTGTACTAACACCCTGAGTCCGTGTCAGCCCATGACACACACTTAGAGCATGCTGCACTGGGCTGCACGCACATAGGCACCGCCCCTGTGTTGCTTGCCTGGCTGCATGCACTGGCATGCGCAGCAGAAGCCAGGGTTCCTAGAGAGGCACAGAGCTGACCTCTCCAGATGCTGTGTGTGCTGGAGTAGTATGTGGCAGGACCTATGGGACCCATGGAGGGCTGGGCAGGTACTGCAGCCTAAGCTGGGACAATCACAGTGGGGAGAACCCCAAGCAGCCACCTGGCTCTAACATTAAGCAGAGTTTGCCCTGGTGGCCTCTAGCTGGACGTCAAAACCAGGCAGTACCTGCGTCAGGCCTGGCTACTCTATATAGACCTACAGGCTGTCTGCCCTCTTGCTTAAGGCTCCCTTGCTTGGTTCCAAATTTGAACAATAACAATGAAGAGATTACAATTTTATCCTTTGCTGGATCCCCACTGCCAAGAATACCCATTTTATGGATGAAGAGACTGAATTCAAATGCAAGGACGAGAGAGCCAAGATAAAGGTTACCAGCCTCTGGAGCACACACTCTTTCAAATCCTAAGCCACCAAGTCCTGTGTACACACTTCTTTGGAGACGCCCAGGTCACACTACTGCCATCTGTGCGTACTTGAGCATGCCGCAGAGACTTGAACATCTGGGCTCAGTAGCCTTTGCCTGCACATATCCACTGAGTCTCCACCATAGGTCCTGTGCTAGACGTTAAGGTCAAGGCCAGACCCTCACAGAGCTCCAGTGGGCTGACATCCTGGCCTCGGGAATGTACAGCGGTGACTACCACCTTGCAGGACCCCCTTCCCATGCCCGCAGCACTCTCCCCAGGACAGGCCTCTTCTCTGGTCTCCGAGCCTTCCCAGCAACTCAGACCACACTCAGTGCTTTTTCTAACACTAAATCTGACAGGCTGCCCCTACTTCGAATCCTGCTAGGCTTCTAGTGACCCCTGGAGTAAAGGCAGCCGCTGGTGCAGGGCCTTCTAGATCCCCAGGTGTGAACTTTCTCTGCATCTGTGTGTCGACCTTTGTCTGAAACCTGCCTAGAATTACCCCACCACCACCCCACTCCCACTTGTTTTCCCTGGATAATGTTTGGGCTTGGGTATCCTTCCTCCATGAAGTCCTCTTCTCTGCCTCTAGGCTTGGTGAAGAGCCCTGTCCTATCTCCAGGTAAGCCCCGTGTTTCCTCTACCAGATCCCAACTGAGCTCGCTCCCCCAGGCCTCCTTTCTCTCTCCCATGGGTCAGAGATTCTTTATGGGGAGGGTAGCCTGTGTCTATACAGTATATGGGATTAGGCACTCAAAGCTTTGACAAATACATGGAAAGAGGGAGGAGGAAGCTTATAGAGGGGTCCTGGCCAATTCAGGCCTACAGAGGCTGGAGGGAAGGTCATTTCAAGAGGGCTCTTACCGGAAGGATACACAGGCAACGCTGGGGCCATCCAGCTGCCTCTCGAGTCAGTCATTTCTGGGCCATGGGAATGGGATGCCTCCCCTGTCCTCACTGAGGGCTAGCAGGCTGCAGGCCTAGCAGCCTGGTTCAGACTGTGTGGCCTCAGGCTCTACTTTCGTTTCTTCTGCTAAAAGTAGATGACCCTCAGGACTTCCCAGAAGCCCATCCCAAGCCAAACATTTGACCCGGGAGACCCCAGTACAGCCTCCACCTGAGCTTCTTTCCTCCTCAGCTTCTGTGAGATTTGAGCAGTAACAATGCAGCATCTGTTAGTTTTCATTTGTTGAAATCCTGATGGTTTTCTGGAATCCTGGGACATTTAGGAGCCCAGGGTTCACTTGATAGACTAAGCGTTTAGCACGCATGAAGAACTCAATTTGGTTCCCAGCACTACATAAAGTGAGCATTGTGGTAGACACCTGCAATCCCAGCAATTAGGAGGTAGAGTGGGAGCATCAGATGTTCCAGGTCATCTTGGCTACATAGTGAGTTTAAGGCCAGCCTGGAATGCATAAGATACCTTATTAAAAAAAAAAAAAAAAAGACACACTACAGTTCTATAAGTAAAGAGCTAAGGCTGGAGGCAGTGAGAGACAGAACTGAGGCTCAGGGTCCCAGACTCTGAAGTGCACCCTCATTGCTTGGAGCCACCAAGGTCCTGTCTGTGACTGTGTTGTGACATTAGTCATGTGCACAGAATCGCCAGCCCAGACCCTGGCCAGCTGGCAGTGGCTTTCCCAAGCTTCCAGATTGCCTCTTCTGCACAACGGATCCAATTCCCCCAGTTTGCCTGCTTTTGTGGGAGTCTCCAGATGCCCTGCTTGTTCTCACCCAGGACATCTTAGTCTCTAGTAAAGGACAGGGCTTCTTACCCAGCCTGCAGAAGGCACAGAGGACTTCCCGACGCTATCCAAGCCAAGGAAAAGCAAGCTCCAGGCAGAGACTAACACAAAGGCACCTAGAGAGATCAGATCAGTCTTGAAGGCAGAGCTAGGGAGGTGATGATGGGGGAAACATCTGAAAAAGGTGACAATGACCTAGTGAGGACAAGTGAGGACACCTGGGGAAGTGGAGGTGCAGGGACTGACATCAAGCCCTGTCTGTGTTCTGTGGCCCCGTCTCAGTCACCTCAGTGTAACATGGAGGCATGGTTTGTGTGCCTGGCACTCAGTAGGTAGGTGCTTGCTCTTCAGGGCACTATGAGGAAGGGAAGGCTGCTCCCCACATCCTCACAATTCCTGCTGGGAGGAATCTTTGCTGATGTCCAGTGTCATCTGCTGGTAAAGGTCTTCCTGCCTCTCGGCAGCGTTCATCACCCCTTCCCCTAGGTATCCATCACCAAAGACCCTCCCCGGGTCACAGCTGCCACGTGAGGCTGTTTTCACCATCCCTGCTTACCTTGGTCCTCTAGCCTGGGAACCTCTGAATTTAGCAGGGGTGGGACCCCTCACTTCCTGTTGGGTGGGGAGCTGACCCAGAGAACAAAGGGGGAGTCCAGAGGCCAAGGCTGGTAAGGCTTTTTTGAGTGTTCATTGATAACAAACAGGCTGAGGTGGGACTCAGGATGGAACCCAGCATGAGCAAAGCTTTGGTCTCTGCCCTCAACTCTGACTAGACACACACACACACCACGCAAACACATACACACACACAGACTGATGTCCATAGTCATCCCCCTCAGTTTTTGCAGTGATGAGCACTGCCTTAGCAGCCTTAAACTTCCTCTTGTTAGCCCTACAACAATTTGTACCCATTTTACAGGTAAGGACTTGGAACTCAGGTAAAAGTCCAGCTCACAGGCTGACATATACTAAATTGCAGAAGTCAGGGGTTAACTAAGCTGCTATAGAAAGTGGTGATACCTAAACTCCTTGGGGACAGTCACTGACCTACTATGTGCCATGCTTACCCTTGGCGTTTGCTGTCCCTTGACTAGAGATACACTGCTTAGCAACAAGGATCTACCTGTCTCAGGGCAGAGTCTTCACGGCTCTAGCTCCCCCATGCCTCCCTGGCAGGGTCTAACATGGTGAGGGTTGGTGGTGTCAGGCCACTCTTGTGAAATGGATGTGGAATTTAAAGACTGGCCTGCCCGTGGCACTGTGGTGTGTTGCTGCTTCTGGGCAAGGGAGCTTTCTGGGTTCTAGGCTCCTTCATGGAGCCTTCTGCTGCCTTTTATCTCACCCTACAAGATCACTATCTTGCCTTTGGTTGTTCCTAGGTTGCCTTTACTCCTGAGTCTTCTCAGAGCAGGGATCCTCCCTGAGGGCTGGTGGGAAGTGGGGAGCAAATTTTGTTATCTTGGAGACTGGTGGTCTCTCCTGCTTTTCTTTTTGCACATCTCTGAAATGGGGAGTCACACAGATGTACCTTAAAAATCTTAAGAGGTTTTTTTTGGGGGGGGTGAGACAGTGTTTCTCTGTGTATACCTGGCTGTCCCATAATCCACTCTGTAGGCCAGGCTCACTCAGAGATCCGTCTGCCTCTGCCTCCTGAGTGCTGGAATTAAGGATGTGCATCCCCACCCAGATACATCATCTCTTCTTAGTGTTTAATGAGATACTGTGAGTCTTCAGTTAACATCTGCATGGTGTAAAGATCCTAGAAACACAGACCATAACCCTTCTCTTCACCGTGTGCAGGGAGAACATGGTTGAGGGAATGCAGCCCTTTCAGAAGTCGGGGAGACCCAGAGAGAGGACATTCTGGGGGCCTTTGCCTTTTCTTGCCTCTCAGAGAGTGCTAATTTTGCCCTGCCCTTTCTTAGCTTGCCTCCCTCTCCATCCTGGGATTTATGGAAGAGAGAAAACCTACCCAGTCTCTCTAGCCCTCTCTATGCCCATACCAGCCATGGCCTCTCTAGCCCTCTCTATGTCCACACCAGCCATGGCCTCTCTAGCCCTCTCTATGCCCACACCAGCCATGGCCTCTCTAGCCCTCTCTATGCCCACACCAGCCATGGCCTCTCTAGCCTTCTCTATACCCATAACAGCCATAACCTCTCTAGTCCTCTCTATACCCACACCGACCATGGCCTCTCTAGCCTTCTCTATACCCATAACAGCCATGACCTCTCTAGTCCTCTCTATACCCACACCGACCATGGCCTCTCTAGCCCTCTTTATACCCATACCTTCTGTCCTGCTGGTGCTGTTTTCCAGGCCCTAGGAGATGGATGCACCAGCGTAGACAGCCAGCCATATCTCATTTACGCATTCACAATGAAATCACACCCAGGCACAGATGCCAAGCTGGGGTTCCCACACATCTGTGTGCATAAGCATCCCCTGGGTCAGCTACGCTGTGATACTCAGGCTTTACATAAAAGCTTGAGTCTCTCCACCGTCCAGGGAATATGCACATTTAATAAGCAACTCCAGATGAATTCAGGCTGGGTGTGGGTCAGGACACAGCCAGTGAGACTCCATGAGACTGTGACCTGTGTGCTATGCCCTTAGAACTGGATGTTTCCAGACAGAAAGAGGACATGTCTAGGGGACTCTCAGGTGTGGGCTGGCCTATGGGCCCTGCAGGAAACCAAAGGCCTGGTCAGAGCTCAGGTGTTCACCAATGGGGGAGCGGAACAGTAAACCAAGAACAGACATATGAGCCCTGGTGACTGTCTCATGCCCAGGGAGCTGAAATTCCTTCTCGAGACATGATCAAGTTGGTCAGCCTTGCTTGGAGCATGCCAGAGCACCGGGGCCCCAGGCAGCAGCCAGACTACTGAGATCCGAGGTTCTAGCCCCAGGCCTCTGTGACTTTCCCTCTGCCATCGTTCAGTCACAGCCTGATGTTGGCTTCCACTCATTCCCTCTGCCACTTACTTCCTGTCTTCTGGGGGCCAGCAGCCATCTTTACCAGTGTCTAATCCTGTTCATAGGCCGCCAGCTCATCTTCATAAAGTGCCTCCCTAACTCCCGTCACTCCCCTGTTCAATAACCTTCAATGGCTCCCTCCTGCCCACAGGATCAAATCTAACACCGGCTACTGCCCTGCTCCGCAGCCTCCTGTCCCAGCGTCCCAAGACAGCCCCTCCGGCCAGACTTGCTGCCCCAGACTACCCTTCTCAGTCCACATTCAACTCCAAATGGCTCTGCTTGCAGCACTAACCTGCAATACTGTCCCCGGTTTGCCTAGCTTCAGCTCCCAAGAACCTGCTCACCTAACGCATCACAGACTCTTTGATTCACAGGGTCTCTTGTACACTAGGCCCGATCCCCTTGCTCTGCCTGAGTGCTGGGATTAGAGGTGATCTCAGGTGTGTGCCACTACACCCTTCTTTCGGGGCTGGTCTCAAACCCGGCCCTCTCACACGTCAGGCAACTGTGTACCAGTGCATCTACACTCCCAGCCCTTCCCAGGTTCTTTTCAGATCCTATTACTAGTGGGGGGGGGGATTGGGGGGAGAGGAGGGTCCTGCGTGCGCCACAGCATGTGTTTGGAGGTCAGAGCATGACTTCCTCCCAACATGAATTCTGAGGATTTGCCTCACATCATCAGGTTTGCAGCAACTTCAGGGCTGAGCCAGTTCACACCCCTAACCCTCCAGCCACAGATTCTTATCTTCTCACAGCCCCAACCAGAGGTCCCTTCTCTACAAAAGTTACTCAGATTGACTGATGTGGCCCTTCATACATATCGACCCACTTAACATCTGGACCACTCTGGGGGCTGGCTAGGTTCCTTGACTACCAACATTTTTGGTGAGGGAACTAGACTCAGAGAGGCCGAGGAGCCTGCTGAGGGTCACACAGCTACAGAGGACTCAAGCCAGGACTTCAGACCGAAAAGTCTGGTTCCTGTCCTATTCCTCCATACCAACTAATCATCTACCTCACCAGCTACCAAGGCCTAGCACATATACCCAAGACACACACCTGCTGTGGCCCAAACACAAATACCTTCAGGAAAATCCATCCTGGAATCTTTACCGGCCTGGCTCCTACCCAGAGGCCTGCAGGGACTCTGTTCTTTGAAAGGCATTATTGCCCTGAAGCAAGCATTTAGATCTTGATAGACTGGGACCAGCCCTAGAAATGAGGTCCAGCCTAAGGTCACACACACAGTCAGAAGGCAGCAGAGCGCAGACTTGGAACTCAGGCTGCAAAGTCCTGTTGAAGAATCTGGCTAAGGAAGCTAGCTGAGCAGCTGGGTCCTCAGCTGGCCTGGTGGGGAGCAGCCATCCAGATGCCCAGGCTCACCTAACTCCTCCTGCTGAGACTCCTCCAGGATGTTGGCCAGGCTGAGTATGCACTAGGTCCCTCATCTCTAAGAGGAGCTGTTTCCTTTTCCAAATTATTTCTCTCTGTCATTACTGCCATTTAAATTTAAACATGACTGTTGAGAAGATAGATCTCTGCATCCAAGGGAGCATGTCTGTGGGAGGGTGGCACCTAAGTGACCTTCCTGAGCTCTTGCCATGTAGGCCAGTCAGACCAGTGCGAGGCCAGCTCTGTCCTTCTCCAGGGGTCTGTCACTGCTCACTTAGTAGTCTGATGTCCCTCAGGGGGCAGCTGCCCTGCCCGCCCCCTCTGGCTCCAGGCCTGCCGACTGGAACCAGACCTGGTGGGGTGGGCAGACAGGGACACGTGGGAGGGGGCTGAGCCTCACCACAGGCCCCTTTGCAGTTCAAAGTGACATGCTCAGGCGGCTGTCCCTTCAAAGGGCAGACACAGCCTGCCTCCAGTTGCTGTAGCAGCAGTCCGGAGCCAGGAAGGCGATGCAGAGGTAAAGATGGCCCTGGGAGGTCTGGCTGTGCCCTGTCAGTGCTTGCTGGGTAGGAGGGCATCCCCTGGCTGCACAGTCCTGGGAAACCACTTCTCTCTGAATCTCCCTACTTCTGTGCATTTGCAAAGCACACCGAGGGTACTCAGGGAGCATGCTCAAAGGATACCAATAAGAAAGCCTACCTCAGACCTCAGGACGCTTGCGTGTGTCTCTCATCAGCTGCTTCCCAGCTGTATGACCTGGGGCAAGTCACTAGAAGTTCCTTAAGCTTGTTTCTCAAGAGGGATATGGGGCTAAGATGGAATGACATCATGCCCAGTGGAACTAGACAGGCCACAGCTAAACTCCATTAGTGCTGAAACATGTCCTGCCTACTGCTCTAGCAGCCCCAGTGAGACTTAAGAGAGGGCTTGGTTCAGAAGTCCACTAACTCCAATGCACTCCGATGGGAGGACTTGGTGAGATAGCCATTCTCCAAGCCACACCCCATAGAAGAAGAAGCACGGGACTTTCATCAGGGGCCATCTATTCAGAGTACACTGAGCTCCCGCTTCAGGCTGCTGCCAGGGCACCAAACCAGCAAGAGGCCAGAGAATCCATCCTCCCAAAGGATCTCTGGAAAATTCTCTGGTGATATAATGCCAGGCTTCCACTTTCAGTTCACAGGCTGGCTGGGTGAACTTGGACAAATTACTTAACTTCTCTGTGTCTCCTATCTTCCCTGAAAATGAAAATAAACGTAGCACCTATGTCAAAATGCCACTGAAGAACGGAAAGCCCTCCGAGCTGTGCCTCCAGGGCCACCCCCTCTAAGCAAGCACACAGCTGTGACGGCAGTAGCTGCTGCAAGCTCTTTGGGTCCTGCCCTGCTTGCTAGAAGCCTGTACAGCTGGGCCCCCTTCTGCCTCTCAGACTTGTGAAGAGTCAGCTACTGAGAGGTATCCCGAATGAGCGCCCTGCAGCTCTCAGGCTGCCGAGGGTTTCCCCTCAGCTCTGTTTCCTTAGCAGCTGGGGAGAGTAGAAAAAGCGCCCAGCCCTGCTGGGCTTGTCAAAGCAGGGCTGGCTTGACTCGAACCAGGCTTAGATGGTAATTTTGCGGTCATGACAACTATTTTCTTTACATACTGCTATGGAAGGGGGAACCCCCGTTTTTTATTTTTATTTTTTTTTTACATAATTGAAGACACTATCAAGCGTAAATATGCTGGCATTCTTAATAAAAACATGATGGAGAGAAATATTCGAAAGCTCAATAATCAGAAGCAATTTGCGTTGCGCAGGGAGATGTGTCATGCACCACCCCCTCCCCGTCTGGGCTCCCTGCAAGACTGGCTTTTGGGCTGGCAACTTTAGACCTATGGCAGAGAATCATGAACAACAGAGGGGCTTGGAGGTAGCCTGAAAAATATCCTGGAAAAGAAAAACACATGCAGGAGAGTGTGGTGCAAAAGTCATATTTCATGCCTGACTTTAGAGATTGTTAATAAGGATTAGAACCATACTCTAGCAGCCCAGCTATCAGTCAAGACGAGGTAATTAATGCTGCTTCAGACCTCTACGTGGGGAAAAATGGAAAAGGCGAGTGTCCCTCATTTCACAGCAGAGAGGGATCATCACCATGGAACAGCCCAGAGGACTTCCGGACCCATGTCCCAAGCCCAGCTGAGACCCGGCTGTTGCTGGCTGTCCCTCCTGATCTGTCGTCAGGCAGATTGGGGGATCTCTTCTAAATCGTAACAGTATCAAATCCCCCCCTTTTTTCAGGATTGGCTAATAAATATGATTAAGATAACACGTCTGAAACCACATGTCCTCAGCTTGGTGTCCAACATGTGGAGGACAGATGTACTTTCCATGCACAGATGACCCAGTCGGCTGCTCCCCTGAGGAAGGGACCCTGGAAGATGGAACTTGGAGAGGCCCTGGCAGTCTACTGGCCCTTGTGGCCCTGGCCAGGCTGCTGGCCTCTCCATGACCCACTGTGGGAATAAAGGGCCAAGTGCAGGGTGTCTGGGAGTCACACAAGGATCAGAGAACCTGCCTCTCACCCTTGAATGTGCCAGACCTCCACAGTTCAGAAACCTCAAAACCATCCTACTGTCCGAGCCACCTGCCACCAGCTCCCTCTCAGGAGACAGGAGTCTAACACCTCAGGCAAGTACTAGCTAGAGCCTGGAAGACAGTTCTACAGAGAACTGCAAAGTGCTAACCCCTACAGGTGTGCACAAACCTGGCTCTTGCTTCCACTCAGGTACCACATGCAGGAAGCCTAGTAAGGCACCTGGCCTCAGTTCTTCCCTTGCTTCAAGGATCCTCCCCACACCACCCAAGTCAGGGTTTCTCTGTGTAACCCTGGCTGTTCTGGAACTTGCTCTGTAGACCAGGCTGGCCTGGAACTCAGTGACCTGCCTGTCTCTGCCTCCAGAATGCTGGGATTAAAGGTGTGGGTCACCTCTGTCCCACTTTGCTTCAAAGATCTTGAAGAGATTTCAGAGGGACATGATGCGGCAGTCTTTCCAAAGACCCTGAAGGGATGTATGGCCAGGCTCTATGTTCTGTAAGCAGTGCCTTTGGATCCTGCGTCTGTGGGGGTGGAGAGTCCTGGCTGTAGCTCCAGGGAGAGAGAGGTAGCAAGCTCTAAGGTCCCACCCTTAAGAGGACAAGTCAAGATGTAGGACACTGTCATGGGAAGGCATTTTAGATTTCAAACTCAGCTTAGGCCAGCTGTTCAAATTCAAGCAGGGAGGAAGGAAGCCTGTTCAACCCCAGTAAAGAGTGGATGAATGAGCTGGGTGGTGGTGCACGCCTGTAATCCCAGCACTTGGGAGGCAGAAGGCAGGCGGATCTTCAAGATAGAGGCCAGCCTCAACTACAGAGCAAGTTCCAGAACAGCCACGGTGGCTACCCAAAGGAACCTTGTCTCAGAAAATAAAAATAAAAAAATAAAACAAACAAACAAAAAAGCGATAAGACCCACCTCTGGGAGGGGCACTTTCCTGGCTTATAGTGGGGTAAGCTGGCCTCTGAGAAAGCATCATAGGACTTCTCTACCTGAACGGGCCTGGGCCACTTAGAGCAAACAGCCAAGCCCTGGCCTCTTTCTGAGTCAGTCTGGCCTGGTAGCTCAATGCTGTCCTAGACCTCTGTCTTATGACCACTGCTTTCTGACCCCCTAGAGTGGTCTGAGCTCTATAGTGGTCTCCCCAAGACCCAAGGCCTCTTGTCCATCCCTTCCCAATGGAGGAGCCCTGGGCCAGGAGGTAGATCCTGTGAGCCTAGGGTGCGGCGAGCAAGCTGGCTGATAGGAACCATCTGCGTTGTCTTAGGCTGCCCCTCTGCCCACTGTCCCTCTGAACTCGGCCGGTTCTCGCGGGCCGTTTGATGCTCACAGGGTCACAGACCCCCGCACACAAATCACCACCGAGGGGCTGGGGGTGGGGTGGAGGCGCTGAAACCTAATCCACAAAGTTTGCCTGCCGCGGGCCCACTCCTCCCTCCGCGCTTAACGCCCCCTCCCTTTCCAAACAAGCCTTATTTTTTCTTGCCAAAAAAACAAAAGTTGGTATCAAGTGTTTCGAGGGAGAAAGTCTCCCCCACAGCCCCCGCCTCTTGCCACTCGGCTGAGTCAGGGATTGCAGAGGGGCTCAGAAAGCATACTGGGAAGTTAGCCTCAAGTTATCAGGTCCACTGGTCCCTGGCCCCAGTTGTCACTTACTCTACCAGCCAGACCCTTGGGCCCTGTGGTCCCATTCCTCTGGAATCCAGCTCCCTCCTCCATCTCTCTGGGTCCCAGTGCAGCCAGAGATGAGAACTTTACCCCTGCCAGTCTCTTACTCCATAAAACAGTCTCGCTTGTCCCTTTCTGGGGGGTTATGGGTTATCTTACAGGCACTGGAGGAGACTAACTGCCAGAGTACATGGGTCCCTGGCACAACCAAAGATCTTGCATGAGACACAAAATTCTTGCAAAGAACATATTCCTGCTCCGTGGAGGCCTTGGGCTAAAACTCAGGGGGGGATGGATGACTATATATACCAGAGGGCAGCCCAGACCTCGGGAGTTTCTCTTGCTAGGTATCAGTGTTACTTGTTTTCAGTAGAATGCAGGGCCCCAGGAACCATGCTCGCCCGGTTCTCCACGGCCACGGGTTCCCCGCTGTGCCTAGAAGTCGCTAAATCCCTGCTTCTAGCTGGCCTGTGACAGCTGCGGTTCTGAGTCCACGCAGGCAACTGGGGTTCCTAGGGGTGGTAACAAGGCCGAGCTGCGTCTGCACTGGAGCCGGGTGAACGGCGGGGTGAGGGAGTGGTAGCTGCGATGGAGAATAAAGACTCCAGTGCCCCGGCTGAGAAGCGGGTTTCTGCGGGGGTCGAACAAAGGAATTTGGCTTCTGAAGAAAGGGGTTGAGCTCACAGCTGGGAATGCCAGCTCCAGATCTGCGGGAGTTTCAGGACTGAGGCATTAGTCCCTAGACTCTAAGGAAATCTGCTTCTCAGAGGACCCTCGTCTCCACTGGAACTCCATGCTGGCTCCTATCAGACTTGCCTTGACTAGGGCGGTAGTTACATGCCCTTAAGCTGGAGACCCCAAATACCCGACTTTAAGGTACCCTCTGCTTGTGGATCTATGTCTCCATTTCCCAGATGCTGCCAACTGAGTTTTCCATATTCCCCTTTCTCTTCTGCTCCTTTTAGCCGACTCAAGTGGCCCTAACCACTCCTAAACGAAAAGCTGGTAATGGGGACTCTGGGGACCTCGAAGGCCCCCCTCCTCCAATCACCCTCGGAAGGGGTGGAGGGGACACGGTTGTAAGGTGTTCAGCCTCTTTTCTCTGCTTGACATGAATAAGGGGATTAGGGCGGCAGGTTTCCGTCGGTCACTCGGTGGGACAAAGGGCCCCGCGGTTTGAGCGGTCAGTTTCTGATTAAACGCCAGAGCCCTGTCACTCAGCACCAGGCTAGGTACTTGTGTTCCTGACATAATCTTATTAGAAGATAAAACCAGAGAAATCCTTTTTCATAATGAAAAGTTACATTTAATGGCTGCACTCGTCCCCCACACCCTCCCGAACCCTTCCCGCCTTCCCCGGTTGCTGTTGGATATGGCTCGTCTGTAATTGGCATTTAAAGTACCAAGTCCGGGAGAAAAACGGGGTTTAGGGTTTTTGTAATCCCCCTAAACTGTCTTTGTTCGAAATCTCCACAGATACAAGTCTGTTAAGGGTAAATATTTGTGGATTGATACAACCACACCCCCTCCCCTGCAAACCAAATCTGGAAGGGGTAAAAACCTTCAGCCTCGGTGATGGTACACAGGAGGAGGAGGCCCAAGTCTGCTGCGCACGCAGCCCTGCTGGGTACTCAGCTGCGGGCCCCTTTCGCCAGCTCCAGGATCTGACGAACTTTGGACATTTCTCAGGCGGGAAAAAGATCTTACAGGCTTCCCTTCAGTGTTCTGTTCCCTAGATCAACAAACCTCCCCGACTTGCTTTCGTGCTTGCCGAAAGGGGTGGGCCGGAGAGCCGGGGAGCCGGAACCTCAAAGCCAGCTATCCCCACCCGGCTCCCTCCAGTGGTTCCAAAGGGGTGCCATTCCGCCACTCCGTGTAGGTGCTCTATCCCACAGGGCACCCGGACTCCAGCCGCGACGAGCCTCGACGCTTTCGAGGATCCCTCAGCTGCGAGGGAACCCAAGTGGCTGCGGCGGGGCCCAGGGTTCCGGGCTCCAGCCCAGCCCGTCCTGGATCGGATCGGATTCCTTCATAAATCAGCGGCTGGGTGAAAGGGCTGCGCGTTAGAAAGGGCAGGACCGTGTGCGCGTATTAGAGCGCGCGGTTCCCAAATCCGGGCTAAACCCCTGGTGACACTGAAATTCATCAACCACCGCCAATGCCCTGCTCCATCTACCGAGGAGCCCGGGAGCCTGCACACCCTCGCTGCCCCACTCCGGGCAGGAACGGCTGAGATGAGTGTCTGGAACATTCCGCAGGCCCAGGCTTCCGTGGCCGTGGCAAACGGGGCTCTTCCCTCTGGGAAGGAGTTATTATAACCTTTCTGTCCTCTAGTCAGGGCTGGTTCCTCAAGAGCACTCAGTCCAAGGAGGGCAGGGACCCACCCCTGCCCAACCCTTCCCATCCGGCGCTCAGAAAATAGGTTCAATTGTTCAGACTCAATATCTGGGGCTCCAGCAAGTCAGGAGATGGCGACCTGGGGATCCCAGGAAGGAACGGAGCCCTTCAGAGCCTGTTTCCTCGCCCACAGGTTCAGCTGGGGGCATAAAGCCAGTGAACTCCACAGGCACCCAACAAGTCCCGTTTCTTTCTAGAAGAAATGATCCAGCTCGCCCACTCTGCTCAACTCGCTCTGCTCTTGCAAGTTCATTTGCACTGGTCAAGTCCCAGAGTGTTAGGAAAAGGGTCCCATCGAGCCTACTAGTCATGGCGGCTATGGCGGGACCATAGACTGCCTGTGGCGGGAAACAGAGTCTTTCCTTTTCAGGGGATTCAGAGGCTGGCCCCAGTCCTCAGTGAGAAGCAAAAGGTGGCTGCAGGCCTCAGGCCTCCTACACACGGTAGACAAAGCATTCCTGCCTCCCGCTTACTTCCCAGCAGGAAGGAAGAAAACACACATCCGACTGAATTTCCTTCCTACCAGGCCAGGCTGGCATCTCTGAATTTGCTTCACTTTGTCCTCAGAGTAACCCAATGAGATGGGACCTGTCATCCCCATTCCACAGATGAGGGAACTGAGGCTCAGACCCTGGCCCCAGTTACTTGGAGGTGATTAGGGCCTGTTTCCCAAAGTAGAACTTGCTAGCAACCTTGTTCTTTCTTTCTTTCTTTTTTCTTTCTTTCTTTCTTTCTTTCTTTCTTTCTTTCTTTCTTTCTTTCTTTCTTTCTTCTTTCTTTCGACAGCAGCGCTCCTCTCAGAGCTCAGGTTACCCTATAGCATCTTAGCCCTCTGATTTCCACCCTGGCTTCAACTAGGATGCACAAGGATGACCCAAGTAACTGCAGCAATCTCAGCGCTACTGGACCAGAATCCCCTCTGCAGGCGGCAGGTGGGGCGAGAGAGACACAGTCACCCCCAGCATGCCCCAGCTCAGCAGGGCCCCTTCTTTCCTACTGGAGGTGCTGGGGAGCTGGAGGCCCAGTGTTGTGGTAGATTCACCTCCCTCCCCACCAGCACCTTTGTTCATTTAAGCAGCTTGCTCCTGCCTCTCCCTCCTTAGCCAGCAATCTCTGCACAGCTCTGTGTGTGTGTGTGTGTGTGTGTGTGTGTGTGTGTGTGTGTATGAGAGAGAGAAAGACAGAGAGACTCTTTCTAGCACAGGCCAGCCAGGAAGCAAACAGTTTTGTTTCTTTTAGAACCAGACTCTAGAAAAGAGATTTTTCTCCTTGAGTCTCAGGCAGAGCACCAGGATAGCCAGGTGTCTAGGGTCACTTGGGGCCAGGCACTCCCTGAGGTCCTGTTCTCTCCACGTGTCTCCCCATCTTCCTTCAGGACCCCCAGGGTCATGGAGCTGAGATGGAGACAATATTGCCCTGAGAAATAACAAAGGAAGGCTCACAGGAGAATTTATTTGAACTCATCAGAGACAAGCAAAAGGTAAAGGCCATTGAGGAAGTGCTGTCAGCCGGGCCTGAAACCCAAGAGAGGTGCCATTGGGAACACAGTGGCCCCTTGTGCCCCAGCACTGCACGCCACAGCGGTAGTTAGAGCAAACACAGGCCCTTCTCTGCCCGTCACTTACACCTTTCCCCCAAATTACACAAACTTTGAAACATTTTTCTAGAAGAAGATGGATGCTTCAGGAGACTTGAGGTCAAGGCTGGGCTGTTTAAAGTATATTATTAACAAATAAACATTTACTGCAGGGGAAAAAAAAGAGGAGGAGGAGGAGAAAACCTCTATAGGCCACCAGGGATCCAAATCATGTTGCTTTTGGCATCAAATGACAGGAGACATTTATGACATGAATGGAGAACACCAGCGGCTGATGGAAAGGCAGCCGCCTGCCACCTCTCTTCCCCAGCCTTAGAACCAACTTTTCAGACCTCCCCTCCCCTCCTCCCATCACCTTTCCACTTCTGACCGCAGTGGTAATAAATACACATAATTTGGATTTTGCTCTTTGCTGCCATCAACACAGAACCTGGGAATTGTAGAGAGCTAAAGATCTGGCTGGGACAGTTAGAGAACCTGGAGTCCTGGCCACTTCGGGGCTGACTGAAAACTCACACCGGCTCTGATGATGGGTGGACCATCCTCCCAGCCTCCAAACCTCAGGCCAAGAACCAACTGTGAGTCTAACAAATTGCAAGTTGTAACTCATGACATTGGGAGTGTCCTCTATCCTTCGGCCAAAGCGATGCCAAAGTTGTTGGATTGTGCTTATATACCCTGCAACCCTCCACCCCGTACCCCCCAGTCTGTCTCCCTCCCTCAGGCTGTCTCTTTCAAATTCCGGCATAGTCACAAGACAGTCCCCTCAGGGAAGTATACTAGCCCATCACAAATAGAAACTTCACAAGGCCAGTGAGTACGGACACAGGCTATCTTCCAACCTTCTGGAGTGCTCTGCCACCATTAGGTCTGTCTTCCTTCTGAACTTGGGGTTCTTGGGGTCTCTTCCCCACATCTCCACCCCCCTTGGAGATGTAGGCTGACCTTTCTTGTCTGGCACTTGAGTCAGAGCAATTATAGGCTGAGAAATCATATTATTGACTATGCTTTCCCAAGTAATATGCAGGCTGTGGAGATGCCATTGTTTGCCCGGTGGAAATATTGCTTCTCTGGACCAATACACGACCCCTGGAGGAACAGAGTCACACGCTAGCCCAAGATGCTAACACACTATTGGCGTCTGAACCCATCCTCACAAGCAGAAGTTTTTCCAACACTGAAGCAGAGGATAAAGGATGCCTTCAGATGAAAACATTGACTGAAGCTCCTCCAGGTGTCCCTTGGAATGCTCGCTGGCAGTCACCGCAGTCTCCGAGCAAGGTGATGTCATCAGCTGGGTAGAGACAAGGGCTGGGGGTGGGCTGCCATTTAGCTGAGTGCTAGGGCTGGGGGTGAACCTGGCTGTGACTCAGTATCTAAAGCTCTTTTGTAGCAGAGGGACGCAGTGTCCTCTCAGGCAAAGGGGAATGGTTTCCCTGGGGGACAACGTTGATCTACTTAGAAATCTGTCCGAAGTCTGGAGAGGATTTTTGGAGACAGACATTCCCTGCAAATGCAACCCTGAGGACAGCAATAATTTCCAAAGGGTAACAACATATCAGGCAAAGACACCAGTTCCTTTGGGCACCTAATCTAGAAGAGTCTATAAAAATACTTTCCTAGGTAGGCAGGTCTTGGTTATACCGCAGAGGGTCACATAGGTGCCTCGTGGCTTTGTGTTTCTAAGTTTGGCATGAAGGCAGGAAGAAACCCGGACCTTCCAATCACATACCATAGAACAGATTCTCACCGCCGCTTCCCTCTACTTGAGAAAAACACTGCAAACAAATAAGGCCACAGCAGCCCAGAGCCTTGGGAATAGAGGGTGAGCCAGGAGTCGGGTAGTGAATAATGCTTTCCTTCAGCCCCAGATGCCTGCACGGCAGGAAGTCTTCCCCTCACCTCCAGCCCACAGAGGAGGTGCTAGGGTTAAACATACAGGCTCCCTCTAAGGGACCAGGGATCCCCGGACTGGCGCTGGCAGCGGGAGCCCTTCAGTTTTGGGGGCTCCAGAGAGAATACCCCACTTTTGTAAGACCACGTACTGGCTCCTTTTTCTAAGCAGGTTTCTTGAGAGGGCAGGTACCCCAGGCAGTGGGCTGGAGTGTCTGTAACTCTGACTTCGTTTGATACAGTGGGGAGATAATTTAGGCTGGGGATCCCACCGTTAAGCGAGTGCCGATGGCGAGTGGTACCCCAGTACATCTAAGGAAGAGGCCTTCCTTCCAAGCTGGGAAACGAAACCCAGGAGCGAGAAAGGGCCAGGAGCCTGGGTTTGCCCCACAGATGCCACACTGACACTAGCTATCTTTGCTCGCAATCCAGGAAAGCTTTTGCCTGGGTAAACACTTCTGAGGAAAAGAAGGTGATGGAAGAGCCGGGTTGAGCCACTTGCGGCCGGCCGCAGCTAGCCGGGAGAAACGTTTTAAAAACCAGACCAGGACTCAGAATGCTTTTTGTCAAAGTCATAGCCTGGATGCCCACTTCTGCGGCGGAGGGGTACCCTACCTGGGCGAACTAACCCAAGGATTTCGCCAGCATTTCAGCAGAGCCAGGGAGGTCGCAGCACCCGAGGCTTGGGCGCCCGGGCAGGCCCCTTACAAGCGAGTGGAAGAACTCCCGAAAGGAGCTCCGCATCCACCCCCCACCCAGCACAAAAGGCTCCCGCGCGCACACCTAATATACCCCAGGCCCCGGAGCCGCTCCACAAGCCCTCAGACTCCATTGTGTGACAGATTTTTGGACTCTCTCACCGACCCTCCCCCCCTTCCGGAGCCTCCTCCAGGAATCCACCACCTCCTTAGGACAGAAACCTTTTCCAGACAAGAAGGTTCGGAGCTAGTGAGCGACAGCCGGCAAGAGAAGGGAGTTACATAATTCGATTTCACCAAACTGCCAAGAAAAACAACATATATTGGGGAGCGAGGTTGTCAATTTTTTTTCTCATAGTTTCTCCAGTGGAAGATACAGAGCGGTGTTAGCGATTTTGCGGAGGCCGTGTGTTTTCCCGGTTTCTAACCCGGTTTTCTATTCGGAAGAGGACCGAGGTCTCTTTGAAGGAGTCCCAGAAACGCACATAAGGACAGGCAAAAAGGAAGGTTTTCAGGTTACAAACAAAAAAAGTCCCAGTTCCGCGGCGCGCTTTTTTTCCTTGCTCTGCCAGGCCTGCGAGTTGATTTTATCAATTGTCCTAAACGTTCCCAATAGCTAATTAATCGCCCCTGTGGTGCGTAAAACAACTTCGCGCTTCTGGGTGCCTGAGATCGCTGAGAACAAACCGAAAGGAAGACACACATCAAAAAGACCAGCAACCTCTTTACAAGGAGCAAGCCTGCCGTTCCGCTCAGCCGGGTAAGGGGTGCCTTTTACAAAACGTGTGTATGTGTGTGTGTGTGTGTTGCTGTAAATTCCCAGTGCCGGGGAGGCACACACTCAAAATCAAGAAAGCACGTCTCTGCACCCATTTGCCTTAATTCTCGTCTGAAAAGCATTTGGGCACACATGAAATAAATATGTATGTGGGATTCTCAAAGAAAAAAAATCATGAATAAAAATATTTTTTTATTGTGTAAAAAGAACATTGTTTCCGTGTGAGTTCTCAGGGAGCCTGCCCGATCTGCTCCCTGCAAAACACTGCCAGGAGACCCTGGGGATTTGTTCCCCAAGATTGTGTTGATAACGACTACCCCGCCCAAGCACACCAGGAGGCCCGCTTGTAGCAGGTACTTAATTGTCATTATCGTTAGGAAGAAGGAATGATGGAGGAGGGAAGGATGAGAGGAGAGGGGAAGACAGACTCCCTTTTCCCCAGGCAGCTTCTGAGGATGCACACTTCAAACTCGGGGACCAGAGTCATGGGGAACAAATTCCTCCCCAGCACCAGGGTTGGCAACTGGGTAGAAACCGGTTCTTTGGTGAAGTGTTTTTCTTTTCTTTCAAAAACAAATATCGGTGGGACAAAGAAGTTGCAAATGTTTAATTGTTTTGTAAAGTGGGGAGGTTGGTCACTCTTCTCTCTAGGGCAAAATCCAGCTCCTGTTGCTATTTCGTGACTTAGCCAGAAGGACCTGGCAGGTGTCTTTGCTCTCTCTCAGGAGAAGCTCCAGAACGACCCTAGGGGCAACTATGTGCAAAAGGTTGCAAAGTCTTTCCAGTGTTGAAATTAAAAAATTTAAAACCACCCCCAAAGTTTCAGAGGCCCATTTTCTACTTTCCCAGCCCTCTTAGAAAACCTACGTGTGGGGCTGCTGAGGTCGGTGGCTAAGTGGGATATATGAGGTTTCTCCCATAGTTCAGCCAGGAGCACATCCCAGAGAGGGGCTGCCTGAGTCATCCCCAGTCCCCAGTCATTGCTACCCCATTTTATTTTTGTGGCTGCATGCACGGCTGTGGGTGAACGGCAGGCACAGACGCGGGCAAGGACCTCAACAAGGTGCCTCCACCCAGGGAATGCCATACAGAGGGCCAGTCCTACATCACGTTCTAAGACCAACAAAAGGACAGATCTTTGAAACCCACCCCAACTCTTGCCCATAGAAACACCACCCTACTCCAGCCACCAAATAGAGCAAGGTGCAGAAAGCAGTTTCTGTGGGTTCCCCAGTCACTGGGAACACTACCGACCTGCCGCCAAAGCCCTGTGCTGGACTCCGGCCTGAAGTTTGGTATTTGCAGGCCCCAGTCGAAGAGTCTAGCTGCCCCTCTTCACACTAGACCTTGGATTTGGTGACAAATACTTTGGCTGCACTCACTGATTGGCACACATAGCCCTGCCGCCTTTTCCTTCAAAGGCTTAGGTACTAAGAACCGCGAGCCCAAAGCACCTGAGCAGCCATCCGACCTGGATCTGCAGCCCCATCCAAGACACCTTTCTGAGCACCGCTTAGAAGTTCTCACAGGTGCACACACGCTTATCCCTGCAACCCCACTCCCAGGACCCCCACATCTTTCTCTCCACTGAGGCTCCTCATTGTCGTCGCCCCCACCCCCTCAAATTGCATTTCCAGGTATATGACCCCAGGCAGGTCATAAGAAAAAGCTGCTGTGCTCTGTCCCCAGCCTCCAGCCATACAAATCCCCAGCACCAGTTTAGCCTGGAAGCTATAGGTAGGGCTCAACACACTTGTCTCGTGTCAACCACTCGTTCCCAGTACACTGTAAGAAAGGAGGCCGTCTGGGGAGGCCTGACTCCTTTAGTCAGCCACTCCAACTAGGATCTCGAGGTGGTGGCTTCCTAGATCCAGTTAAGAAAAATTATAAGGGCAAAATTCCCCGTATGAAACGGTTTAGGAAGATGGACACCCATTTCTCTTTACCAGAGAAGAAAAGTGCCACAAGGAACCATGCAGGGTGCGGACCTCCCTGCCTGAACGGCAGCTGGCAGCTGGGGTTCAGCACCCACCTCCCTGGCTTCAAGAATCCCAGATGCTCTTGGATTGGGGAAGCACACAGTCAGGCTTGGCTTTCTAAAGCAATGCCTTTCTTGGAAAATAAATTGTTGGTTCCCACTTCAGGCCTTAGTGGGGCCAAGCCCTTTCCCAGGACAAGCATCATATCCACCAGTCTGCCCAGGGCTTTGTCTTGTACCCCAATTCAGTCACTCAGCGCAGGTTTCCGGGACAACAGATGGCACCTAGGGGCCACCCCACCAGTGTCGGCTGGGATGCGATAGTTGGCCCCAGCCCGGAGACACGCAGCCCTTTGCGCCCTCCGAGCTACCAAGCCCAGTGGAGCGCGGAGCCAGCCGTAGGGCGGCGCGGACACTTCCCGGCAGGGACCGGCCGGGCTGGAGTGCTGGTCCGTGGCGGGGAAAGAGAGGAGGGCGAGAGGCGCTTACTGTTGGTAGTCTTGTTTGCAGTATAGTTTCCGATCCCGGAAGTAGCAGCTGGTGGTGAGGGCTTGCTGACATGCCGCGCACTGCAAACACTCCTCGTGCCAGGACGACTCGTTGACTCGCATCAGGAAGCGGTCGGAGATGGGCCGCTGGCAGCCCTCGCAAACAGCGGGATGCGGGCAGTCGGAGCCTGCAGCGCACAGGACGAGAGCCGGGCCGTCAGCGCCGTCTGGCCCAGTCCAGGAGCGCCACCCTTCGCCAGAGGAACCCCAGCCGCCGCGCCAGAGACCCGGCAGCCACAGACAGCACGTCCCTGTCCGTAAGCTGGGGCACGGAGAGGCCGAGGGCCTGCAACCTTGGCTGGGCACTGCGCTCTCCCCAGCTGCGGAGATTCAATGAGAAGGAGCTCCGCGCGGGGTGGCCGGCTGGGACCCAACCAGCGAGGTCAGGCCGGGTTACTGGCTGGCTGACACGCGCCCACGATGCGGATCGTGCCTTCTGCCCCAAGACCCGTGGTTTGGATGGACCCGGGGACAGGTTTTTTTTTTTTTTCCTTCTAGAGGTTCTCTTTCCCTAGCACATCTCCGGGACTCTAAGGTGACAACTTGGTTCTCACCATCCCTGATACCCGCTTCCAACCCCAACCCCGTCCGTAGTAGCAGTTCTAGATCCCAGCCCCGTAGAGGATGGTGTGAGTGACAGCTGAGGCTGTTCGGTTCTCTGTCTGGGTGATGTCCCTGCACGTTGTCCCTTCGGGGAGGCAGTCTAGGTGTGCTTGTTGCCCCTTCAGTGGTCTTTCCAGGGATCCGGACCCCCTCCCCACGTTCTTCAAGCCCATTTTCTTTATCCTTTGACTCTCGTGCCAGTGTCCACAGCGGCACGATGGTCCTACCCCTGACCAGAACTATTCAGGCGTTGTGACCCAGCACTCACCCAGCAGCACCCCCAGGGTGGCCGGTCCGGGGCGCAGGGCGTGCTCCTCCATCTTGATGCCGTCCAACATCTTGGCGCAGTCCGTCTGCCCGCGAGGGAAGCACCTCTCCAGCGACTCGGGACCTGTTGCTATATCCATGGGATGTCGGGAGCGCTGCGGACCCTGCCGGACGGGCCGCTCGCCCTCCCGCCCGTCCGCCCGCTCCGCTTCAGCCGGGGAGGCGCGGCGCCCGCGGGGTCTGGGCCGCCAGCTGCCCCCGGGCGAGCGTGGAGCGGCGGCGCGCTGGCCCCGGGCCCCGGCGTCGTGCGGGCGGGCCCGGGCGGCTGGCAGCCCCGCGCGCCGCGCTCTCCGGGCCACTCGCAGCCACGCGCGCCCGCGGCTCGCCTGTCACCTGCTTGTCAGTCCCGGCCGGGTCCCGGCTGCGGCGGCGGGCGGCACGCGGAGCCGCCGGGAGGAGGAGGCGGCGGCGGCGGCGGCGACGGGCGGGGGAGGGGGCGGGAGTGCAGGGGCGGCCCCACGGGTTGGGGGGGCGCAGGCGGCGCAGCGGGGTCCCGGGCGGGGCGCAGCGGGCCGCGGGGCTCCGGGCGCTCTCCTCGCACTACTCCAGTGCCATGGTGCGCCCGAGGAGCCGCTCGGTTTAGAGCTGGGGCTGGCGGCGGAGGGATACTACGGCCGGGAGCCGCCTCACCCCTCCTCAAACTTCCTGACATTTGAACTCATTGGTGCGCCTCGTATCACTGCGCCGGGATGAGCGGGCGGCTCCACGTCAAATAGTGCCGTCGCCGCCCCCCCTCCCCGCGGGAGGGCTCCCTGAACCCCCGGCCTGCACCCCGCACCGCGCCCCGGCCCCGGCCGGCCATCCTACCCATCCTTGGCAGAAGTTTGCATAGCCATCGAAACAAACCCTGTGCCCCACCCCTCTTGAAAAATTGATTTGGGAGTTGAGGAAATCAGGCTTTCTTTCTTTTTTTTCTTTCTTGCCTTTTTTATTATTAATATATTTTTTAAGAGCTCCAGCGCTCACAGGAGTGGCCCCGAGCGAGGCCAGACTGCGGAAGGCGAGGAGCTCAGTGACTCCTCCACGGGACGGCGCCAGGCAGGATCGACGCCCGGGGATTCCGACTTGTCGGCGAAGGTAGGTTGCAGGGTCTGAGTTGGTGTCCTGCCGTGAGGCAGTGCCTGCACGGGACAGCTCGGTACGAAGAGAGGGATGGCACCAGGGATCGGGAGAGAGTGAGCCTCAAATGCCGAGAACTGCTCGCCCCTGACTGGTCAAAGGGAGCTCTGGCTAGGGGACTGGGACCGACGGGCTGCAGTTTGATTGAGGGGGTCCTGAAAACCTTAGCCTGGCAGAAATAGGGCGGGAGAGTGAGCTGAAGGGGTCCCCAGATCCTGAGTGGGAGACATTGGGTGGGCAAGGACGGTCAGAGCAGAGTTGAGACCAGGAGACTGTAAGAGGATCAACAGGATTGGAAAGGGGCTCGGTCACTGGAGGGGGCCGTGGACGAAGGCTGGGCCTCCCAGGTTTGGAGTATGAGGTGCAGGTAAGAAATTGTGTTGCCAAGATCTAGGGGTGAAGACCTGGGACGTCGCGGATCTGACTGCTCCAAGGAAATCCTGGTGACTTCTTCAGTAGGTGCCCTTTTACTGTGGCCAAGGGGCCTGGCCAGGGGTCCAGACCGAGCGCTGGCCAACCTGGGCAAAGTGGGCCTCTACACCGACACCGGGCAGCACAAGGCCAGAGACACGCAGCTGGCGACTCCTGTGTGCACCTCGCCTGACACCCCCGAGAGGAAACTAGAAGACTTCGCGTCAGAACCCTGGGCACCTTTGGCCCCACCACTCCTGCGCGTGCTTGATCCTGAAGGGATGGTGCGGCCGGCCGGAGGGATGATGCGGCCCCAGGGCAGGAGCTGGCTGCCCTCGGTGAGCCTCTGCAGGGCGGCCCTAGCCCCTCCGGGAGTGGAGCAGCGGCGCGGAGCCGGGTGGGGGTGGAGGGCACGGAGGGCGGGTCCCCTGACCCCGCTGGAGGCGAGAGGGCGGATCGGATTTGGAGCTTGCAGGAGGCTTAGTCAGAAGTGGCCCCCTGTGCTTCGGGGGCCCCCCGGAGGGGCCCGGCTTTGTGGAGGATTAGCGGTCACCGCCCCACCCCAGTACCTGCCTGTGCGTCGGTGGGTATCCGAGTGTGTCTGTGCGTGTCGGCGCTCCCGACTCTGATGCTATTGAGTATTTGTGCACCCGTGTCCCTGTGCACATACAATTTTGTGTTTGTGTGGCCTTGAGACTTTCCAAGCTGCGAGTGCCGCCTGTGTGTTGTGTGCATATCTGCAGACCTTCTCTTGCTGCTGAGTCACGCTTCTGCACATCTTTGTATATGTCCTTGTGTCTGTGTCACCATGAAGATGCCAGCGCCTTTGTGTGTGCCTCGGGCCCCTGTAATGTCTCTCATAGAGTTTTCTCTATATGTGTGTCTCCGAGTTACCTTTGTGTTTCTGTTTGCCCCCAAGTTCCTGAATTGTTTTGTGTCGCCCAGGGGTTTTGTGTTTGTGGCTTTGTGTTCTGAGTATTTCTCGGCGCCTTTGTGTGTCTGTATCCTAGAGCATGGGTATGTGGATGTAGAGTTTTTTTCACACATCCTTCGTCCTCTTGTCTTTACCCAGTGTGGGAAATCTTAGGCCTTGAGCTCCGAGTTTGGGCCTAGGCCTGGGCCTGGGCTGCCTTCTCTGGGTTTCTGGGCCCCGGCGCAGAGCTGCGGTAAGAAGCCGGGGCGGGTGTAAGCCTTAGGCGTGCAAAGCCGGGAGGCACCGAACCGCGCGCCGGGCCGGCTGGCCGATCGGGTGCACTCCGCCCTCTGCTGGCCACTGTGTGTCCCTGCAACCACTGCTGGGCACCGCCTGCAGGCGAAAGCCCTAGTTCCAAGCCGGGACCTTCGCCATCTCCTTCAGGCTGCTAAGTATCTTCTCTGTCTCGAGCCCTAAAGACGCACCCGGACCTTGAAGTCTCCGCGCAGCGTTCTACCCCCATCTCTCACCTTCCCATTTCCCCACGCTCCCTGTGCTTTGCCATTTCTACTCCATCGCTCTTCTTTTCTCTTTGACTGAACAGAGGCTCCTGCGGCCCGGCCTCTGAGGCTTTCCTGACCCTGTGGCTGGCGTCTAAGACCGGGTCTGGGCCTTTGGCTGCGGTTGCTGCGCATTAGGCAGTACTTGAAGCCAGGTTTCAGCGCCGAGGGCACACCTGTAGCCCCCATTTGGTGCGTGGCTGGTGTGTTTCCAAGGTGCAGAGGTTATTAGCGTCTCTCTGCGCCCTGTCCAAGCCCCAGCCCTGTTCGACCCCAGACGGGCTGCCGGAAATGTAGGCGACTCCTTGGTTGGAAAGGGAAACTAGGCGTCCGTCTCTGGTCTGATTGAGGATGCTCCATCCACAACCTTGATCTCTCTTCCACGCCTGCTTCCTTCGGTCCATTCTCCCGACCTGTAGGCCTTGGTCCTTGTCCTTTGTCCTCACTCTCTCAGCCTTAATTGACGATCACCGGTGCTTCTCACAAATCCGCGCGCAGTCGTCCATGTTTCGTCCATGAGCATCCTTAGGGTTCTTGGCCTCCCAGCCTCTGCCCCTGTGGAAGAATAATACGACTGGACAGGAAGGAGGACAAAGGCCCAGGCTCGGATCCCACGTCTCTCAGCCGCCCTCAAGCAGTTCCTGGCTCCGCGGGATCTCAACCATTGTTTTGGTACCAGTTATTGCCCCCTGCGGCTCTGAGACTCACAAAGCCGGAGACCGGCGGCGGATCGCACCCCCGGACCACCATACACCCCCGCTGTCCGACGCGGGATGCTTACTGTCTCGGAAGTCTGTGACAGAATCCTCTCAGGATTATTTCCACCTGAGCAAAGACCGTGGAGGCAGGCTGCCAGCACCGCTGGGTTTGCAAGAAACGAACAGGAGGGATCTGGACTCTTCCTATTCCCGGAGGCCGCAGCTCCTGAGCCCTGCCTTGAAGCTCCTGGTTCTCCTTTAGGACTTTGCAATTTCTTTCGGTAGCGACCCGCCTCATACGAGCGCGCTCAGGGTGTGTGTGTGTGTGTGTGTGTGTGTGTGTGTAGGGGGTGGTTAGGGCTACACCAGTGGAACTCCAACCATTTCATGCTTCTGACCAGAGAGAGAGAGAGAGAGAGAGAGAGAGAGAGAGAGAGAGAGAGAGAGAGAGAGAGAGAGAACCCTCTAGGTTTAGAACCGCAGCTGGAGTCTCAGAAAACAGCAGGAATGAGCACCAGGCGCGGCCTTGGATGCCCCGTAAGGAGAGTTTCAGAAGCATCCAGCACGGGCCTTTTTGCCCAATCACAAGAACTAGAGCCACAGAGCACCTAGGCCCACCTCATGCTGCCCTCCAGGCTAACGGAACTTCAAGGTCTCAAGAGACTCGGTGAGCTGAATCAAAGCTGCCCCAAGCCATGGTTCAGGTCGGAAGCAGCTCTCCGGGAGACTCAGCCGGCCCCAGGTCCCCGGTGCTGAAGAACCCGTGGACTCTGGAAGTGGAGCAAGGGCGCGCCCAAGGCTCAGCAAAGGTCGAAGGTGGGCAATTTCCAATTCCCAAGCGACCAGGCATCCCAGCTGGATTAACACAGAACACACGGGTCAAAGGATGGGACCGTCACTTCCCAACGCCTAGGGAAAAGCGGCTGTCTTCCTGCTTCCTGCGCTGGTGAAAGCCCCGTTGGACCTTCTCCAAAGAGGAGAGACTGGGGAGGGACCCCTGAGGTGCTTCTCATTCTCCACCGAGGACCACTGTGTACTATGCCCAGAGCCCCGAGATGAGCCAAGTCCCTCAGCCTTCCAACAACCCCCACTCTGGCCATTAGTTCGCACTATTAGTCATGGGCTTGCTCCACATCTCAGGAAATCGGGCTCCCTCAGGTCCAAAGGCTGTCTGCAGCCCTCGGGAAGGACTGGATGGCCCAGAGCTCAGGTCTCCCACCAGCCAGGCAATGATTAAAGATGGAGAAAGGCAGTCCTCAGGAAGTACTGCAGATCTTGTCTGAAGGACTGGTTAGGAAACATCAGGGTGACAGACCTGCATCTCTGCACCTCGATGTCCCTGTCTGTGTAATGGGTATAATGCACTGATTTTCCAGGATTGCTGGGAGGATGATGTGGAAGTGCTGGCTCTCTGTGTGCCTGGCTCACTGTACAACTCTAGACTTACTATCTGATGAATAATTGTATGAAGGGGAATTGCTGTTTAGACACGGGCGCTCTCTTTGTCCCCTTTCTCTTCTTCTCTAGAGCCAGAGGGAAAATAGACTTGTCGCAAATTCAATCCCTCTGGGACAGGTGAAGTCAAGGTGCTGGCCACAAGACTCTGGGCACTGCCTGGGCGTTCAGCAGATAGCTCAGTCTTCTTCATTCACTGTGCTATGAAACCTGGGCCTGAGAGCAGGTAGCACTCACAGTGAAGGCTTTGGGACTTTTTACCCCATTGCTCAGAAACCGGTGTTAGGGAGTGGTGTGTGTGTGTGTGTGTGTGTGTGTCTGTGCACGTGTGTGTGCTATGTTTGCTTTTACCGAGCACTTTCTTTAAGAATATTTGCATTTCTTGCCAAATGGATGGTTTCAGCATTCTGTCTTTAAGAACAAGGGGCTCCTCAACCCAGGACAGGAACCAGAACAAAGAGAAGGTGAAGGACCATGTTTGGAGTCATAAAAGCCTCATTAGGATCTCAAGAATAACTCACAGAATCGGACACAAATTCACAAAGGCCAGGGAAATTCATTGGTTTTCACCCTGAGGGTCCATGGCTGGGGATGGGGGGTGGGTGTGAGCCAGGGCGGGTGCCTCTCCTATTTGATCTCTATCTTAAATCCACTTCAAAACACTGCGGCTCAGCTGAATTGGAGGTTGGCCCCTTCCTGTAATTATTTGGTGTCTAGTAAAGTTTTTATGAGTGTCTGTGCAAATCAATGCATCTGATGATATGTGGTTGTTTGGCTCCACCGCTCACTCCATGTGATGTAGGATTGTGTGCATCGTGCGTTGCCCCTCGGAGGAGAAAAGGGCAAGGCACAAGCAAATAAAATAAAGCCAGGACCCCTGCATCCATCAGGCAGAGGGGAGGGGCCTGGGCTGGTCCACTGCTGACCCCACCAACTGGCAGCTTGGCTACACTGAGGCCTGCCCAAGGGCCCCAGAGAATCTGCCAGGAGAGTCTGAAGCCTTTGGGTGTGCTCTGTGGGGGTGATCAGGGTTGGGTGACAGACTTGGTGACTTGCTAGTTTTTGGAAAGGCCTATTTGGAATCAAAACAAGGCTCACTCACTCTCCACTGCCGCAGGGTATTAAGGCAAACTCGAATGAGTGCTAAGGAAGGGTGAGTTTGGGGAGTTACATTGTTGCCTGTGTGAGCTCAATCCATCTGCCTGGCAGACCATACAGGTTAGAGAGGCAGGCTGACTGGCCAGTCCTCTTCAGAAAAAGCCTCCAGTATGGACAGGGTGGGAAGCTGGGGTCCCGCCCTTCTTTACTGGACCTTTAAGCATAGTTGGAGGGGATCCTTTTCCTGTCTCGGCTGGATTCTGTGGAGCCCACGCTGGCTTTCTTTCCTCCCAGCCCTGCAGCCTTGGTGTGCTTGATTTGAACTGATTATAGAACTTTATTGAACTATAATGTGCATATAGAAACGCGTACAAAGCGTGAAATTATAAAGGGGACACTCCCGTGCCATTAATCCTAGATTAAGACCAAGGGTGCCTCTGGTTTCCCCAAAGCGCTGCCTCCCTTCACCAGCTTGCTCTTCCGCGTTCCACCTTCAGTTTGACCGTGTTTGAACTTTAGCTAAGTGACATCACACAGCACATTTTCCTTCCTGTACTTAATCATGAGGTTTTGTAGGAAAAGTTGGTTCTCTCTGCTGGATGATGGGGGCTGGCAACTTGGGACTCTCATTCTTCAGGGGCTGGTTTTCTGGAGTTTGATCTACTCCCATGACATATCTGTCCCACCCAATCAGAACACCCTAATGGTTCCCATATCTTGCCAGAGGCATTTGGGTTGGTCTTGCTATAAGTCTGGAATCGTCCCCCCCACCCCCAGTCTAGAATTCCCCAAAAGGAACCTCTACAACTGGAGAAATGCACCCAGATTCTCCTTTCATTTCAGCCCCCCCCCCCCGCCATACACATCTCTCCCTTCTGAGACAATTGGTGAGGGAGTCAGCACCTCAGAGAGGTGAGGTCACTTGGTGAGGTCACACAGCCTTGAAAGGGTCAGATCCTGGACTCAAACCCCAATTGGCCTAACTCCAAACCCCAGGCTCTTGTCACCTCTCCACATGGCTCCCCTGGGCGTCCAGGCCCAGGCGTGAACAGTCCTCTTCCAGTGGGGAGGAAGCTGGACTTTTTCCAAAGGAAACGCTGGGAAACAGAAAACCCTAAACAGCAAACAGGGCAGGTTGGTTTCCCAAGCCCCAGCGGCCTAACCTTGGGCAGTGCAAGGCTGACGGGGCTGGTTTGGCCTGGACTGACCCGGTCTCCCTAGATGCTGTGTGTCACCTGTGGGTGGCATTGGGCCACTCAGCAAGCATGCCAGCACCTCATTCTTGAAAGTCAGCTACTCAGCCCCACCTCACAGATGAGGAGACTGAGGTGCAGACCGTCCATCTTGCCTCAACCCAGCAGTTTCTCAGAGCCTGAACTTGGTTGCAGCGTCACTAAGGACTGCCCTGTTCATCCCTGCCAAATCTTACCTTGAACGAGTCTTGTCCTTGACTCTCTTATCTGATCCACTCTTGGTGTTCTGTGATGCTTGAAGTGTGGCCCTAAGATTCTGGAGTCTGGGGAGTGGTGGTGGAGGGGGGCTGAGTAAGCAAAAGAGAGCCCTTGGTTGTTCTCCTGGCCTCGCATTTAGAAAGCAAGAGTGTTCACAACTTCACACTACTGCTGGGAGTTTAACAAGGTCGGTGGTCATTTTGTATGTACATGTGGGCACATGTACATGGGAATGTGTATCCGTGTGTGTGTGTGTGTGTGTGTATGTGTGTGTAGTGTCTTAATCACCCTCTGCTTTATCTACTGAGGCTGAATCTCACGCTAAACCTGGAGCTGTAGATTCTGGATCAGCTTGCTAGCCATTTTGCCACAGGGAGTCCCTGATTCTGTCTCCAGAGTGCTGGATTACAGACATTTGCCTGTTTGTTTGTTTGTTTTTTGTCTTTTGTTTTTGTTTGTTTGTTTTTTATAGGGGTTCTGAGGATCTAAACTACTGAACCATCTCCCCAGCCCCTCTGTAGCAATTCAGAATATCAGTTCCTCCCATTAGAGGAGCCAAGGGAATGTGCCAAGGCCCTGAAGGAGGAAGGCCTGGAGCAATGGGACAGCTGATCACAGCAAGGCTGATCACAGCAAGGCTGATCACAGCAAGGCTCTGGGCTACTTCTGGGGAGGAGACGACCAGGAGACCCTGTGGGTCATGGTGAGGAGCGTGGACTTGCACTTGAGAGCAAATAGGAGGCAAGGAAATGATCCACCAGCCATGCCACGGTCAAGTGTGTTGCTTAGGACAATCTCTCTGGCTTCAGTGAGAAGCAAGCCCATAGGCCAGAGGCCAAGTGACCAGGCATTGGGTTTCAATATCTCCTTTGTATGCAATGAAGCTGGGCAGTTTGCAGAACAGGCCTTATCCTCCAATTTCCCATAGAGGTTATGTTTCCAGAGTCAGGGTTTCATGTTACACAGAGCTGTTCTTTCTGGAATGTGGCCCCCAAGCAACCTCTGCCGGACCCTCCACAGAAGGAGGGGCTCTGTGAGTACAAGATACAGAAGGCACAGCAGCATCTGGTGCTGGTCTCGCTTCTAAGCACTGCGGGTGGCTTGCTCAGTGGTCCCAGAGAAACTCCTGGCATCAGTGACCTCACAGAAGTCTAAAGTGACCCTGTGAGCTAGCTAGCTGTCACAGTTGCCTGGCAAACCCACCAGGAAGGTGAGGCTCACAGGGTGAAGTGTCGTGCCCAGGGCCACTGCCTCCACACTGACACACAAGCAGCATTCTCTGTGCGTGCGTGTGTGTACGTGTGTGTGTGTGTGTGTGTGTGTGCGTGTTTGTGCCTGGTGTGTCTTTGAGCTTGCTGAGCTCTAGAAAGCCCTGTAACTATTCCACAGTGTGTGGAAAGGCCACAGAATTCCATTTGTGCATCCTAGCTCCTCCTCTGCGCCAGCCCACACGGTATGCCCAGCAGAGGTCTACTCCCTGAGAAGAGTTTGGCAAGTCAGGCTTTTCTAAACCCAGGACACGCTTCCAAGTCCAGACACCTTTTGATGGCCTCTCACTGGCCTGGTCTCTGCCTCCCGCCCCCTTGCTCTCTGCTTGGCTCACCTTAAGACTCTTGGCCTTATTTCAGCTCCTCAGACTTGGCCAGGCTGCTCTGACAGCCTGCATAATTGGACTCCATCCCGTTTTTTAACTCATTCCTATGCATCTTTTGTATGTCCCTGTAAATGTCACCTCCTCCCGGAAACCTTCCTTCACATTCTGACAGGTCAGACTACCTTGGCTGAGGTTCTCACTGTCCTTCTCTCTCCTTCATTGTGTAAGTACATCTCCCTCACCCCCTCTCTGTTCCTTTACAGCTTCGAGAGAAACCCAGGAAGGACGGGGAAGTGCTGATGGGGAGCAGGTGGGCACTATAGATTTTGGTCATTTGATAGACCAGTAACATCACAACACTCCCCATGTGTTGCCCTGTCACAGTCTGCTCCACTTCTGTCAGTCTCACCCCTAGTCCACAGATGGGGAAACTGAGGTTCAGGCATGGGAGGACACATGCGCACACCCCCCAGACAGTAGCTACGAGACCTGAGATTTGAACCTGAGTTCTCAGAGCCTGAGTTCATACTTTGCATCACGCCAAGGACATCTTTTTGACCAGTGTCTTCTGTGGGGTTCCCAGCACTGCACCTGCCCCAGACGAAGCCTTCCAGTAGGTGGGCTCACTGCCACTGCCTGTGTCCGCCATTGTTGGCTGCTAGACTGGGCTTCCTCTGCCCGGTAGCTTGCTGGCAGTCTCTCCTAGGAGGAAGACTGGAGCAGGGATGGGTGCCAGGCGTCTGGGGCCACCTAGAGCAAGCTTGCTCACAGATACTCTGAAAGCAGAGGCATTCAGGGAAAGAATTCCCCCCAGCAACTTCATCCCAGACCATGACAAAGCAAGGGCAAAACCGGAGACACTCAGCAGGACTCTGCTTTTGTTTTGAGAAAGTAGTTTCAAAGCTTTGATTGATTGATAGATTTTCCCTGATTTTTATCTATTTATTTTATTTTATATGCATTGGTGTTTTGCCTGCATGTAAGTCTGTGTGAAGGCGCTTGGAGTTAGTTATAGATAGTTGTTAGCTGCCATGTGGGTGCTAACCCAGTCGGTGCCTTAATCACCTTAATCGCTGAGCCCATCCCCCCTCGTCTTTTGAGACAGGGTTTCTCTGTGTAGCCCTGGTTGTCCTGGAACTCACTTTGTAGATCACACGTTAGCCTCAAACTCAGCTATCTACCTGCCTCTGCCTCTCAAGTATTGGGATTAAAGGTGTACATCACCAAGCCTGGCTCCCAAACCTTTTATTTTTGGTAAACTTTTTGTTTATTTGTTCATAGACAGAGTCTGGTTTATAGCCCTGGATGGCCTGGTAGTCATTATGTAGGCTAGACTGGCCTTAAACTTTCAGCAATCCTCCTGCCTCAGCCTCACAAGTGCTGGGAGTAAAAGCATGGATTGCCACAGCCAGCAATTTCTTTTGTATTATGAAAAATTTCAAATGTATATAAAAGTAGAATAATATTCCCATTACTGAGGTTCAGTTATTACAACACACATACAATCTTGTTTCATTTTTATCCCACTCCAATTTTTCCATCCCAGTGGATTTACAATTATTAATTTATTTATTTAGTGTGGATCCAACCTGGGGCCTCATCTATGCTAGACAAGCACTTCCCACCCCCTTTCACATGGCCAATGGATTACTTAGCGTTTTAAAAGCTTGTTTATCCTTTGCATGTCTGCATATGCATGATACATACATGTGGGTATTCATGTGGAGGTCAGAGGAAGCCTTATGGAGTCAGCTCTCCCCTTTTACCTTTATGTGGGCTTCACAGACCAAACCGGGCTTGTATGGAAAGTGCCTTTCCTGCTGAGACATCTCACTGGCCCATTCAAAAACAAAATATCTTTATTTTATTATTCCTTTGGATTATTTCAAAGCAGATTCTCAACTCTATATTGTATCAAGCATCACTATTGGAGTATGTGAAAAATATTCTTGAGACTGGGTTTTCTTGAGCTCACCATATAGCCTAGGCTGGTCTCAAACTTACGGCAATCTTCCTGTGTCAACCTCCAGGGTGCTAGAATTACAGGGGATGTGGGGATACCAACATACTCCACTTGGTATATATTTCTAAAAGAAAGAGAATCATTTTATCTTTTTCTTTTACTTATTTTTGAAATTTATGCCGATGAGTGTTTTGTCTCTGTGTGTGCTAAGTGCATCACATGTGTACAGTACCCACAAAGGCCAGAAGAGGGCGTCAGATCCCCTGGAATTCAAGTAACAAATAGCTGTGAACTGCTATGTGGGAGCTGGGCATTGAACCCATGTCCTCTGCAACTGCAGTAAGTACTCGTAACTCTGAGCCATCTCAACAGTCCAAGGAAGGGGATCTTTAAAAAAAAAAGAAACCTGTATTTA
This sequence comes from Chionomys nivalis, assembly GCF_950005125.1. Taxonomy (NCBI): domain Eukaryota; kingdom Metazoa; phylum Chordata; class Mammalia; order Rodentia; family Cricetidae; genus Chionomys; species Chionomys nivalis. The sequence goes on from NC_080107.1 coordinate 48,652,963, forward strand.
TTGATTTCTTTGTGTGGGGGTATGTGGGGGTGGTGAAGGGTGCCTATTTACCGTGGACCATGCATAGAGGTACAGAACACCTTGTGACATTGCTTCTCTCCATCCACCACGTGGGTCCTAGGGATTGAAGTCTCTTCCCCCTCTAAAATTGTGCTAAAACCATTCACTGTACCAGTTAGTTTTCTACTGTGGTTGTGGTGTCCAAATGCCAGACAAAGGCAATGTAAGAAAAGAAAGTTAATTCCGTTCACAGTTTAAGGGTACCTTTCATCGTGGTGGGCGAAGAAGCATGGTGGCAGCAGATTGAGGTGGCTGGGGCTCAGCTGGCTTTCTGTTCCCCTCCCTTTTTATTAAGTCTGGGACCTCAGCCCCTGGGATGGCGACATTCATCTTCAGGGTGGATCCTTTCTCTTCAGCCAGTCCTTTGGGAATGAATGCGCTGTCACAGACACCCCCAGTGCTGTGCTCCGTTAGAGCCCAGATATTTGTTAAGTCAATAAATTTGAAAATAATGATCACAGTCTGGAGAATTTATCAACCAAACTTACCCAGTGATTGTTTCAGACGCAGGACATCTTATGCTTGCCCTTCTTACAGGAAGGACCAGGAGCCATTTCCCAGGTCTCTGAAGTTGTGTCAGGCTCCTTTCTCGACCTGCCTGGCTCCCCAGCCCTTACCATTGTCCTTCAGCCTTGATTCAGGTCTGGAGCCCGCTGCCTGTTTTCCTGTGGGATCCTTAAACATGTTCCTCTGTCCTTTGTAATTCCTATAATTAGATCTGGAGACTCGCTCAGATGCAGGTTCAATTTTTGGCAGCCTGCCTCAGGGAAGGTGTGGTGTCCTCCTGCCAGGAGTCCACGGTGACGCGGCATCTGTGTGTGTGTGTGTGTGTGTGTGTGTGTGTGAAGTTAGCGATCATTGGTGTTCACCACCTAGATGCATCACTGTAACATGACTTGCAGAAGGATGCTTTTCTGTGGCCAGTTTCCTTCTTCATCTGTTAGTTGGGATCTGTGAGGACGGCAGTATCTCTTTAGCTGAACCAAGTACCATATGATCCCCTTTAGAGTGTGCGAGAGACATTGAGGACTTACTTGGCTCTTGACTGTTATTTTTATTTATTTATTATTTATTTTTTTTTGTTTTTCGAGACAGGGTTTCTCTGTAGCTTTGGTGCCTGTCCCGGAACTAGCTCTTGTAGACCAGGCTGGCCTCGAACTCCCAGAGATTCGCCTGCCTCTGCCTCCCGAGTGCTGGGATTAAAGGCGTGCGCCACCACCGCCCGGGGCTTGACTGTTATTTTTTACCACTAGGAATAGAACTCAGAACTTCACTCATGTCGGGCAAGTACTTTACTCCTAAACCACACCCTCAGCTCCTGACCTTTTTTATTTTTATCTTTTTGCCTTTTAAATTTTATTTTGAAATAGTCATGGGAAGCTGCCTAGGCTGATTGGGGCTCATTATAGCCCTCCTGACTTAGCCTCCCCAAAGAGGGCAATACAGGTGTGGCCACTGTGCCTGGCAGCTCTGGCCCTTTACTAGTTCTCAAATGGTCCCTCCCTCCTTCGTGCCCTCCCTCCCTCTCCTTCCCTCTCCTTTCCTCCCTCCCTCCCTCTCTCCCTCTCCTTCCCTCCTTCCCTCCCTCTCCTTCCTTCTCTCCTTCCCTCTCTCCCTCCCTCTGTATGTGTTCCTTCTCTCCCTCTCTCTCCTTCACCCCTCCCTCCCTCCCCTTCCTCCCTCTCCTTCCTCCCTCTCCTTCCCTCTCTTCCTCCCTCTCTCCCTCTCCTTCCCTCCCTCCCTCCCTCCCTTTCCTTCTTTTCTTTCTTCCCCAGGATGTCCTGTAACCCAGCTGACCTGGACTATCTTAGGTATTCAGAATGACTTTGAACTTCCTATTCTCCTGCCTTCACCTCCCAAGTGCTAACTGATATTGCCGGTGTTACCACTGTGCCTGGCTTATGCCATCCTAAGGCTCGAATGCAGGGCTTTGTGCTTGCTAAGTAGCACTCGGTAACTAAGTTGCACGCCCAGACCATTTTTACTTTTGTTTTCGGTACTGGGGGATAGAAATCAGGGTCTTGGGTGTGCTAGGTAGGTGTTCTACTGCTGAGCTACACACCCAGACTGGCATTACCTTAAAATTATTTTTACCCTCATTTGTTTGTTTATTTATTTTGTATACCTGTATGCGAGCATATGATACACACATGCCACAGTACACAGGAGAGCTATGGGAATTGAGCTCGTATTGTCAGGCTTGGAGGCAAGCCCTTTACTGCTGAGCCATCTCACTAGTCCAGAGGTTATTTCTCTACTATCCTCGTGAGTATAGGGATTTAATGTACTTCAACCCCCGAAATTCTGATTCATGCCCTGTTTTTTCCTTTGGCCAGAGGGGCCCTCTTTGGTTGACCCCTGAAGCCTGTGACCCCAGGAGGCTCTGGAGGCCCCTTGGCATTCTGGAAGATCGGGGTGCTCTAGATGGACCTTGAAAATGTGCTGCTACACATCTGAAATCATTATTAAAAAGCCCCAATTTCTTTGCAGGAATCATTCTTAGAGACCACAATCTAGATTTAAGTAATATACATCACTATTGGATTAGTTATTGTTTCTGGGCATTTCCTGTGGATGAGCTAGGAAATACATTCCCCCGGACCCCACTTGGAGTGGGGCATGAATGCTAGATCTTGGAATTAACCCACATGTTCTCTAGGAGAATGGTTTAGCAGACTGGTATGTCCATTCGGTGGACATTACTTAGGTGTTTACCTTTAAGTGCATATTGCTATATAAGGGAAACCCGTATGTCTGCTTCTAATTACATGGCATTGTGAAAAAGATGAAGCTATGGAGACCATAGAAAGATGGGTGATGGACAGGTGTTGGGAGGAGAGAACGCGTATTTTACCTCTCTAGTGGAGCACAGGGGTTTTAGTTCAGTGAAATGACTCTGCTTGGCTCTCTGGTAATCAGAGTGATCTCTGTCTATAGTGTACTTCCCAATTTCAGTAATCCGTGGTCAATAGTGGTCTAAACGTATCAAATGGAAAATTCCCCGTGCTGCTTCACAGTGAACAGCATGATAAAGTCTCCAATTGCTCCACCTTGCCCCTCCTGGGGTATGGATCAGTCCTTGATCCAGCGTGTCCATGCTGTGACCCACCTGGTGGTCACTTGGTTACCATCTTGGTCATCACAGGAACTTCTGGGGTATTGCAAGTGCTTTCATTTTTTGGCTTGTCTATTTTTGTTTGTTTGTTTGAGACAGAGTTTCTCTGTAGCTTTTGGAACCTGTGCTGGAACTCGCTCTGTAGATCAGGCTGGCCTCCAACTCACAGACCCACCTGTCTCTGTCTCCCGAGTGCTGGGATTAAAGGTGTGTGCCACCACTGCCTGGCTGTCTATTTTTATTTTTAAAGCGCTATTTATTGGGGCTGGAGAGATGGCTCAGAGGTTAAGAGCATTGCCTGCTCTTCCAAAGGTTCTGAGTTCAATTTCCAGCAACCACATGGTGGCTCACAACCATCTGTAATGGGGTCTGGTGCCCTCTTCTGGTCTGCAGGCATACACACAGACAGAATATTGTATACATAATAAATAAATAAATATTTTTAAAAAATAAAGTGCTGTTTATCTGCTTACTTATTAGATGATTTATTGGTAGGGAGTAGGTGGCATATACGTGTGTGATGTGTGTGGGTGCGCTCATCGGTAAGTGCGTCTCGAGGCCAGAGGCTGACGTCAGCTGTTTTCCTACTTTATTATTGGTGGCTTGGTAGATTGGTTTAGTAAGTGCATGTGTGTGTTGGATGGAGTGTGTGCCCCGTGGCATGTGGAGCTGGTCTCCTTCTCTTATGTGGGTTACCAGGATGGACTGCAGATCCCCTTGCTTGTGTGGCGATAGCATTGGCTTGCTGAACCATCTCATCCGTCGTCCTTCTGCCTTATTTTTGAGCCAAGGTTTCTTACTGGGACCTGGGGCTCACCAGTCATGCAAGGTGAACCCCAGGGGTCTATCAGTTTTCATTTCCCCAATGCTGGGATTAAAAGGCAATCATCCCTCACCGCCTCCCCCCCATCCCATGTGGGTTCTGTGTATCAAATTCATCCCTTCACCGACAGAGCTATTTCCTTAGCCCCCGTTTCATTTATTTATTATTTATTACTTTGAGATAGGGCCTCACACTTGAACTTCCTAGGTGGTCCAGGATGACCTTGAGCCTTCTGCCTTTACTTTCCAACTATAAAAATTGCAGGCCTGTGTAACCACGCCCTTTTTTTTTTTCAGCATTAGGGATCAATCCTGGGGCTTTATGCATGCTAGGTAAGCTTGATACCAATAGAGCTATGCCCCCAGGCCATAACTTTTCTGTTTGTTATTGATATTTTAACCTCTTTCTGTGTCTGCTAGTACATAGCTGTGGACGCATGTCACACACCCGCCACAGGGTGCCCACCAGGAAGAAGGAGCTGACAGAGACGAGCTGTAGCTGGGATGCATTGAAGTTAGCTTAGAAATAACAGCAAATGGCGCCGACCAGTGCAGGGCGCACAGAAACTACATGTGTGCTCAAGGTTTGTATCAATCACCGCTGAAAATAAAGTTATTGTTTGTTTGTTTGCTTTTTGGGTTTTGTTTTGTTTTTTCAAGACAGGGTTTCTCTGTATAGCAGCCCTGGCTGTCCTGGAACTAGCTCTGAAGACCATGTTGTCCTCAAACTCACAGAGATCCTCCTGCCTCCTGCCAAGTAGTTAGAGGTTCATGTAGCCCAGGTGTCTCCAACCATATATAGCTGAGAATAACCCTGAATCCCTGATCCTCCTGCCTCTACCTTCAGAATTCTGAATTACAGGCGAGCATTACCACACTGGGTTTATGTGGTGCTGGTGCTGGGTGGGACCCAGGCCTTGGTGCACGGTGGCAGAACATTCTCAGCTGAGCCACGGTTCTAACCCCATATCCTTTCTTTCCACACAGGATTTACTGTGTAGCCCAGGCTAGTCTAAAATTCACAGCAATCCTTCCACCTCCGCCTTAGGAGTGCTGGGGTTACAGATGTGAGCCGCCACAACCTACCACCATGAATTTAAGTCACACCGATAAGATTAGACTTTTTTCAGGGAAGTTTATGTGTTTATTTTTCTTTGCCTTCTGGGGACATCGTAGTGACGTGTAGTTAAGATTCTCACACTTTGACTGTGGGACTACGTCACCAACTTGAGACAAGTTTCCCTTTTGATACTTTGAAATTCTTTTCAAATATTTAATATTTAGTAACTTTATAGTACATAAAATGTGTGCTTGAGGGGCTGGAGAGATGGCTCAGAGGTTAAGAGCATTGCCTGTTCTTCCAAAGGTCCTGAGTTCAAATCCCAGCAACCACATGGTGGCTCACAACCATCTATAATGAGGTCTGGTGACCTCTTCTGACCTGCAGACAGAATATTGTATACATAATAAATAAATAAATAAATATTTTAAAAAATGTGTGCTTGATTTTTAAGTCAAGTCAGGCTTTGCTCTTCCTCACAGCCCTCCTGTCTGCTTCCAGCCATCTCTGCCCATTGCTGACAGTCCAGTCCACTCCCCGGACACTCTAAGAAGGGTGCTCGGCATGCTCATTGAGTCCTCAGCACCCCATGAAAGGAACCCATCTCACCTTTTCCAGGACAGGATGCCGGCGTCTACCCCGGGACTTGGTCCTTAGTGTGTCACTTGAGTGCCTAGCCTTTTTCCTGATCCCACCCTGGGCTCTCAGGTACAGAGAAGACAGGAGCATGGCCTGTTCTCACAGCTTGTACCTGATTGTAATTTCGGACTGTCTGTCCCTCCACGGCACCGGGAACCCTTCCTGGCACCCCGAACAGTGCTCGGTGCAGCAGACATCAGCGTAAGTTTGTTGAGTGAAAGAGAAAAGGAAAACAAAGCTTGTGGTCATTACAGACAGCCTCAGCCTCTTGGACTGAGAAACTCTGGTACAAAATTGAAAAATCTTTAAAGTATAAATATAATGTACTTCAGTAAAGACTCCTTGGACAGTGCAGTAAACGAGATGATAAAATTAACCACGATGTCAGCTTACATCCGCAGTTGGCCCCATATGAAGATAGCCTCTTATAAACCGTTAGAATTTTTACGTGCGCACATCTATGTACATATGTTTATGCATGTATACACAGTGCTGTTTGCACTTTAGAAAACTGCCGCTCACAGTCCGCCAGGACGGTTTTCCTCCCTGAACATTCCTTTATGCCTCACCATCTACTTAGGGCTTGGATTTATTTTCATAGTGATGACATCCTTTACCACATAAAATAATTATCAAGGGGAGACGAAGGCTGCAGTTACAGGAAGACGACTATCTAGCAGGCTGGGAGGCCACACACAGTTTCCCAGTTGATTGCGTAACCTTTCCCACGAATGCCAGGGAAATGCAGCAAGGACGGTATCCAGAGGCACCTGCCTGCGTTGGTCTCTTCTGCCCTGGGTGTTCTGTCCCAGCACATAGACTGTCTACAGTTCTGGGCCCTGCAGGCTGAAGAGAGTGTTATTAGCACACAGGCCAGTAGGACCGTCGCCCTCAGCACCGCACACTGGGTCGGCCCCGTGATGCCCTCAGCACCGCACACTGGGTCGGCCCCGTGATGCCCTCAGCACCGCACACTGGGTCGGCCCCGTGATGCCCTCAGCACCGCACACTGGGTCGGCCCTGTGATGATGCCCTCAGCACCGCACACTGGGTCGGCCCCGTGATGCCCTCAGCACCGCACACTGGGTCGGCCCCGTGATGCCCTCAGCACCGCACACTGGGTCGGCCCCGTGATGCCCTCAGCACCGCACACTGGGTCGGCCCCGTGATGCCCTCAGCACCGCACACTGGGTCGGCCCTGTGATGATGCCCTCAGCACCGCACACTGGGTCGGCCCCGTGATGCCCTCAGCACCGCACACTGGGTCGGCCCCGTGATGCCCTCAGCACCGCACACTGGGTCGGCCCCGTGATGCCCTCAGCACCGCACACTGGGTCGGCCCCGTGATGCCCTCAGCACCGCACACTGGGTCGGCCCCGTGATGCCCTCAGCACCGCACACTGGGTCGGCCCTGTGATGATGCCCTCAGCACCGCACACTGGGTCGGCCCTGTGATGATGCCCTCAGCACCGCACACTGGGTCGGCCCCGTGATGCCCTCAGCACCGCACACTGGGTCGGCCCTGTGATGCCCTCAGCACCGCACCCTGGGTCGGCCCTGTGATGTTGGCTTTCTACTTCAGCAGGACAGGTATGAGTGGATCCATTCCTGGTCAGGGAGAGGCCCTGGAACTCAGCTCCTGATTGCTTCATAAGCTACCAATAAGTAGGCATTCTTTCAAATGGTTACTTTTAAAATTTTTTTTTGTTTTGTTTTATTTCTGAGACAGGGTTTCTCTGTGTAGCCCTAGCTGTCCTGGAACTCTCTCTGTAGACCAGGCTGGCCTCAAACTCACAGAGATCTACCTGTCTCTCAAGTGCTGGGATTGAAGGTGTGTGCCACGCCTCCACCACTAAGTGGTAAATAGCTATTTTATTCTCTAGCACCACTGCTGTTGTCATTTTGTCTTGGTCGAAGGCTAGTCCAGGCCTTAGGGAACTGCTGTGTGACAGCCACCTATCTTTGGACTGGAAGTACTGGTCAGAGTATATTTGGCATGGTATGACCCCCTGCCACGCTTAGACAACTTCATCTACCTCTATAAAAGTTTTATTTTTTTATTAATTTTTTAAAAGTTGTGCACACCTTTAATCCCAACCCCCAGGAATCTCTTCAGAGACAGGTAGATCTCTGAGGGCAGGAAGATTTCTAAATTCAAGGCCAGCCTGGTCTACAAAGTGAGTTCTAGGAGAGCCAGAGCTACACAGAAAAACCTTGTCTTAAATAAAACAAAAACCAAAATAATTTTTTTTCTACAGGGTCTGATGTAGCCTGGACTGACCTCAAATTCTCTATGTAGTTTAGAATGACTTGGGATTCCTGATCCTCCTGCCTCCACCACCCAAGTTCTGGGACTATGGGCAAGCATAGCTCTGCCTGCTTTATGTGGCAGTACGATGGAACCCAGGGTCCTAAACAAGCACCCTTGGGATCAAGCCATACCCCCAGGCTGCCACAGTTCGTTAACAGGAATTCATGATTATATTATGCTATTCTATATCCACCACCCCAACTTTGTCTTTCTTTAGAATGACTTCATCCTCTGACTTCCCCATAGACCACGTGATCCAGGTTTAAGCCAATCAAAATGAATCCATCACTGTGGCATGGAGAGTGACCCTGATGGTCAGTGTGGTCAGTGGCCCGAGCCAAGCTTACAGGGTGATGCTTCAGGTCTTTGCTTGAAGTGCCTCTTTGCCATGACTTGGCAATTCTTGGTACAGTTGCTTCAGGGCCACTGGGCTCCCAAGAGGGATTGGTTATCTGAGAATGAAGGTGAGGCCAGGAAGTGAGGCCAGGAGAAACCTCCCGCAGATGGCAGTCCCGAGCCCCCAGTGGATGCTGTGAGTAGGTTTCCATGGATGCTCTTGGGGTTTCTCTTCTTCTTTGCTTACCCGGATTCGGTTGAGTATTCAGTCTGGTTGGACTCTGACCATCGTGACTCACAAAATGAGAAGGGAGACTGCATAGGGATGGCGCAGGAGGATGGCACTTGTCACACAAGCCTAGCGACCAAGTTTGACCCCTGGGACCCACAGCAAGGTGGATGCGGAGAATTGTGTTTACAGTCGTTCTCTGGAACCCCCACTCATGTTTTGGTGGGTGGCATTTTGCCTACTGAGTATCTTCTCAGTCCCAAGCTGTGGATTTTGAAGCATTTCAGAGTTCAGTTTTAGATTCGATATCTCCAACCTCCAGTACATGTATCTGTGAACTGCTGTAAACTCCACCAAGGCAACATAAAACTTTTGGTGTGATGTTTGGCACCCAGAAAATGCTTAATAAATGGAAGTTATTTATATTTTTATGAGTTTAAATAAAGATTAAATAGATTGGAAAATGGGCATTTTAAAATCGCACCTTTTAAGCCTAGGTAAATATTTTGAAATATTTATCTTTCAGACATTTTCCGATGTTCATAAATTTGTTTGTGTGTGTGTGTGTGTGTGTGTGCTAAAATGAAATCATAGTGGCACAAATCAAACATCTTGGGCTAGTGAGATGGCTTAGCAGCTAAAGGAGTGTGCTGTCGAGGTTGAGGACCTGAGTTCAATTTTGGGAACCCACATGGCAGAAGGAAAGAATTGACTCTTGTAAGCCACCCTCTGACTTATACACTCATGCAGAAATATGAATGTGTGTGCCCCCTAAATAAATAACCTTAAAAAGCAAGAATCAAGCATGCCTTGAAGATATCTGCAGTCCTTCAAAGTAGCCACGAGGCAAGTCTCTTGCTGGATATTTAGACGCACTTGTACAAACTATACAAATGGGATTGGCTGATCCGCACTGTTAAAAAAAGAAGGGTCGTGTGTAGCCCAGGGTAACTCTAGCTTCTGATTTTCCTGCCTCCACTTCCCCAGTGTGAGCACTCAAGTTCATTGAAAAACTTGGTCTCAAAAGATAGAGGGCTGGAGAGGTGGCTCAGAGGTTAAGAGCACTGGCTGCTCTTCCAGAGGTCCTGAGTTCAATTCCCAGCAACCACATGGTGGCTCACAACCATCTGTAATGAGATCTGGTGCCCTCTTCTGGCCTGCAGGAGTACATGGAGGCTGAACACTGTGCACATAATAAATAAATCTTTAAAAAAAAATAAAGTAGAGAGATATAGAGGATGTTGACCTCCGCCTTCCAAATATGCACACACATGCACATGGACTTGTATGTACACATGTACATATGAACAGGTACACACACCCACTAAACACACGCACACATGACTAAAAAAGGAAAAAGTATTGGTAAGATGGATCAGTGGATTAAAGGGTTGCTGCTAAGCCAGAGGATCGGTGTTCAAGCCCTGGGATCCACATGGAAGGAGAGAGCAGACTTCCACGAGTTGTCCTCTGATTCCACATATGCAATGAGATACACACATGCCTCCTGCAAATAAATAAATAAAACATAAAAAGTAACAAAAACTACTGTGAACTGAATATTGAAAAGTCTGCTTTTTGGCTTCCCGTGTCTCCATCCTCAGGGAGAGAGGATGGCTCCATGATTCTCGTCCCCACATTCATCACCTTCTCAGCTCCTAGTCATGACCTATGACACGCAGCAGGGGGCCAGTGTGGTCAATAGGCTACAAGGCTGACTCTGAGGTTCTGTGGGGACTGTGTCCACACCCCAGGTGAGTCTTGGTGGCTGTTTTGTTTTGGAGGAAAAAAGAAAGCATGGAGCCAGCAAATGGCTCAGTGTTTAAAGGTTCTTGCTGCTAAGCCTGGTGACGTGAATTCGATGCTTGGGACCTACATAGTGGAAAAAAACTGAGTCCTGCAAGTTGTTCTCTGGCCCCTACACACATGCCAAGGCATGCCTGCGCATACACATATGCACAGAGACATGCTCACACACAATAAATGAGTACATGTTTTTAAAAGTACAGTTGCATTTAGTTGTAGATGACATAACCAACTGATTGGAAAATCCAATGCAGCCCACAAGGAAACTTACAAGAGGTGAGGAGCCAGGCCTAGCTGGGGAGATGCTGCAGGGTGGGGGGGGGAATGGAGTTCAAAGTCATCTTCTGCGTGTAATGAGTTCAAGGCCAGCATGGCTAAACAAGACACTGTCTCAATCCAACCAAGCAAGCAAACTAATTACTAACTTTAATAAGATTGCAAAAGATAAGGGCGAAATAAGAAAACCAATTGAATTCCCAGTTCCTGCCAGCAGAACAGCATGAACGGAGTCCTTTGAACGGGGTGCTGGGCTCTCAGTCACATTTGCCATTGGGCACGCCTCTGTCTCATTCTGCCATTGCATCTTTGGGGCACAGTTCACCACCAAGGGCCCTGGGGTGGGAAAAGAGATGCAGGCTGGGGTCCCGCTGCTGCTTTACCCGGTCCTGTGCCTGCTCCGCCTGTGGGCTTCCTCCACTCTTCACACTTAGGTTTGGTTGTGGGGGGCTCTGCCAGGATTACTAGCACCTTAGGGAGGGCTGGGCTCTTCCTCCTCCTCCTCAGCAGACCTGTGTCCACTGTCACTCAGCAGTCCCTCTGCTCTCCATCCTGGCTTGGTGTGACTCATGGTTACTCCTGGGGAAGATTCTCAGGGTCACCACCCTTCCCACAATCCCTGCTCGCACCACCTCCCTGGCTCCCAGGCTGCCACAAGAGTGTTGGCTCACCTCGCCCTGCCTGGCATCTGCCCCCCTCCACCATTCTAATGAATCCAAAGAGCAGCTGGCCAGGGGCATTGCGCTTACTTGGGGTGTCACAGCCCCTATCCCACAGTCCATGCCATGACAGAGGCGGGGCAGGGCTCAGGGGAGCCCACACACTCTCAAGATTTCTTAGTTATGATAGTCTCAAAATTTGAATTTGTCCCTTTTAGACACCGCGTCGTGAGAGTTTTGGTGTGTCCTTCGGGGATGTCCCATTTTCCGTCAGTTTCGAGAGCTCTAAGCCAGTGGGTGAAGTGGGTGAGGTAACAGTCCCACCGGGAGCCACCATGGGAGCCTTCCCAGACCCTCCACTAGAGCCAGCTGTTCCCTGTAGGCTGTTTACCTGTCTGGGTGCTGAGATGGGACTGGAGGGAGAGAGGCAGGGAGGGAGGGAGAGGGAAGGGAGGCCGGGAGGCAGGCTTGGGTTTGATTGGCAGCTGAGCTCACTGTTTTGGGCCTGGTCCCCCGCCCCACCCCCATCCCAGCTGGCCGCAGAAGCGAATGGGGGAAGTCAAGCTCACAGGGAAACGTTTGTTCTTGTCTCAAACAGACATGGGCTGGGGACCTGGCTTCCCTTTGGCTGCCACGGAGACTGGGGCCACTTGAGTTCATGTTTATTTTCACAGCGTGGATTCCATGGAGATTATCACGCCAGACAGGGAAACCCTGGGAAGAGGGCTCCGGCCTCCATGGAGTACCTACTATGTGCGGAGCTAAAGACAGACACGAGTCAGTGGGATTCCCAACACACACGTGAGGATCAGACTTCTCTGACCAAGGATTCAGAGAGGGCAAACCTCTCACCTGTGGTCACACAGCAGGCGAGCAGAGAGCTGGAAGGGGGGGGTCACCCCACTCAGACTCGTTCTATTGTGTCTGAATGAAGCCTTTTTCCAGAAAGCAGTTCTAAGCCAACATGAGGTCTCGGCCAAGCAATGGCTCCCTGACCTTCGGTTTCTCTCTTCCGTCTCATCCAAGGGTCGGGACATTTGAGGAAGAGCTTGGTGTGTGGTGAGAGCACAGTGTGGATCTTATTGTTGTGGCTGTTTTCCTGTCTTATCTGGTCCTAGACCTTTGGGTGAGCCACAGGCCCAGGGTGTCTTCCTTGAACCATGCCGTGTGGAACCATGCCGTGTGGCGAGAAGTCCCATGTTCACTGTCCCCCAAAGAATGGGCTAAGAGTCCCACAGCCCTGGGACAGGAGACCTGAGTCTGACCCCATCACCCTGACCCTTCCCCCAAATCCATGCTGTATGTAACGTATTGCTTTTCTGATACCCTTTTCCCATCCGTTGATTTCAGTGCTGAAATCCACCTTGAAGCTGCCTCGGACCCTCTCACCCAGCTTGAATGGATAGCAGCCCTCACCATCCTCCTGCTTAGACCTGAATATCCAAAGCCAGAGCACTCAAGGAAGCAGCCGGATCAAAACCAAACATGGAACCAATCAGATCCTTAACCTGACACTACAAACTTCCCACAGACTTCAGAGAAATACCTCCACAAGGGCCCGACCTTTCGATTCTCCCCAAGGCTACCTCCTCCTCCAGCCCAGACTTTCTAAAACAAAGCCCCGACCTTGCCACTTCCGGGCCTCAAGCCCCTTCGACTTGCTCTGTGTTATTTATTATTCTTATTCGAGAGTATCTGTCAAGGTCCCCTGCTTGCCGGGTCCTGTGTCAAGTGTCTTTTCAGGCATTTGTTCCCATGGGGCAGGGACAGTTGCCACCCTCATGTTGCTTGGGGGACCAGGAGGGGCTCTGCAGTTCCATGCGGGGGGGGGGGGGCGCATGGGGTTTCACAAAGCTAGTGTGGTCAGAATCCAAAGTCCATGGCCCCCCATGTGCCTGCTGGCCTATCAGGGGCCCCAGTTCATCTTTGGGTGACCCTTACAGGTCATCACTATGTCTTATCTTCCTTTAGACAACTGTCAGCTCCTGTATGTTGTGTTTGTAACTCACAGTAGCTCAAGCCTCTGTTTTGAAATCCAAGTCCTTCTGGCCCCCGAGCCTTCTCAAAACCACCATCTCCAAAGCTGTTTGCATTTCCCGCCACACTTCTCAGAGCCAGGCGGCTGAGTGCTATGCGGCCTATCTCTTCAGCTCCTGGCTTCCGTCTGTCTCCTGATGGGCGCTGGCATGCCTGCAGTCAATGGGGCCACACATGTCTGCTGCGCTGACCTGCTTACGTCTTTGTATTCCATCCTTGTCAAGTCACCTTCTATGTGACTCCCTGTTCTGTTACAGGTGTGTCTCTGTCCCAGCCCAGGGCCAACCCACTGCCCGCTCCAGGGACGACAGCCAAGCCTACCTCCTAGCCCAGCTTCTCCTCTGACCCAACACCCCAGAGGCCCCATGGAACTCCTCCTTAGCCTTTTCTGGTGGGTTGCTATCATGCCAGGTGGGAAGGGGTACTGCTGCCAGCCCCAGTGAGCCGTGCAGAGAATCATCCTGTGAGGTTCCTCCTCACTCTGTGCCCACTCCTCTGCCAACTTGGCACCGGCCCTGTTCTTCCTGCCTTTCTTGGTGTCTTCTCTGCCCAGCATTCCCACCGCTCTCATCCCAATCCCCTTTATTTTGTTTTATTACGCGTTTGATGTTTACACAGAGTCTCGCTATGTAACCCTGGCTGGCCTAGAGCTCGCTCTGTAGACCAGGCTGGCCTCAATCTCACAAGATATCCACCTGCCTCTGTCTCCCGAGTGCTGGGATTAAATTAGGCGTGCGCCACCAAACTCACCCATGATTATCGACAGATTCTTATGTATTTCAAGCTTGAACTTCTGATCCTCTTCAATGCTGTGGATGGACCCCAGGGTCTCCTGATGCTAGGCCAGTCACCAGCCCTCCGGTCTCCTTCTCCTGTCCCTCAGCGGCTTCATCACAGCTACTCCAAACCCTGTTCTCCAGTGCACACAGCGATGTTTCTCAGGGGTTCAGCCCCATACCCCCCCCCACCGCAGGGCTCAGATCAGTTACTTATCCTATCCCGAGGGTCTGCTGACACTGAGTATCAGAACTGCCTGTATTAAGTACCGTTGCTCCATGTGGATTTATTTACACGAGCCTTGCTCAGAATCTAGGTGAGCCACTTCTCTGATGCCAAAGTCGGTTCCCTTCCATCCCCTGGAAATCCCGAGCAGTCCTTCTTCCGTGTGCCTGTATTTATGGGACAGTCACGTGGGGCAACCCTAATGAAGTCATGTCTTTCTCTTCCCTTCCCTGCGCTTACTGAGAACTTTCTAGAAGCAGAGCTTTGCAAGAATATGATTCTGGATCTTCATTAAACCCTTGCTGTGCCTTCATTTCAGAAAAGAAAAGGATAAAAAAATAAAATCCCATAATTCCGGGAGTTCAAGCTATCCTCAGCTGTATATTGAACTCTGGGCTAACCTGGAGCCGGGGGATCTGAGAGCTGGTAGCAATTCAGTGGACATACTGAGTCAAACATGAGGACTCTTGAGATGCATACTTCACCATCCTCCATCCCAGAATGTTCCAGCTTCCTGGAGGTCAGGCTTAAAATCCCATCCCTTATTCTAGGCTGTGTGACCTCAGACAGGACCCTTCACCTCCTGGAGCCTCCTTGGCTCTCTCTACCATATCCTTGTTTCAGGGCAGCTTGGGTCCCATGAAGCAGTTGGGCGAGTACTGGGCACCTACGTCGGCCACGTAGCCACAGCAGAACCCAGCCCCCACTCCTCTCCCACTGTGGAGCCCTGACTGGGCAGAGTGCTGATTGCCCACACTCAGTACCTGCTACCTACATTATCCATGCTACCTCCTCCTATAGTTTACCAAGAGAAAACAGGTTCAGAGAGGTCAGGCTGTTTGCCCAAGGTCGCACAGTGAGCTTGGATCTGAAATCAGTCCAAGATCTTCAACATAGGGCCTGTCTGCATGTCCTTCCCAGGTTCATCTATGGGTTCTTAGAGAACCAAACAGCAGGCAGCCCCAGGCCAGGAAGGATTCCCTGCCTTCCCTCTGCCCTCTGCAAGGTCTGTTTAAACTAGCTGAGCAGGGTGAGGTGGGGAGGCCACAGAGAAGGTACGGAGATGTTTGTTTTCCTTGGGGGTTTATATCAACATTGGTCTTGACATTTCGCCTGTTATTATGTGTGGTTCTCTTTAGAGGGTGAAATAATATTTTCTTTTGCTTGAGAAAAGGACAAAGTTCAGACAGCTCTTGGCCCCGAATGGATTTTCCTTCTCTGCTTTTACATGGGCCAGAGCTACAGACTTCCTCCAAGGACTGTGCTGTGGACACCAACCCGGGGCTGCAGGGACCCAGCTTGGGTGGCAGGTTCAGCCTGGTGTCGCTTCATTCTTCACTGGAGCAATGCTACTGGTGGGTCTCGATGCCCCCCACCCCAGGCTTCTCTGGGTGTGCAAGCATGGGTGCTGCTGTACTCTGCCTGTCCACAGTGACTTCGTGGCTTGGGGAGTGGAATGTTTTTGGTCCCTGGGCTGTGCACACGCTGGAGGGCAGTTTTTGGGACATGCCATGATGATGCACGCCGGTACTACAGGTGGATTTCAGAATTTGCCTGGTAGCAGACAGTTCTCTGTGTCTGTGGGTGAGAACTGAGCTTCAGACATCTGTCCCCACCATGTGTCCCTGCCGTGTACCCCCTCTCACAGTGCTAAGGATACAGAACAGGAGTGCTGGGGATCTGAACTCAGGTCCTCATGATTGCACAGCAAGCTGCCCCCCTCCCTGGTCTCCCCTCACTCATTAATTCCTTTCTAGCTAAGGTATTGTTGATAGGTAAGGATTACTCCTGCTCCTCGCCACCATTTTTTTTAGCTGTTTGCTGCTTACTCTGTAGGTCCACATCCCCCCCCCCCCGTCTCTCTTCATCCTCACCCTTTGTGGACACAGGGTCTTCCTCTGCAGCATAAACCATATAACCCAGTTAGTCCGTATAACCCAGGCTGGCCTCAGACTCAAGGGAATCTTCCTGCCTCTGTCTCCCAAGTGCTGAGATTATAGGTGTGAGACACATCAGGCTTGGTGTTCTTTATTGCTAACTTTCTCTTTATGGTTTGTGTTGTACTGATGTGGGATTCCCCTCTGTATGCTGTGAATATCATTGGTTAATAAAAGAACTGCTTTGGGCCTATAGCAGAGCTATAGGGGAACAGAGTTAGGTGGGGAAAACTAAACTGAATGCTGGGAGGAAGGAGGTGGAGTCAGAGAGAAGCTATGTAGTCCTGCCAGAGACAGATGCTGGTTGGAATCTTGCCCGTAAGTCACAGCCACGTGGCGATATACAAATTACTAGAAATGGGTTAAATTAAGATGTAAGAGTTAGCCAACGAGAAGTTAGAGCTAATGGGCCAAGCAGTGTTTTAAATAATATACTTTCTGTGTGATTATTTTGGTTCTGGGTGGCTGGGATGAACAAGCGGCCTCCTTACTACACTGTACTGTTCTGACCACAGGGAAGCTTAGACAGAACATCAGATAGGTAGAGTAGAGCATTTTATACCTTTATTTGCATACCCAAACTTAGCACTTTTGTATTCCCCAACAATTTCTAATTTTGCTATCATGGTTTATATATTTTTATATTAAGGTATTTAACAGCTTATTTTATTTGTTTTAAAAAGATTTCTTTATTTTTTTTAAAAAATTGTGTGTATATGTTTCTGTGTGTGGGTATGTGCACATGAGTGCAAGTACCCTCAGTGGCCATAAGAGGGTGTCAGATTCCCTGGAACTGGAGTTGGTTGTCAGTTGTCTGGCCTCAGTGTAGGAACTCAGCTAGAAACCTTTGCAAGAGCAGCAAGTGCTGCTAAGTTCCGAGCCATTCCTCTAGCCTCATTATAAAAAACTGTTTTGACTTTGACTTCCATACTAAGGATATCTGACTTACACAGTACCCTAACAGTGCTGGGATAGTCTAAGTTTAATTCTATATTTACCTTTTCCAGTTGTGCCGGGTAGTTTGATGTCAACTTGACACAGGCTAGCGTCATCTGAGAAGAGGGGACCTCATTTAACAAAATGCTTCCATAAGATCTGGCTGTACCTCTTGGAATATCTGTATGGTGATTTCTCAGAAAATTAGGAAACAACCTTCCTCAAGACCCAGCAATACCATATTTGGGTATATATCCAAAGGATGCTCAATCTTGGCACAAGGACATGTGCTCAACTATGTTCATAGCAGCTTTGTCTGTTATAACCAGAACTGGAAACAACCTAAATGCCCCTCAACCGAAGAATGGATAAGGAAAATGTGGTACATTTATACAATGGAGTACTACACAGCAGAAAAAAATAACTAACATCTTAAAATTTACAGGTAAATGGAAGGAGCTAGAAAACATTATATTGAGTGAGGTAACCCAGACCTAGGAAGACAATTATCATATGTACTCACTCAAAAGTGGTTTTTAAACATACAGCAAAGAAAACTAGCCTACAAATCACAATCCCAGAGAATTTAGACAACAATGAGGACCCTAAGAGGGACATACATAGATCTAATCTACATGGGAAGTAGAAAAAGACAAGATCTCCTGAGTAAATTGGGAGCATGGGGACCATGAAAGAGGGTCGAAGGGGAGGGGATAGGCAGGAAGAGGAGCAGAGAAAAATAAAATCAATAAAAATAAATATTTAAAGAAAGAAACAAGAAAAAAATTTGGCTGTAGGCAAGCCTTTTCTAATTAGTGATTGATGGGGGAGGACCCAACCCATTGTGGGTGAGGCCACCCCTGGGCTGGTGGTCCAGGGTTCTATAAGAAAGCAGACTGAAAAAGCCATGGGGAACAAGCCAATAAGTAGTTCCCCTCCATGGCTTCTGCATCAGCTCCTGCCTCCAGGTTCCTGCTCTGTTTGAGTTCCTGTCCTGTCTCTTCAGTGATGAACAGTGATGGGGAAGTATAAGCCAAACAACCCCTTTCCTCCCCAAATTGCTTTTGGTAATTGTGTTTCATCGCAGCAATGACAATACCTCTAACTAAGAAACCAGTAAATCTTACATGTTCCTGTGGTTTTTTTGTTTTGTTTTGTTTTGTTTTGTTCTTTTGAGACAGAATTTCTCTATTTAACAGTCTTGGCTGTCCTGGAACTCACTTGTTAGACCAGCCTGGCCTTGAACTCAAGAGATACGCCTGC
Organism: Chionomys nivalis; assembly: GCF_950005125.1. Classification (NCBI taxonomy): domain Eukaryota; kingdom Metazoa; phylum Chordata; class Mammalia; order Rodentia; family Cricetidae; genus Chionomys; species Chionomys nivalis. The sequence goes on from NC_080107.1 coordinate 48,671,451, forward strand.
CTCTGCCTCCTAAGTGCTGGGATTAAAGGTGTGCATCAAATCTCCTGGCACGTTCATATGTTTTACATTAATGATTCCCTAATGTTAAACCATGTCCATTGTGTACCATGAGGAAGGAGAGAGACAATATCCATGGGCTTGTGAAACAGTTATATTAGTTACTGTTTTCTTTGCTACCACCAAAATACCCAACAAGAAACAACTTGTCTTCTTGGAACTGGGGCTACAGGCATTTTAGGGAAGCCTAGCTTCTTGTGTGAATGCTGGGATCTGAACTATGGTCCTTTTGATTATGCAGCAAGCCCTCTTCACTCACTGAGCCATCTTGCCAGACCTTTTAGTATGTATGTATGTGTGTATGTATGTATGTATGCATGTATGTGTGTATGTATGTATGTGTGTATGTATGTATGTATGTGTGTATGTATGTATGTATGTATGTGTGTATGTATGTATGTGTGTATGTATGTATGTGTGTATGTATGTGTGTATGTGTGTATGTATGTAGTGTGTCATACCACACACGCTTGTTGCACAGAGCTGTCCTCTGAGTAGAGTCCCCCATCTCCATGAGACCAGCTGTGTCCCAACCGGGCTTGCTGACTGTTGACATTTACTCCTAGAAGCGGGGCAGGAAGGTCATGGGGCCCTCACCTGAGGATCCATCCACTCCAGCATCTCATCCACTTGTACACAATCCTGCCAATTGCATGTAGCCTTGGAATCTCAGGGAGAAACACGCACATATAGGTTAGTGAAGACTAGGGGTTGGGCTCTGTTTGTATGGGCCAGGGAGGCTGATTTGGGGTCCCCCACATTCCTGTAAGCAGCTTGTCACCCATGACTACTCAGGTTCTGGGTTTTAGTGGAGTCAAAGTTTAGTTTCTCTCTGGGACCTTCGAGGGAAAAACATTGTCTAGTCCCTCCCTCTGAGGAGGAAATGATCAGAACGTGTGGAAGTCAGAGGACAACTCTCAAGAGTCGGGGCTCTCCTGTTAGATGAACTCAGGTTGTCCGCTTTGGTGGCAGGCAGTTTTGCCCTCTAAGCCATCTTGATACCTTCCTCCCTTAAAAAATAAAGCCAACTACGTAGCCCAGGCTGGCCTGGAACTCATGATCCTTCATGATCCTTCCACTCTAACCTCCCAAGTGCTAGGATTACAGACATGCACCCCACGATGAGTTAGGGTCTCTCGTGAGGGCTTTGGGTTGGGCTCAATCTTTCGAGTTTCACAGCTCACAATGCCCATATCTCTCCCTGGCTTGGGAAGTTTCCAGTCATTGTTTTACTGAAGAAGCTTTCTGATTCGACCTTCAGCTTGTTTCTTGGAATTTACAGTGTGAAAGCTTGATCGCTTAGTGACCCTGCCTGTCCTGTTGGCTGCTTCTGTCTGTCTGTCTCTCCATCCATCCATCCATCCATCCATCCATCCATCCATCCATCCATCCATCCATCCATCCATCATCTATCTATTTATGTCTGTCTGTCTGTCTATTTTTTAACTAGATCATTTTAAAAACCTGTCTTGTGATTCAGAGGCTCTCTTTTGCTTGGTCTAGTCTGCTGTTAGAGTACTTGATGGTATTTTTAGGTTGATCACTGAATTCTTTAGCTCTAAGATTTATGTTTGCTTCTTTTTGGGGAGAGGGAGAGGCAGGGTCTCACTCAGCTCAGGTTACCCTCAAACTCACTATATAGATGTGGCTGGGCCATGAACTTCTGAGCCTTCTGCTTGTGTTTTCCATGCACTGAGTGTTAGGAATATTTCCTAATGCGAGCTCTCTGCCCACGCAAAATCCCAATCAAGACAAATCAAAACAAGACAAATTAAAAAATATCCAGGTTTAATGGGAGTTCTGCACTCTCTGGTGACCCCGACCACTGGGAGGAAGGAAAAGAGACCACGTGTTCCTCTTTTGGGAGTTCATTTAAATACTCTTGGGAGTGGTCCTGACTCCCCCCCCCCCAGAGGGGTCAGAACCTGGCCTGATGGGATTTGGAGTCTAGACCAATACAAATTCTCAGACCTGGAGGCTGGGATAGATGCAAGGGGCTGGGGTCTACGCTCCCAACTTAACATTCTAGACTCTTTGGATATAGGGGTGACAGAAAATTGGAGTGATAATTATGACAAACATTTAGGCTCTCTTTGGAAAAAAGGGCGTAGACTCAAATCTGGCTACTTCCTGCAGGCATGGGGTAGTGTGGGGAAGAGGAGAGTCAGGTGTCCATGTTCAGTGAGAGGTGTGCCTGGAGAGGCATCCCATGAACTGTCATCTTGGAGACGGCAGGCATCTGTTCCTTGGGGGAAATGAGAAGGCAGGTGTCTAGGAAAAAAATTGTTATCACTAAAGATGAGTGTGCCAGAATGAGGAGCAGGTAGGCGCTTCCTTATGGCATCCTAGAAAACCGGAGGGTGGAAGGTCCTGTCTCCTGGACAGACCAAGTGTCCTGAGTAGATGCCCACTTGAGCCTGGAGAGATGGTACCAGGATGGGTGTTCCAAGAGCTTGGCAGCCAAGGGGGTGGTGAGGATTACTGTGTGAGGTCCTGTCCATCGAGGTTCGAGAGACCTAGGAGTTAACTGTTTGAGGAGTACTCTGTCCCCTGGGGAGAGCAGGGCAGGTTTAGGGGCATTAGGGTCCACTGGTGTGGTGGCAGGAAGACAACTGTCAGCGTGTGAACGGAGAAGAGACCTTAAATGGGAGAGGTAGGGTAGGTACCCCACCAGAGGAGGAATTTGAACTGGAAGGTGATGGTTAAGGAGAAAGGGCCTGCCATAAAGCAGCTTAAAAGGGCTCAGGCCGGTAGGGGGCCTGAGGCAAGGGCCAAGATAACCTTAGTTCAGTGGAGAACTTGGTTAGTTGTTTGATGAGTCCATTGTCCATCAGGATGGTTTGTGGGATACCAAACTGAGGAATGATGTGGTCCAGTACCTGAGCCACCACATCTGCTGTTTCCCTGGAGACTGGAAATGCTTCTATCCATCGTGTATAAGTGTCCACAAGTGTTAAGAGATAACGGAGTTTTTTATGAGTAGGCATATGGGTGAAATCAACCTGCCAATCCTCACCCGGTTGGTGTCCACGAAGCTGATGTAGAGACTGACATATGTGGAGAGCCCCTTGTGGGTTGGCCTGGGCGCACGTCCGGCAGGAGGAGTGAACCGTAAAATAGAATCTCGGAGATGGGTGAGGTTAAAGGAACAAAGTTTTGGGGAAGCAGCTAAGGATATTTCCACCCAGTAAAAGTGCTGGGCAAGCTGGTATGGCTAAGAAAGAATGAGAGAAAAAATTGTCCTGCAAAAATGCAAGGCAGTGGCAAAATTTTAAGTGGGGAGGAATGGGTCCCCTCTACCCCCATAGCTGAAATTGGTGAGGGAAACTTAAGGCCTGAGTGAGAATAAAAGTAATGGACTTACCCACTACCTGCAGCTTTACCCTAGACTTGGATAGGGTTATGGGATAAACCAAGTCTGGGCAGCGTCAATCCTCTGCAAGGCTGGCACAGTTTCACTTGCCAATGTTGGTGAGGCCGGACCTCTGTGGCGTGGCATAGAGGACAAGCTTGCACAAGGGCATTGTGATTTCCAGTGTCCAGGTTGCTGGAAGATTGGGCACAGTCTCAGAGCAGGTGTAGTGCAATATTGTGGCATGTGACCATTTAGGTCACACTTGAAACAGCTTGCCTGTGAGGTTGACTTAGGCTGGGCTCTATCAGGGTGGAGCCCTGTGATTTTTTTTTTTTTTTTTTTTTTTTTTGGTTTTTTGAGACAGGGTTTCTCTGTGGCTTTGAAGCCTGTCCTAGAACTAGCTCTTGTAGACCAGGCTGGTCTCGAACTCACAGAGTTCCGCCTGCCTCTGCCTCCCGAGTGCTGGGATTAAAGGTGTGCGCCACCACCGCCCGGCTTTCCTTGTCCCCATTCCTGCGACCTCAGGGCAGCTGCTAAAGCCTGGGCCTGTAGATTGTTGTAGCTTTGTCTGTTGGGAAGACTCAGCTGATTTCTCTTGGGCATTAAAAACTTTAAAGGCCATTTTTACCAATTCCCATATAGGGGTTTGGGGACCATCCTCAACCTTTCTTAACTTTATTGAGAAGGATTAGTAGAAAAGGAACCTAGCTGCTTTTCTATCTGAGAGAGATTTGGAAGAGAAAGAGAACATGGAGAGGATTGGGAGGGGCTAGCCCAGTGTGCAGTGGGGGTCTTAGGGTAGGGAGTTGAGGTAGGAAGGGGAGCGAGAGGTGGGTAAGGTGGAAGATGAGCTTGAACCAAGAGAGGGGTAGGGTAGTGTGGGCTTGAGGGAGTGGGGGAGAGGCCAGTGCCTCTGACAGCATGGTGCTGTGAGAAACTGGATACTAAGGGTGGCGGGAGGCGAGAGCACAGAGCCCAAAAACCATGGACATATGTAAGCTCTGTCCATTTGTCCTTATGGCAACAAAATTTTTTTAGGTCCCAGAGGGTGGTAAGCTCAAGACTTAGTATATATGGAAATTAGTCATTTGAGACAGATTGATTTAGGTCAGGCTCAATTTAAAAAGATGTTTTTAATTTGTAAGAGGCATTACAGGGACAACAGTGGATCCGGTTTTGAACTGTAAGTGCCCATTTTAAAATCTATGTCCAACCACATGACCTAAATCCACTCCAGTGCATCCGCCAAAATGGCTCTTAGGTCCAAATGGGGCCTTGGAAACGGAATGCCTGGCATCCCAAAACAAATAATTCTCCACCTTAGCCAAGCTGGCACGCTGGTCTGACCACTGCTGGGAATCGAACCCCTGGCATGGGCCGCAACTTCGACAAGAATCCAAAAAACAACAAAAATAAGTACGAATGGGTCCCCCCAAAACCCTATAGCATAGACAAGAAAAGCACTCACCAAGATGCAGCTGCTGCAGCCCAGAAGCTGGTTTTAGCTTGGTGTGGAGAACTCAGATTGTAGACTAGGGAGCTTTCAACATGTGACCTAGTGCCATGTGGGAAGAGCCTGCCCTATCTCGGTGGGACCTCCAAGATGTTAGGAATATTTTCCTAACACAAACTCTCTGCCAATGCAAAATCCCAATCAAGACAAATCAAAACAAGCCAAATTAAAAAATATCCAGGTTTAATGGGAGTTCTCCACTCTCAGGTGGCTCCGAGGGGCCTCGAACGTGAACACCGGGAGGAAGGAAAAGAGACCACGTGTTCCTCTTTTGGGAGTTCATTTAAATACTCTGGCCTGCTGGGATTTGGAGTCCAATACAAACTCTCAGGCCTGGAGGCTGGATAGATGCAAGGGACTGGGGTCTACGTTCCCAACTTAACACTGAGTAGCAGGTTCACTGTTTGGCCCTGCTTCGTTTGGGTCTTTTGTACGGTATACATTTGTTTATTTCTTATTCTAATCCTGACTTGATTTCTCTGATTTGGCCAAACTTTGTGTTTTTGCCTGTTTTTCAAAGTTCCCTTAGGATTATTACTTTGAACGTCTTTTGTGGTAATTTGTAGGTTTCCTTTTTGGGTTAGTTCCTAAAGAGTCCCTGGATAGAGGGCTGGCTCAGAGGTTAAGAGCACTTTTTGCTCTTGCCAAGGACCCAGGTTCAATTCCCAGTAAGGGTGACTCCCACCATTTGTAACTCCAGTTGCAGGGCATCTGATTCTCTGGGCACCAGGTGTGTGTGTGGTATGCATACATACATATAGGCAAAACACTCATACATATAAAAAATAATAAAAAATTTAAAAGTTACTGTGTACTGGCTGGTTTTGTGTGTCAACCTGACACAAGCTAGAGTCATCAGAGGAAGGAGCTCAGCTGAGGAAAGGCCTCCTTGAGATCCAGCTGTTGCTATAGAGATTTGCATTGGTATGGATCTTGGTCTATTGATATAAATTTAAGGTTAATTTTGTTATATATATATATATACACACACACACACATACACACACATATATGCTCTTGATTAAGGTATTGCATTTGTGTGGCTCATTTAAACATGTAATGCATAATTAAGAAATATAGGTTAATAGATAGTCATCCATAAAAGTCAAGCTTGTAGTTATGTTAGGTTTTCTAGATGTATAGAGATATATTTCAGGGCTGGAGAGATGGCTCAGTGGTTAAGGCCTTTTCCTACTCTTCTGAAGGTCCTGAGTTCAATTCCTGGCAACCACATGGTGGCTCACAACCATCTGTAATGGGGCCTCGTGCCCTCTTTTGACCTGCAGGCATACACACAGACAGAATATTGTATACATAATAAATAATTTTTTTTAAAAAAGAGATATATTTTAGATGGATAGGCATTCTTCAAACCTTTCAAAGACTGCAGAATATGGCATTTAAAATGTTTTAATAATTTAGGACTTTTCATGACATGAGACACATCTGCTCCTGGCAGCAGCAATAACGTCAAGAGGAAGATGGGCATTGAAGAGGCTCCTTATGGAGTTTGCTAGCCATTTTGGGCAAGAAATTGCTCTTGCCTGGACTGCTTGATATTATACTGTATGAATTGAACATGCAGGACCCACAGGAAAAATGACTGCTGAACTTGCCTAAAGGTGAGATGGATCCTTCAGGGTTCCTGCTTCATGAAAGAGTCTGCAAGACATTCTGCAGGACACAGAAAAAAGTGACTGACAAACTGCCGCTATAGGCAGAACTGTCTTTGAAATTTCCTGCTTCATGGAAAAGTGTGCCAGACACTATGAACCTGTAGGCTGAAATGGGTGTCCCAATGTTACAGAAGAACTTTGGGTGACTGTCCAGGCAGCAAGATGTCTCTGTCAGTTCTAGAGTTGTATAAGTTGCTTACAATGTATTTCCTGTTTATTGAGGTAATATTATATCCTTCTGGAGTCTTTGATGGAGTTGAAGAATAGATAGTTATAATTATAGTTTTCCTTAGTTATGATAAGAGATAAAGTAGATATAAATATTGTAACTGTAATTTTTGCTTGATACCTGTTCTGTTATATATAAAAGTCTCCCTTTTTATTTAAACAGAAAAGGGGAGGTGATGTGGGATACCCCTCTGTATGCTGTAATTACCATTGGTTTTTAAAGAAACTGCTTTGAGCCTATAGCAGAGCAGGGCGGAACAGAGCTGGGTGGGGAAAACTAAACTGAGTGCTGGGAAAAAGCCATGTAACCACCAGAGGGGAAAGACACAGAGCTGCCAGATGGAACCTTGCTGGTAGGCCACGAGCCTTATGATAAAATATAAAATAATGGAAATGGGTTGAATTAAGATATAAGAGCTAGCCAATAAGAAGTTAAAGCTAATAGGCCAAGCAGGGATTTAATACAGTTTTGGTGTAGTTATTTTGGGGCTGAACAGCTGGGAACAAGCAAGCAGCCTCTCACTACAAGCTAGCTAAAAGGCATTTTCTCAATTAGTGATCAATGGGGGAGGCATCATGCAGGGGTGAGAGTGGGGGATGACAGCATCTCAGAGTCTACAAAAGCAAGAGCAGAGGCAACAAATTTAGAGTAGCAGGCCACAGCTGTCGCCTGAGGTCTGTCTGGGCTCTATGTAGAGTGATAGCCCCACTTTTCAGCGGCTCAGACTGCAGGGGCCCTCACCCAGTGCTAGGGGAGCTGGAACCTTACATGGAGATGTGGCCTGGCCCATAGGACAGAGCATCCCAGCTCAGTCAACACTGTTTCCCTGGGTTTGGGAGCTATGTCAGCTCAGCCCTGGGATGCACTGATCTATAAGTCAAGGCAGAGCCTCTGGGAGGTGATGGTGGGTCCCAGGGAAGCAGTTACTCTGGGTCCTGGCTCTGCCAGATGTTGTTCCAGAAGGAAGGGCATCACTTCATCTGAGTCACAGGGACAGAGGCTGCTCTGGGTGATCAAGGCTCCACCTTGCCTGGAAGCAGTGTGAAGATTTAGCTTAGTCACAGACGAGCAGGCCCAGAAGGAAGGAGAGCGCATGACTTGTCAAGGCACTGTCGTGGCTAATCTTGATTGTCAGCCTGATTCAATCTGGAGTCATTTACAAGACAAGTCTCTGGTGTGCCAGTTAGAGTATTTCCAGGAAGGATTAACCTCGGAGAGATGACCCTCACCCGGAGTGGGTGGCACCTTTGTACTAGGCCTAGATATCAGGGGAGTTTGCTTGACTACCTTTGCTTCTTGCTGGTAAGGGCATCTACTCTACTGTTCCGTTGCTGCCACTGTCATCCATCACCCCCATTAGAACCCAGCTTCATCAAGCTTTCAAGGTGTGTTAAAGACTACAGCTCAGCAGGAACCCTGCAGGTTCAGCCTCAGGTCAAGGATGCTGAGGTACCCATCCTTGTAGACGGCCATTGTTGAAATTCCCAACCCAGTGTATAAGGCATTGTAATAAATTCTCTTTTGTCATATATATATGTATATATATCAAAATATGTTATAATGGATATTAATATATTGTAATATATATATATATATTGTGTTGACTCTTTTAGAGAACCCTGGCTAATATGAACCTCCTCTTCCTAGGAGGCAGGGACTAATCTCAGTGTGTGGTACCCAGGGAGGCAGCTGGGGAGGCTGCATTGCAGCTTGGCCATTAGTGCAGGGTGCATGAATAGCTGCACTTGGGAATGTCAGGCCACAGGGCAGGGTGGTTCAGCAGTAGTTGAGCCTCAGAGTCAGAACAACATCCTCACTTGTCCTTGGAGCAGGGCATAGGACTACGGCAGTGGCTCCATCTTCAAGATGTTCTTCCTTAGTGCAGTAACAACATGACGGGCAGAGGTGAGCCTAGCTCCGTGGACTCGGGACAGAGAGCCTCCTTCCCACCATCTCCATCAGTTTTCTGTTGCTCTGAAGAGACACCATGACCACGGCAGCTCTTATAAAAGAGAGCATTTAGTTTCAGAGGTCTAGTCCATTATCACGGCGGGGATCATACTAGCACACAGGCAGACATGGTGCTGGAGAAGTAGCTGAGAGTTCTACGTCTGTATCTGCAAACAGCAGGAAGAGAGAGACTTTTCGAAACCTCAGAGTCCACCCCCAGTGACACACTTCCTCTGGTGAGGCCATACCTCCTAATCCTTTTAAACAGTGCCACTCCCTGGTGACCAGGCACTCAGATCTGTGAGGGGGGCCACTCTCACTCAGAGCAGTACAGGCATAGAGAACTGCAGGTGCCCAGCATGCTGGCGGGCCCCACTGCTCTCTCCTTAGGCAGAACCCCTCTTGGTTCCCGGCTGGTCCCTGCTTCTCCTATGCGACTTCAGCGTCCCCTTCAGTTGTTCTGTCTGTCTTGTAGGAAGGAACGAGCCCTTGGGGCCAGCACTAGTCACTTTTCTGTTGCTTGATGGAACACGTGGCCAAGGCAACTGAGAGAAGAGTGGATTTGGGCTTCTGGTTCCAGAGGGATGAGGGTCCGTCACAGGGCTCCACATCACTGTTCATCCCGGAAGGAAGTCAGGCAGGACTGGAACCTGGGGCAGGAGCTGATGCAGAGGCCATGGAGGGGAGCTGCTTACTGGCTTGATCATATGACTTTCTCAGCCTGCTTTCTTTTTTCTTTTTTTCTTTTAAACATAACTTTCTTTTATTAATTCTTTGGTAATTTCACATCATGCACCCCAATCCTACTCATCTCCCCATCCCCCTATATCTGCCCTTCACCCTGTAGCTTTCCCCTGCCCCAAAGGAGAACTTAAAAAGAAATCACAAAAAATTAAAAAATAAGAAAAATAAGAATATTAAAACAAACAAACAAATCCCACTTGGCTCTTCCATCTCCCCACCTCCCCATCCCCTCTCCATTGGTCTCAGTGCCCTGTGTGCCATGCTGTGTACTCTTTTGTCTAAACAGCTTTACTTGCAAATGTTCATTGTGTGGTGTGTTATTGCTCTGGCTCACGGCATCTGGCTCTGGTACACCGTCAGTGCCGGAGCCTCACCAAATCTGCTCTCGGATGGCCTGCTGTTGCCCAGAGTCGAGGAGATCCTGCTTGCGGCTATGGATCCACAGGACTTGGAACCCTGTGGATGTTCCAGCAGGTCACAGGAAGGGGTAGAAGCAGGGGAGGGGTAGATGCAGGGGAGGGGTAGATGCAAGGGAGGGGTGGATGCAGGGGATGGGTGGGTGCGGGGGAGGGGTAGATGAGGGGAGGGGTAGATGAGGGGAAGGAGTGCCAACTCAAAGCTCTGGATATGTGTCTGGGTGGTGGTTGGTCAGTCTGGGCTGCTGGAACCAGTCCCCTCAGATGAAGGTTGGAGACAACTCTCCCATACCTGTGGTGAGGAGTGGGAACAACTTCCCAAGTGCAAGGGCCAGCTCTCCTATGAGGGGTGAGGCCAGTGGGGAGTGGGGTCAGCTCTCTGGTGAGGGGGGTGGCTCTCCCTGGGAGAGTGAGAGGAGGGACCAGCTCATCACGGCCCTTTCTACTTCAACATATGATTCAACACATAGTTTGCGTGGGGCCCTGTGGTAACAAAGCAATGGACAGCAACACAGACCCCAGCTGCATCAAGATGGCCATCAGCAGCATTTTGGGCCCAGTTGTCACCATGGCCCCAGACGGCAGTGCAGGCCTTTCAGGTCAGAAGGGGTCCAGCAGTAGTGAGATCCCTGGACTACAACATGGCCCCTGGTAGTGGCCCAGATCCCAGGCATGGACTTAGATGATAATAGACGCCATAGACATCAACACAGACCCTGGCTGCTGTAGACCCCAGACCCAGACATGCCCCCCCCCCCCCCCGGCTCAGGCCCAGAGGACATCCTGTCCCCAGGGGACAGCATAGGCCATTCAGATTCACATGACCCCAGCTGTAGTAAAAAGAACGGCAGTGGACCGCTTCCCGCTGCCCAGTTCTAGGCTAGTTTACACCCGAAATAATTACACGGAAACTGTATTCATTTAAACACTGCCTGGCCATTATATCTAGCCTCTTCTCGGCTAACTCTCACATCTTAATTAACCCATTTCTAATAATCTGTGTATCACCACGTGACTGTGGCTTACTGGGATGAGTCTAACCTACGTCTGTCTCAGAAAGGAGAACCATGGCGTCTGCCTGACTCTGCTTTCTTTTTCCCAGAATTCTGTTCGGTCTACTCTGCCTATCTAAGCTGCTGCCCTATTAAAAGGCCAAAGCCGTTTCTTTATTTGACCAATGAAAGCTACACATGGAAAAAAGACCCTCCTACTCCACCCAGCAGCAGCACATCCCTCAGACTTCAACATGGCCAGAGGTAGCAGCCCAAAACCTGGGCATCCTTGTGGCCTTTGGTGGCGACATGGTTATGAACATCAACATAGACCCCAGTTGCAGAGGGACCAAGGACCCAGACATGGTCCTTGGCAGCAGCCCAGGTCCAGATGTCACCATGGCTCGGAGTGGCAACATAGGCCACTCAAGTTGGCATCACCCTGGCTTCAGGGTGGCTCTCGGACATCAACATGGCCCAAGGTGGCAGCCCAGACCCGGGACATCTGTAAACCCTTCAGTGGCAATAAACACTGTGCATATCAACATGGACCATGGCTGCAGTAAGGCCACGGACCCAGACATGGTCCTAGACTGCAGCTCGAGTCCAGATGCCTCCATGGCCCCCAGTGGTACACAGGCCACTCAGATAGGGGTGGCCCCTGTGGTGGCATGGCCCTCAGGCACTAACATGGCACATGTGGCTGCCCAGACCTTGAGTATCCTCATGGCCTTTCGTGATGACAGGAGCCATAGACATCAACACAGACCATGGCTGAGGCAGGGTCACAGATCCAGGCATGGCCTTTGGCAGCAGCTCAGGCCTGGATGTCACCATGACCCCCAGCGGCACCCAGGCCTCCCACATCAACCCATTCTTTGCTGCCTTCGCCTCTTCAGATCTGCCACTCTCCACAAGGTATGCACCATTCTGCCCCCTCTTGCTCTCCCATACCTACCACATATTAACTGACCACACCGGTACCTGGATGCCCAGTGACTGTCTTTCATCCACAGGGTCCTAATGGCACCTGGCAGGCCCGTGGTTTCTCCTCCCCACGATCCTGGGCAGGCATGTGATGCCCTTCATCCGCTGGCCTCTGACCTCATCCTGCTTTCTTACAGAACCCAGGACTACCAGCACAGGGTGGCCTCACCAACAATGGGCTTGGCCCTCCTCCATCAATCACTAATTAAGAAATGTCCTACAGTCAGAGCTCATGGAGGCATTTTCTCAATCAAGGTTCCCTCCTTTTGGATAATTCTAGCTTGTGTCAGGTTGACATGTAAGTAACCAGCACACAGAGCATGTAGGCTGTACACATGGATACTCATAGCGGATTTCCACTGCACATAGGCACGGGTCTCATGACCCCTGCTGGAACTCTCTGGAGCTGACACGGAATCAGGGAACACCTCCAAGAGGGGCTGAACTGGACTGAAGATTTACCAGCTTCCGAGATGTCTTAAAGTGTCCCACCCAGCATCCCAGGAGGCTGTGGGCTGGGACCTATGCCAAGAGTGAATGAGTCTGAGTCCTGTGACTGACCTTCTGAGGCACGTGAAGACTTCTGGAAAGAATGTGCTCTGTGGCTTCTATCATGAGGTGAGCCTAGCTGGTCCCTGAAGCCCACACACAACTGTGTTTTGCAGAGTAATTGGGAAGGCCCTTGGGGAATCAGATAAAGACCCTGATGCACCCATTCAGATCCCTAATAGTTTAATGATAATCGTGGGCAGTTGTTAGCAAGCAATGTCAGCGAATGGGAACAGAGATGGAAAGTTGTTTAAAGCTTTCTATGAGCTGCAGAGAAGACTCGGTGGTTAAGAGCACTCGGTGCAGCCGCCCTGTGCTCAGTAGTTCCCAGCACCACATGGCAGCTCACAACTACCCGCAACTCCAGTTCCAGAAGGATCTTACACCCTCTTCTGGCCTCCATGGGCACAACATGCCACACAGACAAATGTAAGCAAAGCACCCATATACATAAAATAAAAGCCAATAAATTCTAAAACAAAATTCTAAAGCTGCATTAAAAAAAAAGAAATAGGTGAGAAGCTGGAAAGATGTCTTGGTGGTCAAGATCTCTGTTGTTCTTCCAAAGGATCCAGGTTCAGTTCTCAGGACCCACATGACGGCTCACGACTGCCTGCTTCTCCAGTTCTAGGAGATCCAGTACCCTCTTCTGACCTCCTGGGGCACCATGCCCACACACAGTACACAGACACACATGAAGACAACATACACACACAAACTTAAGTTAAAAAGAAACAGGTGACATTAATTTTAATAACTCGGGAGGCAGAGGCAGGCTGATCTCTGTGAGTTCGAGGTCAGCCTGGTCTACAGAGTGAGTTCCAGGACAGGCTCCAAAGCTACAGAGAAACCCTGTCTCAAACAAACAAACAAACAAACAAACAAACAAACAAACAAAACTATATTCTTTAACTCAATGTACCCAGAATATTATCTCCATACACAGTTGGTATAAAATGTCTATTTCACATCCTTTCGCCTATACTGTGTATTTGAGGCCTGGCCACCTTTTACTAGCAGTGCCTGTCAGGGTGTCTTGAATTTTGTGTAGCTAATGTGACTGGTGACTATGGGGTTGGACAATACAGTCCAGCTCTAGGGACCAAAGGTATGGTTTTTGTCATGTATTTTAATTATGTGTTTCTCCTCACACCCCAACTCTCTCTTTCCTTCTAAGATACAGTCTCATATAGTTCATGCTGGCCTCAAACTCTGTGTAGCTGAATCCTCCTGCCTTGCCTTCTGAGTTCTGGGAGTACACCACCATGCCTGCCTTATGCACTGATGTGAATGAAACCCAGAGTCTCCTGCGTACTAGTAAGCACCCTCCCAACTGAGCCAGCTCAGCAGCCTTCAAGACATGCTTGTATTGTAACAATCTAGCAGAATCTGAGTGGACAATGAACCTGGCCAGCCATTGCCCAGAATTCTGCTGTTATTAACAGTTGAGCAACTTTTGTTTTGGTTTTGTTTTTTAAAGCTAAGCCTTTTAATTTTAGGTAACAGTAGCAATAAGCAATACAGAGAGATGCCACTGTTACCATCTTCCCTCCAATGGTAACACTGTATAAAACTGTGAGGAAAACAGAAGGACTCTAACCCTCAGGGTCCTTTCAGACCCTCTGCTTTAGCTGTGCACCTCTGTGGATGCACACAGGTGTGCATGGGTTTATACGTCATAGGGACGGGCTTGCATATCTGAAATAGGATCAGGAAGCAGAATTGACCTAAGAGTAGTCTTAGGGGAACAAGATCTTAAGGATAAATTGTCTAAGTTGGTTCTAAAGTTTCTGAAATTTGTTCTTTGGTCTGATGAGATTTTAAAATTTTTTATGTGCATTGATGTTTTGCCTGAATGTATGTCTGTGTATGAGGGTGTCAGATCTTGGACAGTTGTTAACCACCATATGGGTGTTGGGAATTGAACCCAGGTCCTCTGGAAGAGTAGTTAGTGCTCTTAACTGTTGAGTCATCTCTCCAGCCCCCCCCCTTTTTTTTTTTACTGATTTGTAATTAGAGACTGTTCTTTCATTTCCTGGATGCCCAGAACCAAATAATCACACAGAAACCACTAATTACAACACTGTTTGGCCAATGACTTAGGCATATTTCTAGCTAGCTCTAACATCTTGAATTAACCCATTTCTATTAATATGTCTACCACCACAAGACTTTTGCCGGGCTGGAGAGATGGCTCAGAGGTTAAGAGCATCGCCTGCTCTTCCAAAGATCCTGAGTTCAATTCCCAGCAACCACATGGTGGCTCACAACCATCTGTAATGGAGTCTGGTGCCCTCTTCTGGCCTGCAGGCATACACACAGACAGAATATTGTATACATAATAAATAAATAAATATTTTAAAAAAATTAAAAAAAAAAAGACTTTTGCCTACCGGTAAGGTTCTGGCATGTCCTTCTCTTTTGGCAGCTACGTGGTGTGTCTTTGATTCTGCCTACAAAGTCTCTCTTTATATCTCTGTTCAGATTTCCCACCTGGCTTTACTTTGCTAAGTCATTGCCTGAAACAGCTATTTCATGAACCAATAGGAATAAAACACTCATAGCAAACAGAGGGAAATCCCACATTATCTCCCCTTTTCTGTCTAAACAAAAAGGAAGGTTTTAACTTTAACATAGTAAAATTACCTATAACAAAATAGGTATCAAGCAAGAATTACAGTTACAGTATTTATTCATCTGGAAAGTTTCATATCTAATTTATCTTTAATAATAACTAAGGAAAACTATAATTATAACTATCTAGACTTAACTCCATCAAAGACCCCAGAAGGATATAATAGTACCTAAGTAAACAGGAAGTGCATTGTAAGCAACTTTCAAAACTCTAGAATTGACAGAGACATCTCGCTGCCTGGACAGTCACCCAAAGTTCTTCTATAACATTGGGGCATCCATTTTCAGCCTACAGGCCCATAGCATTCAGCAGACTTTTCCATGGAGCAGGAAATTTGAAACACTGTTTTGCCTATATTGGCAGAGTTCATCAGTTGCTTTCTTCTGTGTCCTGCAGAATGTCTGGCACTTTCTTTCATGAAGCAGGAACCCTAAAGGACTGCCTCACCTTTTTAAGGCAAATTCAGAAGTCATTTCTGTAGGTCGTACATGTTCAGTTCATAAAGCATACCATCAAGCAGTCCAGGAAAGAGCAGTTTCTTGCCCAAATGGCTAGCAAACTTCATAAGAAGACTCTTTGATGCCCATCTTCCTCTTGAAGTAATTGGTGCTGTCAGGAGCAGATATGTCTCACTGTTGAGAAAAGTCTAAGTTCTTAAAACATTTTAAATACCATATTCTATAGGTATTTAAAGTGTTGAAGATTATCTAACTGAAATATATCTCTGTATATCTAGAAAACCTAACTAATGTGACAATAAGTTTGACTATTATAAATGACTATCTATTAATTTTAAATTGTGCATTACATTTTTAAACAAGCTGCATAAACATTAATACTTTAAATAAGAGTAGAAATACACATATAACAAAATTGACCTTAAATTTGTAACAATAAATCCAAATCCATACCAGTGTATTCATTTCTGTATCATATCCCCCTTATTTTTTCCAGAAATTGACTGTGACCATTAAACATTTATAATCAACCCCCTCTAAATGAAAATAAGCATTTATAAACAATCATTTAAAGAATTTGGGTATTGTTCTCTCCAAACTGTTTCCTGCTGCTTGTTGGGTCAAGTATTTTCAGAGTTCATGGAGACCTTTTAGGAGGGTCTTGGTCCATCAAACCACATTAGCCTGAAAGGAATTCACAGGTTCTCCTCTTCTGTGGAAACAAAAGCAGAACCTCTTTTCCAAAGCAACATATTCTTATCCTTAGATTCAAATTTTGAAGTCAAGATACCTTTATGTTGAATCAAATGTCTCTCTGTAGTCAAAAAATTAAAAGAAAATACAATAATATACATAATTCAGACTCTCTATGTATTTTCCATCTTTACATGGCTTGTTCTTTTAACTATATTACTTTTTAATATTTATTTTATTATTTTAGCTCCTTTAATCTATGACAGTCTGTACTCTTGTCTATACTCTTTTTCCTCTCTCTTCCAAGACTACATATATTTTTCAGATACTCCATGACCTGTTTAGGGTTTATTTTTGTCTGAATCTGTCTTTGTTGTGTATCTATAATCATTTTCTGACCAGAAACACCTTTTTTTTTCTTTTTAAAAAACTGCTAGTCAGGTGTGGCTAGGATCGACTCCATGGCCTTGCCTGTGGACTCCACCCTATCCAACATTGGGGAGGTATATTCACTGCCTCTGCTAGCCATGCCCACCACCCCAGCTCCAGAGACGCAGCAGGTCTATGTCACCATTAAGCTACTAGTAGCTCACAAACCCCATTTAAATGCACAACCTCTCAGAAGGGTCAGAGTTCATGCTGCCAGCACAAACCAGGAAGCTGTCTCTCAAAGAAGCCACCCAGTTTTGTTGCTAATGCTGAGTCAAGAAGGTTTCTCTTAAAGAAATTGTGCCTCTGCTTGTCTCTAGCAATCAGAGTTCACCGGGGAAAATGTTGCTACCATGAAGCTGTGCTTAACTCTGTTCTTTTGTGTCAAGAATTCCTTCCCAAGCTCTCTCAGGTTTTATGTGGATATAGTTGGCCCATGTTGACCCCATTTTTGTATTTGGAGATGACTCTTTTGTTTCCTGGCCACCCAGACTCAAATAATCACACATAAACTGTATTATATACAACATTGTTTGGTCAATGACTTAGGCATATTTCTAGCTAGCTCTTACATCTTGAATTAACCCATTTCTGTCAATATGTGTACCACCACAAGGCTATTGCCTACTGGTAAGGGTCCAGTGTGCCCTTCTCTTTCGGCAACTACATGGCGTCTTTGACTCTGTCTACTCTCTTTATATCTCTGCTCAGATTTCCTACCTGGCTTTCCTCTGCTAAGTCATTGCCTGAAACAGCTTCTTTATTAACCAATGATAATAAAACACTCACAGCATCCAAAGGGGAATCCCACATTACTGATTAGATTTTTAAATTATTTATTCATTTATTTATTGAAGTATGTGCGTGTTTGGTGTGTGTGTGTGTGTGTGTGTGTGTGTATGGCACAGCATGTGTGTGGAGATCAGAAGACAGCCTGCCAGAGTCCTCTCTATCCTTCCATTATTTAGGATCTGGGGACCGGACTCAGTTCCTCAGGGCTGGCCACAAGAACCTTTACCCACTGAGCCAGCCCTGTTCTGAAGTCTTTATGCCTGCAGGCCTTGATGTCTTCATCCTAGCAGAAAGATGATGCTCTAGTGGGTCCAGCAAGAGTACCATTGAACTGAAAGTCACAATGCCCACCTTGGACTCCTCTTGCCTTTGAATCAACAGCCAAAGAAGGGAGTTGCAGCATTTATGGGGATGTTAGATCCTGATATCAGAGGAGAACAGGACCTCCACTTCCCAAGGGAGGTGAGGGGAGTAAGACTGGGGCACATTAGACCAGCTCTTCATAGTATAGGTTCTGTGGCTTAGGTTGGGGAAACCACGGTAATGAAAGCCAAGTGGGACTAATGGTCTAGCCCTGTTCCAGTCTATTGCTGCAGCAAAGAACCTGGCTCTGGCAACTTCATAAAGAAAAGGGGTTATGTAGTTCCAGTCTGGGAGGCTGAAAGTCCAAGGTCGGTGGTATTAACCTCTGAGGAGGGTCCCTCGCTGCATCGTAGTAGGTGGCTCATGGTGACAAACAACAGAGGGCAGGGAGGGCAACAAGGACCTCCCTCTGGTGTCCTTCAATTCTTTCCTGTTGAAGTGCAAGGGGGCCAGGCTAGAATGGGCGTACCTGTGGTCAGTCCAGCTAGGTGGGCTTCTGACTCCCTTTCTACTGCATAGGGACACCTCTCAGAGTCAGGCAAGTCACTCAGTGAGGCAGGGGCATGGATGAGGAGACGCAGGGCTTAATAACAGACATGTGCACTGGACAGTCAGGGGCATGGTGGAATGGGACTAAAGACCAAGGCTGGGCAGTGGCTAGTGACTGCAGGACAGGCCCGGAGATAGAATGGGATAATGTTGGGGATCTAACAGGAAAGGCCCTGGGGGAGCCTGACCTGGAGCTGTCCCTGGTCCCTCCTGGGGTTTCTTTGCCCCTAGCCCCAGCAGCAGGCTGCTCCTTGCAGCTCAGCTACTGCTTGGGCCTTTGAAATCTTATCTCCCACCATGTCCTCTGCTTCCTGCATGTCCAGACCTCATCTGTCTCCCATCTCCTCACCCCCACCTGTCGCTCATCTGCAGCTCCTCCCCCGCTGTCTGTTGCCCACTACCAGCCTGGCTCCTGTCTTTCCCTGCTCCTCCAGAGAGGGTTCAGAGTGGAACAGTTTAGGGCCTTGCCTGCATGCATTGCATCCCATATCCTCAACCTGTTGTCCCTGTCTTCCCTCACTAGCTTTTTAAGACTGCGGCCAAAGGGATACCCTGTGCCAGCCCCCACGTCCTGGAGGCCTGGTTTCCCCTTGCCCTTCCTCCAGGCAGCCTTCCTGACCCTCCCAAGAAAAGCTGTCTCCCTGTCATCCTGGCTTATGTCCCTTGACTTTGCTGGGCTCATACCAGGCTCATAGCTGCCTGGGATTAACATAAAGGCCTCTGGTTAGGTTGCAAGCCCCTGCAACACAGGATCAACCAACCTGGGAAACTGAAACCCTACAGAGAGAACCAGGCTCTGTGAGCAGGCGCCCCATCACTGTGTGGAGCTCTTGGCTGTTCCTTTACAGTCTTCTCAGTTGAGGACTCAGCAGTGTGGCTTCTTCAGCAGGAGTAGAAGACCGCCTTCCATCCTGCATCTCCACAGGTCAGCTCCTCTGGGCCCTCACCTCCTACCTCACAGATCAGAGGAATGGCCTCGTCTTCCCAGGGGTCAAGATGAGCTAGGAGTGGGTCAGCTTCAAGATTGAGAATAGTCCAGCTAGGAAGCCCAGAGTCCCAGGTCCTGTCCTTACCTTCCCCAGGGGTCCAGCTGCCCTCACAGTTCTCCCTACTGGGGAATCAAACTCCCATTCAAATTGAGCTGACTTCAAACTCCATTTAGCAGTGGAGTGCCCCTCAGTGGTACTGACTCTGCGTCCACCTGGAAGCCCTCAACAGTGAAGATGGTCTGCCCAATTTATTACATATTTAGTATCATTATTTTATTTTTATTTTGTTTGTGTATATGTGTCTGGATATGCTTGTGCATGCGTGTGTATGGGTCTGTGTATGCATGCATGTGTGTGTGCACACACGCGTGTGTTTGCGTGTGCACGTGGTGGCCAGAGAACAGCCTTGGGTGTTGCTACTTAGTACCACCATGTACCTTATTTTCGAGACAGGGTCTATCATTGGCCTGGACTCTTCCACTAGGCAAGGATGGTCAGCCAGTGAGCCCTGGGAATCTGCTTATTTGTGCCTCCCCAGCCCTGAGATTACAAGCACCCACCACCATACCCATGTTGTTTGTGTTGTGTGAATCAAACTCAGGTCCCCTCGTTTACACACTCGCCACAGCCCTGCTGTGAGGGCTGCACCCTCAGTCCCTCCCCAGGTCTGAAGTCTGTCTACTGTCCAGGTGAGCCATGCAGGCCATGGCAGCAGCATGCAGACAGGCCTGGGGTGGGGAGACCAGCCTGTCACTTGAGGGCTGCAGAGTCTTGGGTGTGATCTCAGGGACTTCCCACTGGGTGGTCTGTGCAAGTCTCGGTCACTCTCTCTCTCTCAGCCTTAGCTACCTATGGAAAATGGGGGCAAGGGGTCTGACTCACTGAGTCGCAGTGAGAAGTCAGTGCGTCATGTGTGCCTCGCTGGCCAGTAAGGCTGACAGCGGAAGCTCCAGGCTGGCCTTTGTCACCGTCCTGTCTGGCCCAAAGTCCAAGGTTTCAACTTTATGGCTGCTGTGAACTGTCTCCTGAGGCCCCTGTGTTAAAAAGCTTGCTCCCTAGGGTGCTGCTATGGGAGGCAGTAGGACCTTTCGGGGGGGTTGGGGCCAGCAGAAGGCCTCTCTGCCACTGGGACTGTGCCCACAGATGGGATTGTGGGAACAAGTGATGTGGGATTTCCCTTTGTATGCTGTGATTATCACTGATGAATAAAGAAACTGCTTTGGGCCTATAGCAAGGTAGAACTTAGGTGGGGAAAACTAAGCTGAATGCTGGGAGAAAGGAGGCGGAGTCAGAGAGAAGCCATGTAGCTCTGCTGGAGCCAGACAGAACTTTACCCAGTAAGCCACAGCCACGTGGCGATATACAGATTACTAGAAATGGGTTAAATTAATATGTAAGAGTTAGCCAATAAGAAGCTAGAGCTAATGGGCCAAGCAGTGATTTAAATAATTCAGTTTCTGTGTGGTTATTTCGGGGCTGAGTGGCCAGGAATCAACAAGCAGCCTCCTTAGTACAAACAAGCCTCTTCTCTACAAGCTGATTTGTCTCAGATAGAGTAGGAAGGGTCATCTGGGAAAACTGTGACCCCTGCTTCCCCTGCCATGGACCCTCAGGTCACAAAAATCAACCAGAGGTGCTGAGGGGAACCCAGAGCTCCTGACCCCCATACACATAGAGCAAATCTGAGTGTTTGGGGCCTTTAACCCCGGTTGAATTTATCTCTTCATCTGCACCTTGAAAGACACAACTGAACAAGGGAGGATCCCTGGGGGCTGGGAAGGTTTCCACTTACTAGGATTGTTGTCCTTTGAGCTGCAACACAGTCAAAACTCAATGGTGCGACTGCACAGCCTGCTGGGTGGACAGTGAGACCTAGACATAAGCCTACGACGTCTCGAACCTTTTATGACTCCCACTGTCCAGACGGACCAGTCAGGGACCCTAGCTGGGCCAGTTCTGCAGCCCACACACCTGCCTTCCATGGTGAGGGGGCCTGAGCATGTGCGTCTCTTCTGAGCCTCTGCTTCTCACCTGGAGAATGAAGAGAATGTCTTTTTCCAGGCTCACCTGGTGCTAAGGGAAGCCCGGCTGTGAGGCTGTGGGTGCTGTTAGCTCCTCCCCCTGTTGTTACGATACAACCCCTGCCAAAAGCAACTTAAGGGAGAAAGGGTTTATTTTGGCTCGCAGTGCGAGGTTACGGTCCAGCACGTCAGCCGCTGTCACAGTGGCAGGGTCTTGGGACAGCTAGCTACTTTGTGTCCACAGCCAAGCAACAGAGCATTGAATGCCACCTTTTTATACAGACCAGGACGCCACCCACAATGGGCACAACTTCCTATGGCAGTTACTCTAATCAGGGTGACTTCCTCCAGCTGCCAGGTAATTCTGGATTTCATCAAGTCGACAACTGAGATTAACCTTCACATGGGCCACACCGTGCAAAGGTCCAGGCAAGCTGGGATGAGCTAGAAAGTCAGGTCTGGTATGAGTGAGTGGATTCAGCATAAAAGCCAGGTTCAGCATGAGGGACCAGCATCAGAGCTGGATTCAGTATGTGGGAGCCAGGCTCAGCATGAGAGCTGGATTCAGTATGTGGGAGTCAGGCTTAGCATGAGGGACCAGCATGAGAGCTGGATTCAGTATGTGGGAGTCAGGCTCAGCATGAGGGTCCAGCATCAGAGCTGGATTCAGTATGTGGGAGTCAGGCTCAGCACCAGGGAGCAGGGCTCAGTAGACGTGCTGCCCTATGATGGGAACCCTGGGTCTGCCCACTGCCAGGGAAGTCCTTGGCGCTATTCTTGCCACCACATGTAGGCGGTGAAGCCTGGGAGGGTAGATGGAGGGGACTTAGGGGTGAGAAAGTGAACAGGCATGTTGTGGGCCTGGGGGAAGTTGGACCCATTGCCCTCTGCTGCCCAGCTCTGCCACTCCTGGAGTGTGTTCTTGGATAAGTAAGTTTACTTCTGGGGTCTCAGGCTCCCTGAGTTTAGGAAAGTGGGGAGCAAGCCTAGCAGGGTGCCAACTAACAAGGCGTCTCTAGGGATTCAGTGGGATGACCCCTCGGCAGTGCTTAACAGTTTCTAGAGGAAGCATTAGTGAGCCATCCCCAGCTTGGGATCGGTCAGAGACCCTCGCCATCCAGGACCCAGTACATCCTCATAACTGCACTAGTTTGAGAAGCAGCTCTTGCCATCCCCATTTTCCAGATGGGGAAATTGAGGCTCAGGTAAAGAAAGGAAGTTTCCAAATATTATCACGGGGAGTTAGGAATGGGGTTTGTAAGGCAGGCTAAGAGGACCACATATTTGTCCCTCCCCCAGGGAGCTTTTCAGCTGGTACCCCTGGTCCTGCTTCCAGACCGCTTTGTCTTTTCCCCTCGGGCTCAGTTCCCTGCCCTCTGGTCCCCCCCTTGCTGTATTTATTTGCTACTTACTTACTCATTCATTCATTCATATTTTGTAAATATTGACATTTTGCACGTGCCTTTCTAGTGCCCACAGAGGACAACAAAAGACAGAAAAGGGTGTTGAACCCTCTGGCACCGTAGCTGCAGATAAGTGTGAGCCTCCATGTGGGTTCTGAGGACTGAATCCAGGTCCTCTGCAAGAGCAGTCAGCCCCCTTAACCGCAGAACCATCTCTCCAGCCCGCCTCGCCGAATTCTTCATTGTACTTACCATTGGCGATGACCAGTTTAATTTTCCTGTTTCTCACTCACGTTTCCCCACATGAACAACAGCTTTAAGGGAGAGAGAGATGTTTGTTTTCTGCATTCACTGGGGAATCCTCAATGCCATGACCAGGATTTTAGAAAGTCCTCGTGCCGTGAATCCATCATTTTCCAATTATCAGGGGGAAAAAGTATTTGCTGTTGTCTCAACTCCAGCTGTGATGTAGTGTCCCGTTCCAGCCATAAGATGGCAGCAGAGAACAAGGCACCTGCCGGGTGGAGCTCAGGTGAAGGCCCAGGTTTGACTTTCCAGGTTGATCAGAGGGCCACTGATATGTGTGTGTGTGTGTGTGGTGTGTTTGTGTATGTCTGTGTGTGGTGTGTTTGTGTATGTCCGTGTATGTGTGTGTGTCTGTCTAACTTTTCTCTTAAGCCCCCCCAAAGCCTGTTTTAAACAGCATCCATTGGCCACTGTCCTTGAATAGGCTCAGAGGCACTGAGATGGCACGGAGATCTGTCCTGTGTTTGGCCTCTTTATGAAGAAGCTTTGAGGGTCCGAGGCATGCTTTGGCCCCTCGGAGGTGGTGCTAGGAGGAAGTGGGCGCTTGTTAGAGGTATGCAGGTAGCACCCTGAGAGGGTGCAGGGCCACCGTGATGCCCAGAGTCAGCGAGGTGCGGCGGGGTCTCTGCGAAAACTACTGAGAATTTTAATTGAGCCAGGCCTGATGACACCTTAGTATTTAAAAAGCGGAGGCAGGAAGGTTTGTGAAAGGTTGAGGTCAACCTGGGCTATATAGTCAACTCCAGGACAGCCTGGGCTACAGAGTGAGCGCTTGTGTTAAAAAAAAAAAAATTAAGCCAAAACAAATTTTTTTTAAGAAGAGCTGGAAGATGGTACCGGCAGCGCCAGCAGGGCAACGAGCCCTCTGAGCTCTAGGCTCCATGCAGGTTAGGGTCAGGAGGCTCGTTTGCGCTGAGGAACCTGTGTTGGGGTTGTCCCAAGTTCTGCACAGTGTGAAGGGCTGGAGGCATGGGCTTGGACAGTACGTGGAACCAAGCAGGAGAGATGGCCTGGAGGTCACTCGGTGTGAACCAAGGAGGCCAGCTCTGCGGGAGTCCCGGAAGAGGCCTCAGCCCCTCTCTCTTCCTCAGATGGCTTCTTGCCTGTGCCTTTCATCCCTGCTGATTTATCTCTGCATGCAGGACTGCGCAGCCTTGAAGGCAGAGGTGCTTCTGACAGGCTGTGAACCTCTCCCTGGCAGACCCTCCAGCTGCTCGCCAAGGGGCCAGGCTGACCCGCACTTCCTCTCTGCCCAGTGAGGATTAGAGAACCATAAAGCAAGGACCCCTAAAACCCTGGCCGGAGAGCCCACAGATGGACCTTAGGTGCTGTGGCCACGAAGGATGGGGACTGCTGGGGCTTGAGACCTGGAGGGAACTCTTTCCTTGGAATCCCATTTTTGGCTGCCGCTTTATGGAGGGGGGGGCTTCCTGGTTCAGCTTGGAGCCAGAGATGGTCTGGGTCACCCCCAAAATAAGGGACCCCAGATGAAGCCAGGGCTTAAAGTGCTCACTAGTGTGGCCAGGGAGCAAGGGAGCCAAGGTTAGATTGAGAATAAAGAGCCCTGAGCGTCTTTATTATGATAGGAGGAGCCTTGCACCCCCATGTGCTCAACACAGAGGACACAAACTGGTCCTGTTACCCAGACAAAGAACCCGGGAGTGGGGGTTGAGGTGGGGTGGGGGATGGAGCCGCTTACCACCTAGGAAGTGATGACGCCTGGTAAATGGATAATAAAGAGAAAAATTTTTACATTTTGCCATTTGAAAACTGTATTTCTCAAGTGTTCCCTCTGTCCCTTTGAGACAGGTCCTCAGATGCACCGATATATTGACAAACTTGATGTACAGTCTGTGGTTGTGATCCTCCTGCCTGCAGCCTCTGCTGATGGGATTACAGGGGTGCAGCACCCGGGTTTATGTGATGCTGCACTCCACCCACCAAGCCCCCTTTTAAGTGTTAGATTTATTTGGATACAGATTCTCGTTATGTTATCCAGGCACCTGGCATCAAACCTCTGGGCTCAAGCAATCCTCCTACTTCAGCCTCCCAAGTATGTGTATAGTGTTCCAGAGCCCAGGGGACTTTACTCAGGTCAGCTTCCCCAGAGCTGTGTGACAGGCGTGGGAGGAGGGGTTAGCTCAACTGAATGAATGTATACGTTTCAAATGGATGAACCAGAGGAAAAACAGGGAAATTAAACAAGAGAAATAAACCCCCCAAAAAGATAGTAGTGCAGGCTAGGGAGGTGGTTCAGTGGTTAAGAGTCCTTCCTGCTTTGCAGAGGATTTGTGTTCCAGTTCTCAGCACCCTTGCAACTCACATTCCCCACCCCCCAGTAACTCCTGGAGATTCAGTGCCCTCTTCTGGCCTCCGAAGGCATCTGCACTCATGTGCACAACTCCTCAGCCCCCTCCCACACAGACACACACATATACACATGCACACTAATGCACACACACGTTTTTATATTTTTGGTTGTGAGCCTAGCCTTTAACGGCTGAGCCATCCCTCCAGGCCACACGTTTTTAAAAAGAAAATAATGCTCAAATACATGTTACTTCATGTTCTAACAAATTAATTAGAATTAATCAATGTGTTTGTGTATATATGTGCATGCCAAACATGGTATCTTTTTGTTTGTTTATTTATTCTTTTTAGAGATAGCCTGTGTAGCCTGGCTGTCCTGTAGAACTCACTCTGTAGACCAGGCTGGCCTCAAACTCACAGAGATCCACCTGCCTCCCAAAACAGTCCTGTAAAATAAAAGACCTTCTGGAGGCATCACAATCCCTGACTTCAAACTCTACTACAGACCTACAGTACTGAAAACAGCCTGGTATTGGCATAAGAACAGACAGGAGGACCAATGGAACTGAATAGAAGACCCAGATATCAATCCACACACCTTCGAACACCTGATTTTTGATAAAGAAGCAAAAAATACCAAATGGAAAAAAGAAATCATATTTAACAAGTGGTGCTGGCATAACTGGGTATCAATATGCAGAAGAATTAAAATAGACCCATATCTATCACCATGCGCAAAACTCAAGTCCAAATGTATCAAAGACTTCAACATAAAGCCAGTTACACTGAACCTTATAGAAGAGAAAGTGGGAAATACACTTGAACGCATTGGCACTGGAGACCACTTCCTAAATAGAACCCCAGCAGCACAGACACTGAGAGAAACAATTAATAAATGGGACCTCCTGAAACTGAAAAGCTTCTGTAAAGCAAAGGACACGGTCAACAAGACAAAACGACAGTCTACAGAAAGGGAAAAAATCTTTACTAACCCCACATCAGACAGAGGTCTGATC
Organism: Chionomys nivalis; assembly: GCF_950005125.1. Classification (NCBI taxonomy): domain Eukaryota; kingdom Metazoa; phylum Chordata; class Mammalia; order Rodentia; family Cricetidae; genus Chionomys; species Chionomys nivalis. The sequence goes on from NC_080107.1 coordinate 48,697,883, forward strand.
TCCAAAATATACAAAGAACTCAAGAAATTGGTCACAAAAAGAATACATAATCTAATAAAAAAAATGGAGTACAGACCTAAACAAAGAACTCTCAATAGAGGAATCTAAAATGGCTGAAAGACACTTAAGGAAATGTTCAACATCCTTAGTCATCAGAGAAATGCAAATCAAAACAACTCTGAGATTCCATCTTACACCTGTAAGAATGGCCAAGATCAAAAACACTGATGACAACTTATGCTGGAGAGGTTGTGGGGAAAAGGGAACACTTCTGCATTGCTGGTAGGAGTGCAAGCAGGTACAACCCCTTTGGACATCAGTGTGGCAATTTTTCAGAAAATTAAGAAACAACCCTCCTCAAGACTCTGTAATACCACTTTTAGGTATATATCTAAAGGATGCTCAATCGTGCCACAAGGACATGTGCTCAACTATGTTTATAGCAGCATTGTTTGTCATAGCCAGAACCTGGAAACAACCTAAATGCCCTTTGATGGAAAAATGGATAAGGAAGATGTGGTACATTTACACAATGGAGTACTACACAGCAGAAAAAAAAAAACAAACACGACAACTTGGATTTTGCAGGAAAATTGATGGAGCTAGAAAACATTATTTTGAGTGAGGTAACCCAGACACAGAAAGACAATTATCACATGTACTAACTCATAGGTGGTTTTTAAACATAAAGCAAAGAAAGCCAGCCTACAAACCACAATTCCAGAGAACTTAGACAACAATGAAGATATTAAGAGAGACTTACATAGATCTAATCTACATTGGGAAGTAAAAAGTATAAAAAGACAAATTCTCCTGAGTAAATTGGGAGCATGGGGACCTTGGGGAGGATTGAAGGGGGAAAGGGAGAGGCAGGGAGGAGACCAGAGAAAAATGTAGAGCTCAATAAAAATCAGTTTTAAAAAGGTGGGAAAAAAAGAGCTCACTCTGTAGACCAGGCTGGCCTCAAACTCACAGAGATCCACCTGCCTCAGCCCCCAAGTTCTGGGATTAAAGGTGTGTGCCACCACCGCCTGGCCAAACATGGTATCTTAAGGAGAGAACGAGAGATTTTGGGGTGTACAGTGGAGAGGAATGGGGACCTCTGGGGTATCTAGGTGTGGGGGTGTCAAAGAGGAACACACAGAAACTGTGAGGACAGCACCTCAGTGACCCCACGTAGAGCATGGGGATAACAAGGCCCAGGTATTTCAGTGACAATGCAGGAGAAGTACAGTCACCAAACAGTGGTGACACATCCTATAATCCCAGCACTTGGAAAGGAGATGGAGGCAGGTCAGAAGTTCAAGGTCATGTAGCCACCAGGGCTACAGGAGACCCTGTCCCTGGAAAAGTGGTGTCAGTTACTGAAACTCGTACCACACCGTCCATATCTTATTTGAAGGCGCGTTATCTTTATTCTCCAGGCAGAGAAACTGAGGCAATGATCCTTTCAAATCCCAGTTTGCTACAGTCAAATTATATAGTCCCTGGCAAGTCATTTCTGAGCCTCAGTTTCCCCATCTGGAGGGTAGGGGTGGCAGAGTTCTTCCTTCAGACATAGTGGAGCACATATTTTTCAAGATAGGCTGGCATCTGAGCCCTGTTCCTAGGGTCACACGCCACACAAAGGGCCAGCCACCATCCTGCTTAGGCTGGCCTCTGGCTTCCGGGGTAGGAAGGGGCTTCTGACTCAGCAAGGGTTCTGGGTGGCAGAAGTCTGGCACACAGTAGGTCTAGAAATGAGGGTGCCTTGCTTGGAGTCTTGACTTGGTGAGAAGTATGGCCAGGGCCAGGGCGGGATGCCGGAAGATGGGCTCAGGGCACAGGCGCCCAACGAGGCCAGTGGTTTCCTAGCAGCTAACTCTGTGCTCAGGGGCTGTGTGACCAGATTTAATTAACACATGTCCCTGCTGCAGGCTGGCTGCAACCAGGGCATGGACCTGCAATTAAAACTTAGCTTTATAAAGTCAGCACACAGGCATGGGTGCTGGAGCCGCTGGCTTTCCCGAGAAGAGCATGCCCTCCGTGCCCATGTTATTTATCGAGTTAATTTTGTCTTCTGCAGTGAGAAGCCAATCTGGGACCATGAGTCCTAACCCTGGCTCGGAGAGGGCCATGTGCTGTCTCCTTTGGGAGAGGAGAGAGGCCCCAGTGCCTGCTCCTTCCTCAGAGGACCTAGGCGAGGCTCTCGTGGCCTTAGTGAGAAGGCCAGTCCTCTCCGGTCTTGAATCATGCCAACCGGATGGCAGACAGCTATAACTGCTCCTGAGCTGAGTAAGACCCCAAAGAGACAGCAAGGGAAGGACTCTCTACACCCAGTGTCTACTTAGAGTACAGTGGCTTTTGTGACCCCTAGGGAGACAGCTGGACAGCCTGGGGCAGCCGGGACTGCTGGGGAGCCGAGGCGGGCACTCAGAGTAGCATCTTAGGAACTAGTGTAGAGGCCTGACAGAATGATTCAGGTTCGAGTCTTGACTAGGCTACTTAGTGGTCATGTGGGTGTCTTCTCATCTGCAGAGAGGGGCAATAGTACAACCCCCTTTATTCTGTGCCTCGAGAGAGCTAAAAGGTGACTGGTGGCCTTGAGGACTCTGAAAGCTGAAAGCAGGGTCTGGGGGAGAAGGGTTTTGGCAGAGTTTCCCAGGAGGCCATCAAGTCCACACTCTGCTGTCGGGGAAACCACCTCCTGCACATTTACTCCCAGGTGCCTACTGCTATCTGGCAGAGGCGGGGGAGGGGGGCGGTGTACAGGCGACAGCCTCACGGCCAGATAGTGGTCCGATAGCAGGGCCTTCGGGACAAAGCTATCGGGGGCGACGACAGGGTACTGAATGGGCTTTTCGGAGCGGGTTCAGAATTGCATTCGGCTTGGATTTAATTAAAAAGACTCAAATCTTTCTGATAATCCTCCCCGCAACGGCTGAAGCGGGGCCTGCAAGCAGGCTCCCTGGCAACGGCGCATCCTGCCAATAAAGAACTTTCCGGGGAGGAGATTGCGAGCCCCCTCCACTGCCGCCGCCCACTATCACCCTGCCCATCGCTGTACAAGGCCAGGGTAGCAGCTGTGGCCCCCACCTCTACTGTGATCTTGGAGCCCTTTGTGCCCACGCTCCTACAATGCCTCATTGGGGATCCCTTTGTTCATGGCTGAATCCTCTGCCTGGCATCCACACTCCTTCCCTGCGGCTCTGGGCTCTTGCCTCCTCCTGATGGGGCTATAGGCAACTGAAGACCCCATGTCTCTGTGTCCTGGAAGAAAAGCTCACCCGCCTGGCTCCAGGTCTATGTGCGCTGGAGGAGAACGAGGTCAGGCATAGGTCTCTGATAGCACTACCCATCCCCACCTTCTGCCTGCTGGTCTCTATGCTTAGTTCCAGGCTCAGAAGTCCCAGACCCAACTCTGATTTGTAGGTGAGTGTCCCCTTTGGAGATGGAGCCTGGCAAGGAGTGGGGCTCATGGATAACTGATGAATGAATAAATGAGGCTGAGCCTCCCACAGTCTCAGGGCTCCTGAGTCAGTTTCTTGTTCATTCTCTCAAGAAGTGACTTGCTTCCAGGCAAAAGGCCTCCACATCTCCATCACGTGGGTGTCCCTACCGACCCTTGGGGTGACTTCAGAGAATCTGACTGTGTCTAGCAGATGTCACCAGGGGCACACTTGCCATGCCTGCTGGCAGGCAAGGATCCTGCTGGGCTGGGCGCTGGTTCTAAAGTCAGACTGCCAGGATTTGATTCCCATCATTGTGGCCCCTGAGCCCTACAGTCAGAGACATCTCTGGGTTTTCTCATCTCAAGAGTGGGGCCATTGGACTTTTCATGGGACCCACTTCCAGGCTACCAGTGAGTGCAACAAGCAGAGCCTGTGGGTGACGGCTGGTGGCACATGCTCAGTCCTTGTGAAAAAACAAAGGGCATGGAGGCCGAGCTGTGTCTGAAACCAGGCTGGTGCCCTACACCAGCATCTGCCTGCTAGGAATACCTGCTGCTAGTAATGCCGTCTCTGCCCATCGCCATGGTCCGTGTTACCCCACCTCACCTCCCAGAGGTGAAGTCCTGGCACTGAGGATAGGTAGCAGAATTCTGTCTCAGAGACTTCATCTCCTGTGTTATTCCCTCCTTGGCATCCACACAGTGCTCTGAGAGTCCTTCCTGTCTCCAGGTTCCAGTGGCAGGGACAGCTCCATCCCACACTGGTCTGGAACATGGTGGGTTTCAGAGACAGCACCGCCACTGGTTCTATGAGGAAGATGTGATACCTGATGGTGTGGGAGGGAGAAGAGGACGGGGTGAGTGGGGCAGAGCCGGGCACTCCTGCCCTCTGAGCCAGGACAGGGATAAAAATGAAGAAGTGTCATCGAATCCATTTGACAACTCAGTGACAAGCCTGACTATTATGCCTACTTAGCAGAGGAGACTGGAGTTCCAGAGAGCTCAGGACTTTTCTTGAGGCTACACAGCTCACAAACCAGTCCTCAGTAAAGGCCTTGGGCAGACGACTGCGTCCAAAACAGAATCAAAAGCATCCTCCTCCCGAAAGACCCAGGCCCTCTGCCTGACTGAGCTGACACTTAAATCATTTGTCCTTGTGTGCAGTTAGGATGAGCACTCAGTGAATCAGATGAAAGTTCCCCCCAGGGAAAAGGGAGCCTTTGACACTTCCCCTGGACTGTGTCCCTGTCCAGGCCAGGCCCGGGGCCATCAGAGGGACAGACAGAGGAGCTGGAGCCCTGAGGCCCCAGAGTCGGAGCAGTGACATGATTTACCTTGTACCCAGTGTCCGTCCCGGAGTCCCTCCATTCAGGAGGAACGGCTCTTGGTAATGATGAGGGGAGAGGGTGGAGGGTAGTGCTGTATGCTTGCCAGCGGAGGACATGCGAACAGACACGCCCAGCAGAGCCAGAGGGTCCCTCAGTCCCTCTGTCACTCCTCCCCAGCATCAGGACATCGGGGCTTGGCTGTCACCTGCAGTGAGGAGTGTGCTGGAGGCTGCCCAGGGTTGGGGGAGGTTGTGTGTGCCTACTGCCATGGGAAATCACCATTTTAAAGCACTCACATAGAACAGATGTTCTCAACCTGTAGATCACGACCTCTTTTGTCAAACCTCTATCTCCAAAACTATTTACATTATGATTCATAACAGTAGCAACATTACATTTTGAAGTAGCAATGCAATAATTTTTTGTTGGGGATCACCACAACATAAAGATCTGTATTAAAGGGTGACAGCATTAGGAAGGTTGAGAACCACTGGCCTAGAGCATCCTGCCTCTAGGAAGCACACGTAGCCACCAACAGGGGACTTGGGACAGAAGGGGTGATGGGAGGCCAGGGCAGGTAAGGAGCTGGTGTGGGGACCCTAGGACTACGTGCAGGTCAGCTAACTCCAGACTCACTTGATAGTGGGGGGCTCAGGACCATGGATGGGGGTGACAGGAGTTATAGGGGGTAACATCTCAGACCAGAACTGTGTGTGAAGGTGGCAGGGTGGGGTCAGTTCCAGGGACAGAGAGGCATTTGGTGGGGTGTGGGGGACGGGGCCTTGCGTTCCAGACTGCAGTTCCCTGGGCTAATCTCCAGAGAGCCTGGCAGGGGGACCCACAATGAGGGTTTCTACTGTGCATCTGGGGACCGTGACACCTGTGCAGGATGGAAGCACAATGGTGGGGAAGGATGCTGGGTAAGGAGAGCCAGTGGGAGAGTAAATCCTGCAGGCTGCACCAGGGGATGGCTGCCCTTGACCAAGAGGCATCCAGCTCCTTGGTATCACCTGGAGTCAGTTTCCCGGCCCGTTCGTCAGACCACTATCTGTGCATTTTTAGGAAAATGAACTACACAAGACACCTACTAGGGCAGGGGTTCTCGACCTTCCTAATGCTGCGACCCTTCAATACAATTCCTCATGTTGGGTGACCCAACCATAAAATCATTTTCGTTGTTACTTCATAGCTGTAATTTTGATACTGTTATGGATCATAATATAAATATCTGTGTTTTCTGATGGTCTTATGCGACCTCTGTGAAGAAGCCAGTGGACCCAGGGGGGTCACGACCCACAAGTTGACCACTGCTATAGAGAAACCTTAAGGGAAGTAGGATAATAAAATAAATATAAGAAAACAAAAGCGTAAAACCCCATCACCCACTAGCATACTACCACATGGGTGTTTACCTTCTAAGGATATGCATCACTGTGCAATGAATATTCATGAGTATTCAGCTTTGTGTGTGAGGGTGAGAAGACATGTTGGGTCAGCCAGGCACAGACAACACATGCAGAGATGCAGGTGATCACCCACACGTGCTCATATGCACACACACAGACAGCACACACAGAGATGCAGGTGATCACCCACACGTGCTCATATGCACACACACAGACAGCACACAGAGATGCAGGTGTGCATGCACACGTGCTCATATGCACACACACAGACAACACATGCAGAGATGCAGGTGATCACCCACACGTGCTCATATGCACACGCACAGACAACACACGCAGAGATGCAGGTGCTCACGCACACGTGCTCATATGCACACACACAGACAGCACATGCAGAGATGCAGGTGCTCACGCACACGTGCTCATATGCACACACACAGACAGCACACAGAGATGCAGGTGTGCATGCACACATGCTCATATGCATACACATTCTGCAAAAATGGTTGTTATTTGAGTCCTCTTTATACCTCATTATTTTTGACAGCTCTCTGTGTGAAAATGCATGGACTTATTTAGCTTGACTTTTTCAAAGATTTTCTTCTTTTTCTTTCCTTTTCTTTTCTTTTCTGTTCTTTTTTTTTTTTTTTTTTTTGATTAAAGGTTTCTTTATGTAACAATCCTGGCTGTCCTGTAACTCACTCTGTAGACCAGGCTGGCCTCAAACTCAGAGAGATCCGCCTACCTCTGCCTCATGAGTACTGGGGTTAAAGGCGTGAGCTATCACCCCCTTGCTCTTCTATATTTTTAAAGATATTTATTTATTTAGTGTGTATGTGTGAGTGTTTTGCCTGCATGAATATATATGCATCAGGGAGGCAAGAAGAGGGTATCAAACCTCTGGACCTGGAGTTAAGATGCTTGTGGACTGCCTTGTGGGTGTGGGAATGGAGCCTGGAGTCTATAAGAGCAGTAAGTAACTCTTAACTGCTGAGCCATTGTTGGGCCAAAATTATCCCAGGGCCTGTACCTCCAGGCCTGTAGGACAGAGAAAGCCTGGTTCGCGTTTGAAGGATAGTCTCAAAGCTACTGAGTGGGGATGAGACAGCAAAACCTAGGTAGACGCCCCTCCAGCCAGAGGGAGGACTTGGCTGTCTCTCATTGGCTGGAGGTATCCCAACATCACATCAGCCCCTATGATGTCATTTAACCTATATAAGCTGAAGCTCACGGTAATAAACTGAGTTCCTGCTTTGACTTGACTCCCTATGGTGTTGTGGGGCTGTGGAACAGGCAGATAGTACACTCACCTTTCCCTGGGGAATAAGGCTAAGGAGGCCTGGCAAGCCGTCTCTCCAGTCCCCAGAATTAGCTTTATATTTTAAATTATGTGTATATTTTTGTATCTGCATGTGAATTAAGTGCATGTGTGTGTGCAGGTGCTGAAAGAGCTCATCAGAGGACATCAACTGGAGTTACTGGGACCATGAGTCATCACGTGTGTGCTGGGAAGGAAACCCAGCACTGAGCTGTCTCTCCAGCCCCATATCCACTCTTGACTGCTTTGTATTTCTTGAACACCCTTCCTGTTCTCATTTAGAATTTTTTTAAAAATATTTATTTATTTATTATGTATACAATATTCTGTGTGTATGTCTGCAGGCCAGAAGAGGGCACCAGACCTCATTACAGATGGTTGCTGGGAATTGAACTTGGGACCTCTGGAAGAGTAGCCTCTTACCCTCTGAGCCACCTCTCCAGCCCTCAGAGTTGTTTCGATTTGCATTTCTCCAATGGCTAAGAATGTTGAGCGTTTCCTTAGGTTTTGTCAATGTTGGGTGCCATTTGTTGGGGGCCAGCCTCGACAAAAATACCTCTCGCCAGGGTTAAGGTGTGGGGATTTAAAATATAGTAAAGACTATGAAGGGGATCTCAAACTGGAATTCCCTCCAGATACTATTCTATATGTTTCTCCATTTTATTATTTTCATTCGCGTCTTCATAGTCTTCACTATATTTCTTTTTTTCTTTTTTCTTTTCTTTTCTTTCTTTCTTTTTTCTTTTTTTTTTTTTTTTTTTTTTTGGTTTTTTTCGAGACAGGGTTTCTCTGTGGTTTTGGAGCCTGTCCTGGAACTAGCTCTTGTAGACCAAGCTGGTCTCGAACTCACAGAGATCCGCCTGCCTCTGCCTCCCAAGTGCCGGGATTAAAGGCGTGCGCTACCACCACCCGGCTATATTTCTAACTCCCCACGCCTCTACTCTGGCAAGAGGTATTTTTGTTGAGGCTGGTCCCCCAACACTTAGTTGTCATTCAGTCATTTGAGATTCATCTGTTGTGAGTTCTCTGTTTAGGTCTGTACCCAAATTTTTATTGGATTATTTGTTCTTTTGACGTTAAGTTTCTTAAATTCTTTGTATATTTTGGAGATTAGTCCTCTGCCCAATGTGGGGCTGGTGAAAACCTTTTCCCATTCTGTAGGCTGCCATTTTGTCTTGTTGACTGCATCCTTTGCTTTAAAGAAGCTTCTCAGTTTCAGGAGGTCCCATTTATTTAAAGAAAATGTGGTACATTTACACAATGGAGTACTACTCAGAGGTAAAAAATAATGGCATCTTGAAATTTGCAGGCAAATGGATGTAGAAAAAAAAACATTGAAAGAGATAACACAAACCAGAAAGACAAATATAGTATGTACTCACTCATAAGTGACTTTTAGACATAAAACAAAGAAAAACCAGCCTACAATTCACAACTACAACCCCAGAGAACCTAGACAACAAAGAGGATCCTAAGAGAGACATACATGGATCTACATAGGAAGGAGAAAAAGACAAGATCTTCTGGTAAGTCGGAAGCATAGGGACCACAGGAGAGGGTAGAAAGGGAGAGGGGAGGAAGGGGAAATGTACAACTCAATAAAAACAATAAAAAATGAAAAAGAAAAAGAGTATGTAAGGATCCATCAATATTTTCTCCTGTAATTAAAGCAGTTTCCTTCTGAAGCCCTAAATCTTTAATCAATCTGGAGTTTATCTCCCCATCAAAGCAGAGGTCTAATGTTATCTGTCCCTCTGTTCTCCCTTCCTTTTTTTCCTAATTTCTTTTCAGTACTGGGGATGGAACCCAGGGTGCCATCACTGACCTATGCCTCCAGTTCTCCCTTTTCTTTATGTACTGAGGCAGTCTCACTAAATTGCTTGAGCTGGCCTTGAACCTATGTTTCTCCTGCCTCAGCTTCTTGAGTAGCCAGAATTACACCTATGCCAACACAAACAACTTCATTAAAAAAAGAAGTTTGATTTTGATTTATGTGTATGTGTGTCTGTGCTGGGATGGCTATTCTTGGTCGTCAACTTGACTATATATAGAATTAACTAAAACCCAAGTTGTTAGGTATACCTGTGAGGGATTTTTCTTGATTGACTTACTTGAAGTGGATAGAGCCACCCTAAATTCAGATCTTTTGAGGTGAGAAAATCCATCTTTAATCTGGGCCACACCTTCTGCTGGCAACCTATATAAAGGACATAGAGGAGGGAAGCTTTTGTTCTTTGCCTGTTTGTTTTGACTGGCAAGCCCGTTCCAAACCAGTTGAGACATCTAGCCGTGTGGACTGAGCAATTGCTGGATGCTTGGGCCTTCCTTAGGTAGACGGTCACTGTTGGACTAGCAGGACCACAGCCCGTAGCCGTTCTGATGTTATATCTTCAGTCTATCAGCTCTGTTCCTCTGACCACCATAGGTGCCTTTGGAGGAAGAGAAGACAGTGGTCCTCTGAAGCTGGAGTCCCGGATGCTTGCGGGCCCCTTGATGTGGTTGCTGGGAACTGAACCTAGACCCTCGTAGGAGCTGCAAGGGCGGCAAACTGCTGAGCTGCGACTGCTGTCCCCACACTTCACTTTTAAAAACAGAGTCCCCGCCGGGCAGTGGTGGCGCACGCCTTTAATCCCAGCACTGGGGAGGCAGAGGCAGGTGAATCTCTGTGAGTTTGAGACCAGCCTGGTCTACAAGAGCTAGTTCCAGGACAGGCTCCAAAGCCACAGAGAAACCCTGTCTCGAAAAACCAAAAAAAAAAAAAAAAAAAAAAGAGTCCCCGTGGTACTTAAATGAGAACAGCCCACTTAGTTACATTTAACTGGAAAAAGTACATTTTAGAATGTTGGATTATATAGATTTGCCTCATCCAGACCTAGAAGAAATCAGTGTGTTATACTTTTAAAAACACTTAAAATTACATTTAATTACTTGTACGTGTGTGTGTGTGTGTATACACCCACATGAATGGATGAGCCATGGCACCTGGGTAGGTCAGAGGACAACTTTGCAGAAATCCATTCTCCTTTTCTAGTTCATAGGTCCCAGGGATAGACTTGGTGGCACGTGCCTTCACCCACTGAGCCATTTTGCTGACCTATAGTGGATTGCACGTCTAGTATTCTTGATTCTCTCTGATAACATCAGGTTTTGTATGTTTTCATCTGTATTTACAGATAAAATTTATTTGTAGGGTTTATGTTGGGCTTTGGGATTCACTGTGTGTGTGTGTGTGTGTGTGTGTGTGTGTGTGTGTGTGTGTGGCCAGAGGCAGGTATTAGGTGCCTTACTCTCTCATTTATCACCTTAGTTCCTTGAGACAAGGTCTGTCATTGAACCTGGAGCTAGGTAAGCAGCGTGCCCCAAAGATCACCTTGTCTCCATCTGCCACAGTACCAAGGTTGGAGGTGTGCAGGCCATGCCCGGCTGTTTACCTGAGGGCTGGGGAGTCTAACTCAGGTCCTGTACCTGCACAACGACTGTTCCTACCCATTGAACCATGTGGTGATGGGGCGAGCAGGCCTGCTTTTTGTCCCGCCCAGCTCCCGCACGGCTAGCTTAACACCCAAAATAACAACACACAAATTGTATTCATTTAAACACTGCCTGGCCCATTATCTCCAGTCCCTAATTGGCTAACTATCACATATTGATCTAACCCATTTCTAATATCTGTATTACCACTTGACTGTGGCTTACCAGCATGGGTCTAACCAGCGTCCGTCTCGGAGAGGAGAGTCATGGCATCTGCCTGACTCTGCTTTCTTCCTCCCAGAATTCTGTTCTGTCTACTCCACCCACCTAAGGGCTGGACTATCAAAAGGCCAAGGCAGTTTCTTTATTAACCAATGAAAGTAACACATAGACAGATGACCCTCCTACATCAGAACCATCTCTCCAGGCCCCAATTGTACTGATCTTCTAAAAGCGCAAGTGAAATGCCTCCATTTCCCCAATTCCTTGGGAATATATATTCTCTGCTCTTTTTACAACTCAGACAGCCATCAGGGCCTGGGACCATTTTAGGGTCATCACTTTAGAGCTGACATCTGGCTGAAATCAGTTGCTACTCACTGTCCACAGATTAAGCACAGAGTCAAAGTTCCTGCAAGGCCAGCCCACAGCTCTTCTTATCCTCCCCCGCCGACCCTGCCATACCTGGCTTCTGGGAATCCCCAGACTCTAGTCTGGTGCCTACAGATCTAGAGGTTACAATGTCACTGTCATTGCCTAAGTTAGTAGCCTTTGTGCCAGTGCTCTCCGTAGCCGCCTGGAAAAACACTCAAGCCAGTTCTGGGCAGCTAGAGAAGCTGCCCACTCGCAGAAGGACATGTGAGAGGCAGGAGCTAGGCTGGTGTGGGCAGGCGTGGGCTGCTCTACTGGGCAGAGCCAGGGGTGGCACAGGGGTGCCAAAGCCCTTCCTTAGAGTCGAGAAGGACCAGCAAAAGGTCGGAACTCTGCATGGGGATGGTCACATTGCCATCTAAAGGAGGGTGGCCCGGAGGGAGAGGGAGGGTGCTAATGGCAAGGACTCACGTGCAGAAAGGCTGAAGTTGGGACTGGAGGGACAAGGAGGAAGACTGAGGTCCAGCCCTGGCCATAGGGATGGAGAAGCCACACTCCCTAGCCTGGGCACGTGCTGTGGAAGATTCTCTTCGTACAATATGAATATGTATTATTGTTAATAAAAGGCTGAATGGCTGATGGCTAGGCAGGATTTTCAGGGCAGAGCGAATTCTGGGGAGAAGAAAGGTGGAATCAGACGAGTCACCAGCCCGGCACAGAGGAGGACATGTACAAAATGAGGTAACAAGCCATGTGGCAGCATGAATAGGAATGGGTTAATTTAAGCTAGAAGGCAGCTAAAGACAAGCCTAAGCGATCAGCCTCACGTTTATAATTAATATGTAGCCTCTTTGTGGTTATTTGGGAGCAACTGCCAGGATACAGAAGAACTCTGCCTGCAGGTATCTTTGAGGGGGTGGTTCTCCCTGGCACATGCCAGGCCCTGGGAACCTAGGAGAAATCCGGGAAGCTGGGTAAGGCCTGGTACCAGAAAGCGGTCTTGGGGTAGGAGCATAGGGACTGAGCTGTCATCATCTCCACCAGAACAACTCATAACTAATGGGGCTGGAGAGATGGCTCAGTGGTTAAAGCACTGCCTGCTCTTCCAGAGGACCGGGGTTCAATTCCCAGCACCCACATGGCAGCTCACAGCTGTCTGTAACTTTAGTCTGAGAAGATCTGGCGCCCTCTTCTGGCCCCTGTGGGTCAGACACACCTACAGTACATAGATATTCAGGTAGGTAAAACACCCATACACCTAAAAATGATGAAAGAAACAATATTTTAATCATATCTATCTATCTATCTATCTATCTATCTATCTATCTATCTATCTATCTATCTATCATCTATCTATCTATCTATCTATCATCTATCTATCTATCTATCTATCTATCTATCATCTAGCTATCTATCATCTATCTATCTATCTATCTATCTATCTATCTATCTATCTATCTATCTATTTGCGTGTGCATATCACAACATCCATATGGAGGTTAGGGGACAACTTTTAAGAACCACTTTTCTCCTGTCACGAGGGTCCTGGGTGTGGTGCTCAAGTTCAAGCTCCTTTACTAGCACAATAACAAAATTCCTTTTTTTTTTTTTTTGATCAAGTGCTCAGTGCCTGACAGGCGCTGTGCACAGAGCTCTGGGTTGATTTCCCTATTGCTGCATCTCAAGATCTCACCATCACTTTCCAAAGAGAAAGGCCTTGACTGGTGGAGTGTGGTTCCCACGGTGTAAACACTCCCGAGGTGGGCAGCCAATGTCCAGCTGCAAGCAGGAGCTGGCTGAACACACAGTGGGTGAAGGTAGGGAGTGTTCTGCATAGCTATGGTCTTAAGTGTCTCTCAAAGGGCCCACATGGTGAGGCTTGGCTCCCGGCATGCCTGGGGAGGGGAGGGGTCTGTGAATAGGGGAATCTAGCTGGGGTTCCTTTCCTCCATTTCTTTGAGGGAGTTTTTCATTTCCTCTTTAAAGGCCTCAAACACTCTCCTAAAGTTATTTTTTATGTCATTTTCTTCTGCTCGATCTGTATTGGGGTGTTCAAGTCTTGCTGTTGAAGAGCCACTATTTTTTGATGGTATTACTGTGTTCTTACCTTGCTGTTTACCCATCTTTTCCTCTCATTGGTGTAGTTGGGGCCGTGTCTCTGGTGATCACTCTTCCAGGTGCCAGTGGATCCAAGGCTCAGATGGTTGTTCCTCGTGGTGGAGCCAGGGACATGGTTCCAGGCACCCCAGAGGTTGCTTGATGTTCCCCGGAAGTAGCTTGGTGCTCCCGGAGGTCACTCTGCAATCCCAGAGGTTGTTCAGGTCTGCTCCCACAGAGATGGCTGGCTGGGGCTGAAACCACCCTCTTAAGCTATTATCTAGCCTTGACGTTTACTGTGGCACAGATATAGACAAACAGACACACACTGAACAATTATCATAATGATAATAACAATTTCTCGTCTTATCATTTTATAAAAACTAAATAACCATATCTTGATTTCAGTAAACTTGTGAATTTGAGCAGTGCTTTTACAAGAATTTTATCCCGTGGTTTTGAAAAATCTTGGTGGGAAGAACTGCCTTTAAAACTTGCAGGATAACTTTTGTGCTGGATGATGACATAGAGTCTATGATCAGATTCAGAGGCCCCTAAGCAACCACCAGCAGCAGAAACCCAGGAATGCAGAGGGAGGCATCTTGTTCCATTCTCTCATCCATCAGCAGCAGGAAAATACCAAAGCACAGAGATGGTAACGTTTCTGGGTCCTCAGACCAAAGGGCTCGCAGCTCTTTAGATCACTGGGGGTGTGTAGTCAAAGGGATTGTGGGACATTGGTCTTTTCTTCTTTTTTCTTTTTAAAAATTTCTTTATTTATTTTAGGGTCCCTCTACATCTGATCTCTGACTGCTCTCTCTCTCTCTCTCTCTCTCTCTCTCTCTCTCTCTCTCTCTCTCTCACACACACACACACACACACACACATACACACACAGACACACTTATTTTTTTTTCCTGAGACAGGGTTTCTCTGTAGCTTTTGAAGCTTGTCCTGGAACTTACTCTATAGACCAGACTGGCCTTGAATTCACTTGTCTCTGCCTCGAGTACCGAGATTAAAGGCGTGTGCCACCACCACTGGCCTCCTGACTGGTCTTAAACTCACAGAGATCCTCCTGTCTCTGCTTGCCAAGTGCTGGGACTAAGGTGTGTGACAGCACACCTGGCTCCTTTTCTTTCAAAACATTTCACTTATTGTGTGGGTGTGTGTGGGTGTGTGCGCGCACGCGCGTGTGCGTGCGTGAGCATGCAGGTGACTGTGGTGGCCAGAGGAGGGCTTTGGATCTCCTGGAACTGGAGTTGTGGGCAGTTGTGACCCACCTGGCATGCTGGGAACTGAACTCCTGACCTGCAAGAGCACCCAGAGTCCTCAAGGCCGAGCCGTCTGTCCAGTCCCGCTGTCTCATCTTGGCCTTCTTTGCTGTGCAAGAGGCAGCCTTGCTGAGCTTCTGCAGAGGCACGCCTTGCATGCTCTGCACACCTGTCACAGGCCTAAAGCAACGGGGCCCAGAGATGGTGGACCAAACTCCCCAAGTCAAAGTCAATTAAACGTCTTGATGAGTCCATTACCTAAGGACAGCGTTCCCCACACATGTCACCCCAGAGCTCACACCATAACCAGAGGCAACATTGCAAGGGTTAGGAGGCAGGAAAGCAACAAGCTGGGAGGTTTGGTTACTTTTGATCTGAATATCACTTATTTAATTGCAAATTTAGATCATCTGTGTCTGTGTGTATGGGTGAGTGTGCACACTTACGGTCATATGTGCGGAGACCAAAGGACAGCCTCTGACGGGTGTCTCGGGCACTCTTCACCTTTTTAAAATTTATTTATTTTTATTTTATGTGTGTTAGTGTTCATTTGCATGTATGCATAAGCAACATACAGTGCCTAAGGAAGCCACAAGAGGGCATCATATCCGCTGGGACTGGAGTTACAGATGGTTGTGAGCTGCCCTGTGGGCACTGGGAACGGAATCCAGGCCCCCTAGGAACAGGAAGTGCTTTTGACTGCCCAGTCATCTCTCCAGCCTCTGTCTTTTTGGTTTCTGAGTCAAGGTCTCTCACTGGTCCACAATTACAAGAGTATATCACCACACTTGCCTTACTACTGAATTCCAGTCCTCAGACTAGCAGGGTGAGTACTTACAGACCCAGCCATCTCCCCACTGCCAAGTTCATATAATTAAACATCTAAACACACTCCCAGTTCACACTGTTTCCTAGTCATCTAACAAGAAGACCTCACAAACTGGCGTGAACCACTCCCACCACGTAGAACACCCCCAGCTGGAGATGCTGCTATCAGGGAGGCGAAGCGAGTCACCCAGACAGTAGATGGTACAGTTGGGTATCTTTCAACAAGCAAGGTCCTGTCTCTGAGCCTCGGTTTTCTCATCTGTGAAATGGGGATAAGAAACTCCCAAGGTGTTGTGGGAGACTGAGCTATTTCCAGAACAATCAGCAAACAGGAAATGCTTGGTAAGTAGGGACCAGACCACTGTGGATATTGTTGCTTATTTATTTTTATAATTTATTTATTTGGTGTGTATGTGTACACATGTGCGCGCATACATGCGCGTGCATGCTAGTGTGTGCGCATGCAGCTTTCAGCAGTCAGTCCTCTCCTTCCACCATAATTCTTGGGGATGGGACTCATGTCTTCACGCATGCCTCACCAACTGCCTTACTCCACAAAGGCTTGCCTTACCAATTAAATTATCTTGCTGGCCCTCGCTATTTTAATAAAAGCAAATGAGGATCATGCCCATAAGATATCTGCCTTTAATCCCAGCACCTAAGAGGCAGAGGCAGGTGAATCTTGGTGAGTTAGAGGCCAGCCTGGTCTACGTAGTGAGTTCCAGGACAGCCAGGACTACACAGAGGGACCCTGTCTCAAAAGAAAACATTCACATTCATGCTCCAGAGAAAGGAGATGAATGGCAACATATATATACACATACATACATACATACACACACATATATAGTCATAGGATATTCAAGCTCCAGTGAAGGGAGGTGAACGGCAGCACACACACACACACACACACACACACACACACACACAGAGTCATAGGATTTTTTTTTTGCTTTGTTTTTCGAGACAGGGTTTCTCTGTGGTTTTGGAGCCTGTCCTGGAACTAGCTCTTGTAGACCAGGCTGGTCTCGAACTCACAGAGATCCGCCTGCCTCTGCCTCCCAAGTGCTGGGATTAAAGGCGTGCGCCACCACCGCCCGGCTAGGATTTTTTTTTTAAAGTCAAGGTTTCATGTACCCCGGGCTAGCCTCCAGCTCAGTATACAGCCAAGGGTGAGCTTGAGGTTTGATTCCCCCTGCTTTTTCCCCACTTATTGGAAATGCAGGCATGCACGGCCATATCTGGTTAGACATGCTGGTGACTGATCCGAGGCCCTGGTGCATGCTAGGCAAGCGCTCCACCACCTGAGCCGCAGTCTTAGACCTGCCTAGCATTCCGACTGAGGAGAAAATCCAGGTTTCCTGGGCGAGGCTGCATTTAACCTGGGTCCAGCAGTGGGGCGATGAACTCTGACGAATGCTGAGTGCCTAGTGTGAGCTGGCACTCCTTCTGGGTGAAAGGGGAGCCATGGCAGACTGCTCAGCAAGGGGCCATGCAGCCCGATTGGCCTTTTGGAGGCTTCCTGAGACGCAGTGAGGGGCAAGGATGGCGACTATCAGAGGTGGCGCCCTTGACCCCTCCTCCTCTGCGGCAGGAGTCCCTCCCTCTCAGCCCTTACTCTAGCCCAGGCCACTAGTCCTGGTGACACTGGGTTCGAAGACTGGGGTGGGGCAAGCCGGGCAGCTGGCCTCAATTAGCTCGGGAGGCGGGTCTGGACATTGTCATTAGGAGAGGACCAGAGCCTAGCCATAAACTCTAATGAATGCAGTAATGGAAGGCTTGTGCGCCTCAAAGGGGGGAAAAAGCAGGTCTAAATAAAGTCATTAACACGGCCCACCTGTGCTCGGCCCTCGGCCGCTATTGTTCAAATAGCCCATTAGTTCCCCGAGCAGCCTGGCTTGGAAGGCAGCCCTGCCTCTCTGAAGCGGCCATTTAACTGCATTCATATAATTCAATTAGATTCCTCAGCCCCGTCCAGAGGCATGGCCGGGGCTTTCATCTCAGTAATGACCTGCAGGCCAGAGTGGGGAGCACGGGGTTAAGAAAGGCTTGGACCCTGCCTGTGGTTCCATTCACCAGCGCCAGAGGACCCTCAAATGAGTTTCCTGGGGTAGCACCCTCCAGTGCTCAGCTGTCAGGCTCCGGATTTGCACTCAGATTTGTGCGTGTTATCCACCTGGTGTCCACCCCTACACCTCTGGCTCACCCCCAATCTCCCTTGTCTGAGAGCCTAGCCCATCTCTCCTCCCTCCCCGCAGTCCACCCTATTAATAAAAGAGTTAAGAAAATTCATTAGGAGTGAGCCTTTTATAGATTCCGCTAAAGCTGTCTTCCTACTTCTGTCACCGAGAAAGGGATAAAACCCCCTTTATCACCCCACAACTTGTTAATGCCCCACCCCGGGAGCACTTCATCTGTAATAAACATCTTCGCAAAATATGCGTCTCCAGGGAGGAGCCGCTAATTTCCTTGAGGCCTCACACATGTGAGGGTTTTTATTGCCTGCAGGTGCTCCTGTGGTATTGCGGGAGCCTCTAATAAACCTCCAGTAATCTGCAGGTAACCATGGCAGACCGGTGGGGCTGTGCACCTGTCTGCCAAGGCCCGCACTGCCTGCCTCTCCCTCCTGAGGCCCAGCCCAGGTCTGGTCCTCTCCCCCGAATCCAATCTGCCCCCAACCTGCCCCTGGAGACATCAGACAGGTAAGCTCTGCTGCTTCTAACTTCCTTGGTCCACTTACAGAGCCTTGGGAGGGGCCAGGGCTCTGCTGTTATCGGAAAAGTCTGTCCCTGATATCTGCGCGCTTTAGCGGGGATTTCCCCCACACACACACAACGCCACGGACACCCTTTTCTTTGTCATCTTCTTTCCCTGACCCCGTTTGCCTGTTTGTTGCCAGACCCTCCTATTATGGGAGCTAAGGAACTGAGATTAAGGACACACTTAGCTTCCCATTTTCTTAATGATCACAATGGAGGGGAGAGAGCACACTTCTCCCTCCAGCGGGGTTCCTGCAAAATGTGGCTTGCGTATCTTAAGGGCAATTTCTCGGGTGTTACCAATATTATTAGGAACACACTTTGTAGCTCAGTCAATAGGAAAAACCCGATTACTGAAGGACTAATTGGAAGTTTGCATTCAGTAAGCGCCATCTTGCTCTTGCGTTCATCCCACTTTCCAATCACTGAACAGATTGTGAGGTCCGTGCTGGGGTTCTGGTCGGGGTAGCAGGGCTGTTGCGGATGCACTTTGGGCTCTCTTCTGCCGGCACATGTGAGCTGGGGACCAGGCCCAGAGTCCCGGGGCTTCACAGAGAGAGAGAGAGAGGGCTGACTGTCCAGGTCGTGAGCTGTCCAGGTCACTAAATGACCTGCACAGTCTTTTTCAGGACAAGGTAGCTCTAAGCACCGGGACTCAGGATGCTTTGGCCTCTCTTAGTCAAAGGCAGCCTGTGCTGTTTCTGGATTGAGGTCGTTGATATTTGCTGGGCACCTCCGTGGGGGTGGAGCTCAGAGGCCATGTGAGATCTGATGGTGGCTGAAGAGCTCTGCAAATGTTGAGTGTGGATATTAACCCCTGGGGCTTGCCAGGGGAGGCTTGGGGCCTGTACCTGGGAAACCACACAGCCAAGAACAGCGGAGGGACACCCACGGATTTAGCCCTCACGTGAGGGTTACTGTGACTAGAGACTCGTCGAGAAAGAGGTGCTTAATAAGGTTCTCCTATGCTTTGTTTGCAGTCAGGGGCTCTGGAAAGTTCCAGCAGGCCCAGAATCCAGTCAAGCCTGGCAGGTGTGCTCACTGTTGGCCTTGGGATGGAAATACCAGCATAGAATGTGGTCACTAGGGTCAGTCCCCACTCCGCCCAGTACTCGCTGGGAGTCAGGTGGTCTCTCCTCAGGACCTGGATTCCAGCACACCTCCTTGAAGGTGAGGAAGCTGGCTCTGAAAGGGAAGGAGCTGAAGAGAGAAGGGTGGCCTGGGGCACAGGCTAAAGGCTCAACCTGAGCCACCTCGGGGCTCCTGGCCAACAATCTCAGCAGGTCACAGAGGCGCTCACCTTGGCCGTGGGGGAGCCTGGCCCTCCATCTGCCCCCTTTCCTGAGGCATGGTTGCCCTCTTCCCCCTCTCTGGTCAGCAGGGGAGAAAGGTCACTCACCCCTGCCCCGCTCCTGCCAGCCAGCTTGGCCTGGCCCAGCCAAGACATAGGAGGGCCAGGCACCCCTGGAGTGGCTTCAGACGCACATTGGCCATGATGAAAGCCTGGGAGCCTGGGGCCCAGCCCAAAGGTTAGAGGAAACAGGATTATTCTGCCCAGGGAGCGGAAGGCCCAGGGGGCAGGGGCCCTAGCTAATGGAGCACACCAGATGCTGGCCAGCTGTTCTCTGTCTCCCTGGAGGCCAAGCAGGACCAAAGGGGTTGTCCTACAGCAGGATGGAGTTAGGGAGGATAGGAGAAAGAACTGGGTGAGTGAACGAATGGAGCTGAAAAGAGGGTGTAAGAGGTGGATGCCAGCTCCTGGCTGAGTCCTGGGCACTGAGAAAGGCTTAGGCCCAGAACCCTAGCCCTGGTCAATGTGCCCTCTACAGATGGCAAGGAGAGGACACTTAGATGACCCTGGAGAGCCTACAACCTCTTTATCTAGCGATGTGATGTAAATCAGACAGTCCCCATGTCCCTGCCATGGAGACCAAGATGGCCCTCTGGCAGCCTGAGATCTAGCTCTTCCCACAAGGCCCTCTGCAATCTCTTTCCTAAGTTCAGTGTAGTAAGAGAGATGTTTGGGAGACCTCAAGTTTCAAGGTGCTGAACCGGCTACTCACAGGGGACCACTATGTCAAAGCCTTTGGAGTCAACACCTCTGGAAGGTCCCAGTGCCCACACACCCCACCGCACCTCACCCCAGAGGCCATCTGGGCCATCAGTGTTAGGAAGGCCTTCAAGGCCTGGTTCTTCACCCAGGAATCCACAGGTACCTTAAGAAGCTTATAGGTTCCAGGGTTTGGTGGTAGTATACAGGGTTGTTTAGTGGGCAACCCAAGCCGGCACTGCCTCCTTAGAGCCTTCATCCCTTGACACGGAAGCCCTGGAAGATAGGCTGAACCAGACACAGAAACCTGCCCTGGCCAGCTCCCTCCCTCCATTCTTACCCACTGATCTTACCTACTCAGACTGCCAAGAAAGGACACCAGGGCAAAGGAGTCCCTGTCTAATCAGACCTAGACCGATGGCCGCCACGGATCACCTGCCTGAACAGAACGCTGTTTTCCTGGCTGGCCTCAATTCTGTCTCTAGATGATAGATTAGATAGATAGATAGATAGATAGATAGATAGATAGATAGATAGATAGATAGATAAAAAATAGAGCTGTTCTCACTCAGCCTTAACCAGCCCATTTAGAACCCAGGGATCAGGCCACAGGAAGAAACAGAGCCCCCCCCCCATGACAGCGGCCCACAAACACGTGGGGAGTGACTTTCAGTGTTTGTCTGTGTAGAACTTTTTTTTTGGGCTCTTAGGGACATACTTAGATGCAGGAAAAAATCATTCCTAGTTGAAGTTCATATGATGTGGGCTATACTTATTTTTACTTGCTAAATTTGTCCTATATAGGGTTTCTTCCCTGGTGGGATGGTTCCATCCCCTCACAAGGAATACCTTCCTGGTCTCTTCTGTGGTGATAGAAACTGCAGCCAGATAGAGGTGTCTGCTCTCAGCCTACAATGACATCAGGAGATTGAAGCTGCCCCTTTCCTGTTGCAAAGAGCAGAAAAATGCTATATATATTTGGGGCACTCCCTCTCCAGGGAATGAGTAAGGAAACAAGGTGCTTTTGAATTTGTTCTTAGTGGACCTCAGTGCAGTGGTGTGTGTGTGTGTATGTGTGTATGTACACATGTGTGTCTGTGATTTCGGTAACATTGCAATTTAAAAAATAAACAACAGCAAAAAAAAAAAAAAAAAAAAAAAAAAAACAAAAAAAACAACAACAACAAAAACCAGAGCCCAGGGCATAAAAATACATTTCCCCACTAAACGTCTAGGCTCTTAGTGCCTCGATTTACTGCTTGCTGGGACATAGGTGGATTTTTCAGTGTTAAAAGTGTTCAAAAGTACTAGTGAACAGTCTGCCGAATGGCCCTGGGACACGTAGTTCCTCGCAGCAATGTGATTTCCTTTTTTAAATTGTTGAGGGATTTTTTAAAAGATTATTTCCAAAAAGGCTGTTCTGTTTGCTCAAGAAGGCTTTTCCTTTCTCTCTCTTTGAGCCTCTCTCTTTTTTTTAAGCAAAGACAAAGATGTTGAAGACAGATTATTTGAACTAAGCAAACAGGAAGAAAGCTAATCATTTTATAAGATGGACAAATAGCAGCTGGGCTATTCAACTGGAAGTGGGCACAGCACACAGCAGCAAGAGGCTTCCTACCAGATTCCTAAGAATATTTTAATGTTGGAGCTCCGCTTTGGTGCACCACCAGCCATATATGTAGATGCCGTGACTGACATTTCCAGCCCAGGTTTGGGCTACTTTCTCACAAATTCTTTCTAAAGATTTGATGGCTTAAAACAACAACAACAACCAACAAGCAAAAAACTTTTGGTCCTAGGAGAAATATTGCAATGTGGGAAGCTGACATAGTCAGATATTTCCTCCCTAGCATGGTCTCCAAGAGCAGCCAAGCTCGAATCTTAAGACATTAAGTTTTGTAAAACCCTAGCTGCGACTCACAGCGACAGCACTCACTCCTCCACCCATGCAGCAGTGGATGGAGGCAGAGCGTCTGCTACCGAGCACAGACGCTGTCGACTCAGGTCCTGTAGCAGGCCTGGACCCCCTTTCTCATCCTTCCCCACTGCTCCAAGCTCAGATCTCCGATGGCAACCTTGGTAAAGCTGGGAGCCGGGAAGACCGCTTGATAGTGTGTACAGCTCGATGCCAGCAGTGTCACCAAAGAGTTAACTAGGATGTCCCAGTGCGCAAATGTGGGATAATTGGGAAACAAATTCTACAAACATCTTGAAAGAGGTAGAAGACCTTTGATCTCACCATAGAGAGGCAGACATCACCATGAAGCCAGGCTTTTGAGGCAGGCACACATCCCATACCAGGCTCGAGGATGGCATCTTTCTGAGAAATCAGCAACACCTAATCCCACAGTCCCTTAATTATACTAACTGGTTTCGCATGGCCCGAGGCATTTTCCCCAAAGATTAGAGCTGGAGGAGGACTGACACAATAATTAAATATGCAATTTGCCAAGCGTGGGCAATATGGCTTTGAAATCACCTTCGCAGGAAGCTTTACTGCTTGTTCACTGACATGTATATTGCAGACTTCAGACTTTTATTTAAGCTGTTTTGATTGCCTTAATGGATTAATACGAAGCACCATCAGTGAGGGGACAAAGACTCGGGGGCTGTTTCTAATTTCAAAAATATTGCGCCTGCTTCCTCTGGTGTTACGACAAAAACAAGTTGTGTGGGACTTAAAGCAACAGGCAGGTCCCACCGTAAGAATGTGCGCCTCCTGTGAGCTGTTACGGGAAGCTTCCACGATGCCAGGGCAGGCATGTAGGCAGGCCTGGGTTGCGTGCTTGTGGCACTTGGCTCCATTTGGATGGCATTCTTGAAATGAGCCCATTGTCTGTGGGGAGCAGGATGCCTTTCACATCAGGGCTTGGCAGCATCAGGAATGTGGAGGACTCTTACTGTCCTTGCTTCTAACTCCCGGACATTCCTCAGGGGTGGGCCAGGGGAGCCTACTCAGTCCTTGCTGCTGGCATCTGTGGGAGGCTTCTAGAAATCCGAGCCTGGAGCAACTCGTCTGTGTCGTGTGCTCAGATGTGCCGGGGAATCTGAGTTCAGGACAGAAAGTCCGCGTTGGGGAGGGAGATTGCGCGCTTCTGGTCTTCTCTCTAGGCTGGGTGCTGAAGGAGTGTCCTGGAGTCTCCCGCCAGGAGGGACCTGCTAGGAGAGGAGGCTTTGTAGGGATGAAGGTTCTCCTTGTGGGCAGAAGGCTTACGGGCTTGCAGGAGATTGGGGTCAGGTTAAAGGACTGACTGAGGAGGGAGAAGCTGGAAAAAGAATCAAGAGACATAAAGATCAAAGAGCTGGAGCTGCCCCCACCTGCGGTCCTAGTGCTCTGGAAGACCATCTTGAGTTTGAGGCTAGTCTGGTCTACATAGTGAGTTCTAAGCCAGCCTGGATGACCGTGGAAGGGCCTGTCCCCAAAAATACAAAACACAAAAGAGAGGTGAGAGAGAGCCTCATAGATAGATATGACCACAAGCTCCTGCCTCATGCAAGCAGAGACAGTGGGCTCTTCACCTTTGAAGGAGAGACAAGGCCTAATCGTCCCCGGGATGTGCACAGCAGCTTGACTTTTTCATCCTTTCCGAATGCCCTAATGAGGCTGTGGCCTCTCGCGGTGGGAACTTCACTCCCTGAAACCGGCTTTGATAAAGTGGGCAGACCGTCTGGGACGAGTTACCGGGTCCCACTCCCTTCCTTTTGAACCTTGTGGGGATTTTGTTCTTTCATGGCCAGCAGAGAGGGGAAAAAGCGTCTGGCTTCTGGCCTCCGTTGGCAGAGGCCATCCTACCTCCCAGGACACCCCAGTGTTGGGGGGATAAGGAGAGCATGGTCATTAGCGGTGGGTGAACAGGGGACCTGGGGTAACTGCATATTCCAATGTCTTTGTCCATCAGGCAGGGGCTGCCGGCACTGGTGTAGGCAGCTTAGGAAATCACAGCAGCCTTCGGGCCGGCTGGGGTGCAATCACAGGCCTGAGCCACCATAGTTCTGATGCGCCGACTACTGTCTGTGGGTCTCTGTGTACCAGGCTTGAAGCCAGCGGTCTGACAAGGACCATCGATTTCGGCCGCCAAGCAATTACACCCTTCGGTAGAGGAGAAACAGATTTAGAGAATTAGATGGGCTATTGGGCAGAGGAAGGAGGTGATGGCCCCTCAGAGCCCCAAGTGTTTTTCAGACTCCTGAACACCCCCAGTTTTTTTGATTGTGCATTGCTCTTGCTTGTATTTGTTTCTTATTAACATCAAGACCACGTCTGTGCCTGTCCTCGCCTCTCCCCATCTTATGATAGAATACAGCATCCAGACCCCTCTGAGCCCTCACTGGCCGGTGAGGCTCTGGAATAGGTGGCTGCTGAGCCAGCCACACATGAACAGGCAGGAGGCAAGGGAAGGAAGGGCCTGCTGCATGCGGCAGCTGTCCCCTGGAGGAATGGCAGCCCAGTGGGCCTTGGCTTTGATCTCTGGTGATTAAAACCAACTCCCTCTGGGTGGGCGGCTCCTCCTTTGAGGATACCCTCCTTCCTGGTCAGCAGACATCCAACAGATTGTGGCTGGTATGTCCAGTCTGGCCTTGATTCCAAGAGAGCTGTGAATTGCCCAGCACTGGTCATAGCAGCCCTGACCGCAGCACAGGAGGCTGCGTCTCCTCTGCTGACCGCCCTGGACAGCAGCTGGTCCTATAGTGGGGTTCCACATCCTTCTCGCGGGCAATGCAGAGCCTGCCTATATAGCATTGCTGCTGCCCAAGAAGGCAGGTGGCAGGGTGTCTGGTCCCCTGCCCCTGCTGGCCACTCACCCCTTCTGTCTGTGGCCACTGCTCTATGAGGAATAACCTTGACTTTGTTACTTATGAGAAGCAAGACACTGAATGAGAGTTGTAACTGCTCTCTGGAGCATCGCTCTTGTCCGGAGGCGGTGGGCATGGTGAGATGGGGTGGGTGTAGTTCCTGCATCAGGGTCTCCTCTGAGCAACTGCTTGGGGTACCCCAGAGTGGGGCCACACAGTGCAGAGGGAGCCAAGGGCCCTCTGGCTTGGTGTCTGGTAGCTGCCCCTGCTGATCCCAGTGCAGAAGGTTGTGAAGATCTCACACTGGGTGTTTCATGCTTCCATCTTGGTGGGCCCACAGCAGGTCACAGGCCGACCTTGGGACATCTCCATGAGGAGCAGGAAATCTGAGCACAGCTATGAGCACCACTAGGTTTCTCTATGGTAGAGACTACAGAGAGAGAGATGTGAGAGGGAAGAAACCCCCCTTACAGGTTTTTCTTTATTTCTGAGGACTTCCTGTATGTACACATGCAATGTGGTTCTTCCTTCACCCCCATTCCTCCATTTTTCATTTTGCTCATATCTCTCCTCAATATGCCTTCCTCCTAACTTCATCTCTAAAAAGAGTCCACCAGATTTTTAATATGAAAGTATCCAAATACAGAAAAGGAAAGCTTAAAGAGCATGACCGACCTCCCTTCCCTTGCCAGCCACCCTGCTCTCTGCTGCCAGTCTCTTGTGAAAACCTAGGTTCCAAAGCATAAATACTTGCTACGACTCACCTGAGAGAAAGACAATGTTCATGTAACTTTTATTTATTTCTAAGGATTAAATTCATTTGTTTATTTAGCGTGTGCGTCTGTGCATGCACACATGTGTGGAGGTCGGAGGATCGCTCACAGAGATTGGCTCCTCCCTTCCCATCATGTGACTTCCAGAGACGGAACATAGGTCACCTTTACCTGCTGAACCATCTCATTGGTCCCTTGTGTAACTCTTATTATATTATATTGTCATGTTGTTTTATTATAAGATTTTATTATTGCACATAACTTATAAAATAAGCTCATCATAGGGGCATGCATAATAAATGTGCGAATAACATCCGTACATGATACATACATGAATCGTGATCCCAGGCATGAGATGAGGGCCTTCATGTGCATCTTTGGCGGATAAGGGGGTGAATGTAACATGAATAGTCACATGTTGTTGTAGGGAGCTGTCCTCCTAGCTTGCTAGGCACCATCTTCATCAGAACTGCAGTGACCACCTCAAATGACCTAAAAGCCTGGGCCCCCTTACTGCTGATGCCCTGCGCAGCAGCGGTCTGTGGGAAGGAAGGGCCATGGCACACTTATCTCAGTAGCTCCCTTCTGCATGTCCCAGCTATGCATGTAATTCAGTTCTCATTGCACATACAGTTGCAGGGCCATTAGAGCATGTGCATGCATGTGGAGGGTTATCTGAAGGGGACTGTGATCTCTGCAGCCCTGGGGAAGTTACCACCTGTGCTGGAGTAATCTTGGTGGGAGCAGCACGCATGCTCTGTGACCAAGCTCAAGACTCGCACTGGTCCCCCAGGTAAGCCTTTGGTAGAATAACATTTTCATGTGTCTTTGGCTGTTCTGCAAGGAGGGGCAGATGTATACCTGCATATTTATAGAGAAAGAGTCCCAGTAATGCATGCTCTCCCTACCCCCCCATACACGTAAGGCCTTGGCTGCCCCTGCTGTGTAAACACACGTCTACATTGTTTGGAAGTAAGCTGTAGACGCCATCCTTAACCGCTTCAGTGTGCTTTTCTGTGGGTAAGGGCATTCTCTTAACCGCAACCATTTGAAGAAAATGAACAGCAATCGGAGAGGGAGGGACCTGGGGTTGCTGAGATATCAGTACAGTATCGCAGTTTGATACCCTTGGCTTTACAGAGTACGATTCCGTGGAAGCTTCCCTTCGGTTTTGGTCCCCTACTGGGTAGCAGGGGGGAGATAAACAGATGCTTGGGTTATAGGAGTCCGAGCTGGAGAGGCTCACAAGAGCCGAGGCTGGCTGGCACACATCAGACTCTCAGCTGTGCCCCTCAACTGTGAGGAAAAAGGGAAAATCTCCCCTACAGAGCCCAGCCTCGGGATTGTTGTTTTAACTCTGCCCTGTGAGAGGAGAGGGGCTGGTGGAAGAGCGGAGCCTTGCAGGACCTGGAACTGGGTTTGATTTCCTGTGAGACTTGGGCTGACTAGGGTCCTAGCTCTCCTGGGACCGTGGAAGCTGAGTTTAGACAAGATGGAGCAATGGCCCCTTCTTTGACCCCTGAGGTGGGAACCTGAAAGACAACACGGGACACATGGAACAAGGCCAGAGTTCAAGCATCCAAATGCCCCCTCTCTCATTTCTCAGTGTGGAGATAGGTCCTTGGAGCCTTCCAGCTATGATAGCCGAGAGTCTGCAGAATCTCCCACAGCCCCTTCCTACCTGGGTCAATGTGGCAGGGTTGTTCACCTGGCCCTCCATGTGCACCCCTGACAAGGTGTCGGCATATGGAGACCTACAGGTATGTCTTCATTGGTGTGACTGTGCTTCTTACAGGTTTAGGGGAACAGCCTGCACATGCCCTCATTTGTTCCCGTGTGTAAGAAAATGGAGTTGAGAGTGTATTATCGTAGTGTGAATCTATTTATGTGACCATGTAGGGTTCGGGTCTGAGTGGATTTTCATAGAGGAACATGGACCTGTATTCCTGTGTGCTATCACCAACAGGACCCAAGTCAATGGGAAGTATTTTATCCTTTAGAAGGGAGGGATTAGAAAGTTGTATGCAGGGGTGCACGCCTGCAGTCCAAGCACCTGGCAGTTAGAACCAGGAGGAGCAGGAGCTGAAGTTCATCCTGTGCTACAGTCTGAAGCTAGCCTGGGCTATATGAGACCTTGGTTTTCGTTTTTAGAAAGAAAAAAAAAGAAAGGAAGTAATTTTGACCAAGGTTGTGGCCTAGGAAACTTTATGCTAAGTGAAAGATGTCAGTCACGAATGAAGCGTGGCAGCTGAAGCTAGCCGAGAAGGTAGAACGGTGATTGTCAGCCCTGGGAGAGGGAGGGAGGGCGTGCTCAGGGGTTTTGCTTTCTTAAGATGAGCTCTGGAGTTGGATGCCGGCAAAGGCTGCACGGCCCTGGGTGTGCATCCGGTGTTATGAATTGCAGTTAAAGACTTGGAGGGAAATTTTGTTGCACGCATTGAAGCACAACTAAACAAAACAAAACAGGCGGGGCTTAGGTGTTGTGGCCGCTGATCTTCCAGGTTTCTGGGTTCAGAAGGCCGGTGGTGCCATCTCCCACCCCCACCCCAGGTGACAGGATGGCTCTCCCGTTGTTCTCCAGGAAGGCCAGAAGACTATCAATCACAGAGACACTGCCCTGGAGTCAGAGGCAAGCTTTGAGGGGCCTGTGGGTACCCAGCCTGAGATCCATCACTTTTGCCTTTGGAAGCTCGTCCCTCCAGCCGCAATATCAGAGGCATTTTGTCAAAGGCAAGAACCTTGATGAAACCTGAATTCTGGCGTGTTTGCACATTCCAGTTTGTCAGAACGCAGGGCCATAAATGTTAAACATGTTGTTTGTTATTGTGCACAGCGGATTTCTTTACGATGACAGTCTTATTTAAAAGTTCATCAGAGTGACTACAGTACCGTGTGTGGTGTGTGTGTATGTGTGTGTTGGGGGTTCTAGAAGAATTCTAGAATGGGAGCGATGTTTTAAATAACCATGGGGGTAAACAGCTTTGATTTAAAAACTAAAAAGGAAGCGGGCTGCTGAGGCCCAGTCCCTCTTTTGTCGGGGGTCTGTGTGCTGCCTTCTGGAGTTCCTGGCCATGGAGCTTCAACTGGTGGTTGCTGATGGCAACTAGAGCCAGAGGAAGTCACTAGCCACTGGCCGATGCCTCGGTGGCATATGCTCTCACTACCTGCACTTTGTTGGGGTGATGACTGTCCACTGGCATCTTTCCCTTTGCAACTCCCCAACGAGGGTTGGGCTCAGTCTTTCAGTGTGCTGAGGCCTGTGGGACCGCAGGCTGGGCTGGACTCCTTCCCCCCAGGCCACTGTTCTCCAGGGCTGGGTGCTTTGGAGGGGGATAGAGGGGATGCTCCACCCACATCCACAGCTCTGGTTGTCAGGCTGCTGCAGTTCCAGGTCTATCTGATAAGTGCTTGTTCAGGAAACACTGCCTGCCTCACTGGGTGGCTGATGTGGATGATCTTTGCATAGGAGGTGATTCTGTACCTGATTTCAGGGTGATGGAGGGTGGAGGATGGGTGGGGAGTCCTGCTTTGAACAGAGCTAAGTGGTCCTGGCCACACCAAGGTTCCTTTGTAAAACCCTGAGGGTCTGTCCTCCTTAGGTGGAGTGAGTGCCTTTAAGATCCTGGGTCTGTCCTCTTGGCTGAAACCCTTTCCCGAGGTTAGTGAAACCCCTGTTTCAATTGTGACTTGGCTCTCTTTGGGTTTTGAGCTGGGAAAGCAGCTCCTGGTGGCAGGACAGTGGCTAAAGTGGTCTTTGCAAGATGGGGGTGGGGGTGCAGCAGGCATGCAGAGCAGTTAGGGCCAGAGTCCTTTGGCAGAGGGGCTTCCTGCCAGCCCGCTCTGGGCTGAGCCTGGTGGGACTAGGGAAAGCATCTCTGTCACAATACTCCTGTCTGGCGCTGCCGCCTCCACTTCCCGCCTCCTCCGCTTCTGCGTGTAATGTGTCCTTTCCCCAACAACCTCAGGCACCACACTTCTACTGTGTGCAAGAGGAACTGAGGAGGATGGCCAGGAGTTATTTTGGGTCCTTTTGCCCCACACAGTCCAGATCACATCTAGTCAACTGTGCAGGACCCCTGTGCCCCTGAGTCACCACTCTGCTTTCAAGAAAGACAAGGCGGGATACACACACACACACACACACACACGAGACATTGGATAGAGAGGGCCTGGTGTCCCAGCCCCTGCCTGGCTCCTGCCACTTCTGTCCTGAAGTTTCCCCAGCCCCTGCCTCCACCACAGCCTGAGCACCACAGCTGAGCTTCTGTAAAGGATAAAGAAATGCGTTCTTCACTTTTTAAGTTGCACAAAAGCTGTATGCATAATTAATGTGCAATAAACGTGAGCGGCTAGAAATTAACTAAATGAAAAAACGAATATACTTAACTGTGAAAATGTAATTTTGCCTTCTCTCTCTGCCTTTCCTTTCTTTTTCTGCTTTCCCCCCTCTCCCTCAGCCTCTCTCTCTGCCTTCCCCCTCTCCCTCTGCCTTCTCTCTCTCTCTCTCTCTCTCTCTCTCTCTCTCTCTCTCTCTCTCTCTCTCTCTCTCTCTCTTCTGCCTTTTCTCTCTCTCCCCACCCCTCTGCCTTCCTTCCTCCTCCCTCCCACATGTCATATCCCTCCTGGAGACCACTCAGATCTTGCTGGGGACCATACTGTGAAAGCCTCTCTTGCCAGGGAGCCTTGGCCAAGATTAGTTTCTAGTTATAGCCTTAGTCAGTGACTTGTGGCCCAGGGTCCAAGGGCACCCATGAGCCAATGCTGGGGGGACTTTTGGGGGTTTAGCCTGTCCCATAGCTGGAGTTCTTCCTTGAGGGACCTCGATGTCTGATTGTTTAAGGCTTTGGTGTATACAATTTTGGAAAAATCAAACAATAAATCCATTACGGTATTTAAAATTCCTAAAATGAATTTGATACTTAAAAGGCCAGAGGACTCAATAAATACGTTTACACATGTTCATACACAATGTATCATAAACAATAAATCTACCATGCCTTTATTTTTCTAATTTTTTTAAAAAAAGGTTGTGAGGTTGACATTCCAGCGGGCAAAGAAAGAATATGGTGACATGTTCTCATTACCAAGTGAACCCTCTTAGTAACACATTTGACTTCAAGAGACAACCATCCCCATGAGAGAAAATTTGAAAAGATTTTTTAAAAAAGAGAGGGAGTAAGACTCTGCCAATAGTTATTTAAAAGTCTGATTTATTGCACACATGTAACAATAAGTAAAAATATCAAATCCTTGAAATCCCTGTCGGTCCAGTCTCCCTTTCCTGCCGGCTTCAGCTGCCATTCTGGCCCCAGTGGTATCTGCAGATAATTATTGAATCAGTAGCTCTGCTGCTTAGCAAGACCGGTGCTTTCTAAGTAAGCGTTCTGGTCCCGTTCCCCATCCTTGTTCAGCTAGCTTGTCTTTCTTAAGTCTTTGCAGGGGTGGACTCGGGTTATTCTGTTGCTAGATTCACAGTAAGAAAAGGTGTATTCCATACAGCCTCATGCACTTGCTGCCAGCTCTGCCCAGGTAACTGTCCTGCAGCTGGGGAACACAGCAAGCTTTCAATAACCAGGTCTGTGGCTGTGGACACCACTGACTGGTCAGCCATGCCAGCACCACCAAAGGCAGCTGGCAAATTCGGCTGCCTCTGTGAACAGGTGGCTTGCAGGAAGCCAAGGACAGGCAGTGGCAGGCAGGTCCGGCAGCCTTCAGAGAGCTGCGTGGTTCCTGCCCAGGCTGCACAAGGACATGGCTGGATTCCACCCACATACCTCTGTACTACACAGTTTCTGAAACCATGTCCCTGAGTCTGCGGGCATTGTTGAAGCAATGCAACACCATCTCGGTCCCTTTAACTGCAAACAGGACTCGTGGCTGTTCCCCGATAGATTTCTGTTCCCTTTGTAATGCTCACAAGGATGTCTCGTTTCCTGGGTGACAAGTAAGGCTAACTGGGGACCAGTGAGCACTGGCAGAAAGGCATTTGTTTGCACAGTAATCTGGGGGACCCCAAGCTACAGGTGTGGTGACAGTTCCGAGGCTGAGACAGGAAAGCTGTAGCAAGGATGTAGGATTTCAAACCATGGGCCAAGGACACAGCCTTGGCCTACACAAGAGTTAGTAGTGTTTCTAGTTTATTCTGAGGCAGTGGAGCAAGCACTCACATCAGAACTTCTGAGAAGGACATCCAGGGATGGAGCTGCCTCCACGTTCCTCACTGAAGATGGACCTAAGAAGAGGGTATCCAGTTGTTAATGGTAAATTACCATTTTTGCTGGTGGACAGTGGCTGAATGTTGGTCACATATGAACCTATTTCTAACACATCTATCGAATGAAATGGCTTACAGTCTTAGCAGAGAGATGGAGATGCTACCCTAAGATGTGTTGTTAAATAAAAAGGCAAGCTACAGAGTTGTGTGTCATGTGTGCTCCAAAAGACACACGCCTGTTTGCTGATCTCCACCTTCTAGATACGGAGGGGAAAGAGAAAGCATCCAAGGCTTACCTGGAGGCTGGAAGAGGCGGCTGAGGGCAGGCTGACAAAGGAGTGGACTCTGTTTCATAGCTTTTGAGCTGTTTGAATGTTACTCCATGTATGCACGTGATAGCAAACAGGTCAACATTTGAAACAAAGATCCAAACGTCCCCAAGCTCTTCTTTCCAGGTACTAAGGGCTGAGCACGTTCTGGGGCAGACAATCCTGGGGTTCGGAATCTTCACCTCCTGATTTCAGTTTCCTCATCCATCAAAAGGAGTGAGATCGTAACAAAAGCATTCACTTCCTCACGACACAAGCATAGTCCAGGGACGTCCCTAAGCACTGCATGTTCTACAAACAACACGTAAATCAACGTGCACATGTTAATCCGTATACTGACTGGTGTGTCACTTTGGTCTTCCTGGAAGAGACCTGAAAAATAGCTGCGCGTGTTCCAAGTCCAAAGCCGAGGTGTCCATCTCGGGGAACGTTTCACTGTGTGGTCCATGCTGGGTTTGCAGAGTGGGGCTGACATTTTTTTCTGAATTGGTAAATGTTCTTCTGTGTCTCTGTATACACAGGCAGGTGACCTAACAGAATTAAGCTTATTGGTTCAATTCCTTTGGGCCCTCTTGGCAAGGGGAGAGCAGCTGGGTAAGTATTTTAATTATGCTCTGACACCCAGAAGTCAAAGTCTTGGGTGCTTCCATTGGCAATGGCTCACAGTTCAGGGTTTTAATCAAGAGTGCCTTCAGAGTTCAAAATTCTTCCTGGACAGAAATATGTCATTAGGCATCCAAAATTTCCACTGGAGAAAGGAAAAACAAAACAAAACAAAACAAAAAAAAACCAGAAAAGAAAAAAATTACAACTTGACTGTATTTTCTCTAGAGAATGACACCATGATTTGATTAGCCCTTTTCCTTGACATTTTGCCCACTTTATTAACTTCTGCTCTGCTTTTAGGCAAGCAACTACTGTTTTACTTCCCTGAAGAAGCCCATAATATTATAATTCAAGTGTCAGGACAGATTAGGTTAAACGAACTGTGTAATTCCCAAAGGAAAACAAACTTCAAAACGGACGCGGTTGGCCTTGTAACATACCATGGATTGCATTAGCGTCCAGCCAGCGAGCCCGTCACCTAATGTGCTAAAGTTGGCTCTGATGTCCCCTTCGCTCTGCAAGGTGAGAAATTACTTAGCTAACAAAATATTCCACCCCCCCACTCCTCTTTGCATTCTTTCTTTATGAGATCCCGAATTGTGACATTCGCACTGAAAAAAAAATCTCTGCGCTTATTTGTGAAAAATGTATATTAAAACCAAAACCCATCACATGGAGAGAAACCCCAGATGGTTTTATTCACAAGCAGTAGAATTAATGGCCTCTCCTCTCTTTATAAATATTAGAAGCAGATGAGTTCATTAGGATTGTGCCGTAATAAAGAAAACCTGCTTATTCTGACAAGACAGCTACTTATCTAATCTATCTACCAAGTAACAAAGCTCCTTCCGGCCTGTAAAACATAGCCCAAGTCAGCAGCGTTACCTGGGCTGTTTTGAAATTAATGAAAACCATGCCAATTCACAATCTGCCAAAGAGGGAAATTCGTGGGGTGGTGGCAGAGGGAAAATCGTGGGGTGGTGGTGGTGGTGGAGGGAGATGGAATTCAAGGATTTTTTTTTTTTTTTTTTTAATGTGAGAGATTCTGAAAAGCGAGGGTTTTGAGAAGTTTACTTTGTGGGGGTTTGAAATTTTTACATCTTTCAACAAAGAGGCCAGAGAAGTGAAAACACGTGAAAAGACTTTCTGAAAAGCACGATTCAGCAGAAGTTGGGTGAAGCTGCTGAGCGTCCTTTATCTGGGGCAATCTGTGCATGTCATGGGGCGGGAAGGCCCGGAGCTCAGCCCCACTGGCCCACCCGAGCCCGAGGCCTCCGTTCCAGCTTCAAAGCACAGTTAGTGGAGCGTCTTGGGAGGGAATCGGACACCTCACTCTGGGGACCTTTATCCCCAAGCACTGTTGCCTGATGTGGTCATCTTGTTAGTCATGGGAAACCCGGGGCATTTCGGTTTGGGCCTCCTTCCACACTTATTAAGCAAGAAGTGGGAGGCTGACATGAAAAACCAAAAGATGTTTGCTGTCCCCTGGGCTGCAGCGCTTGGGACCACAGCCTATCCGTCACTGCAGAGGCCTCATGGAGAAATGGAAAGAGTCAATCCTGCCTAGAGCGGGAGAAAGTGAGCACGCAGGGGCTCCGTATCTGCCATAGCTTGGCTGAGCTCCCACTGAAGGGCGTGGGCTCATATAGTCTGAGAAGGGAATGCCTTGGGGGAGCCAAGCCGCAGCTTAGGAAGAGTGGCATGTCACCAGGTTTTGCTGTCCCATTATGCAGCTCAGACCTTTCCTCCACTTTCCCCAGTCAGGGACCAACAAGGAGCTGCCATACAGAGCTCAGGCACCTGCACGGGCCTGTCTCTTGTTGTGGAAGAGGGCCAAGACGGAAGTCCTCACCTCTCCTCTCCTGTCCTCTCCTCTTGTCTCCCCTGCCCCCCTCTCCCCTCCTCTCCTCTCTAGTGTTTCTTGCCTGCTAAGCAAGTGCTCCTCCACTGAGCTGTGCCCAGCACAGCCCAGAAACCCAGCTTCTAAGTATCCTTTAGACCACCAAGTCCCAGTACCTCGACAGCGTTCCAGAGCCTCCTGCCTTCTCTGGCCATCTTGTCTTGTGTTCTCTTCCTCAGGCCCAGGAGGAATTCTGTCGTAAGCTCATCAGAGTGCCCCTCCATGCCCCAGTCACACAGGCATCAAACTTCTGGGTAGAATTTTTGAGGAAGCAACAAGTTTGAGCCAAGACCCCATGATTGAAATTCTGCAATAAATCCCTCCCAGCTGAGCCCTTAGGGTCTGCAGCTAGCTTCAGCAAGCAGGGGTGGTGGGAGGGTTTTTTTTCCTTTCTTTTTTCTTTTCTTTTTTTTTTCCGAACTTCAAACAGGACCTGGGGCGGGGGCTGTGCAGAGAGAGGAGGCCACCGACCGAGGGATCAGAATTAATGAAAGAGACTGTGCCTTCCACCTATAAACTTGGCCCTCTGTACATTAAAGCTCACCTCTCATGGGGAGCCTGGAAGAGTGAGGGTACTCCAGTCACACCGAGGAGGGGTTGCAACCCCTGGAAGGCTCCAGCCAGGGCATTTTGCCCTTCCCCTAGGAGCTAAGACTGTGTTTAATGGCTTTATTAACCATTGAGGATCGACAGTCTTCCAGAACAGGCCTGGCCTCATCCTTCAGGATGCGTGGGCCACCACCTCCCCTGTTTGTTAGACAATGAAAGTGAGGTTCAGAGAGGCAAGGTGATCAACTCAAGAGCATAGTGTGGCACTGGGGAAGTCAGGACTAGAAGACCAATCTTTATGTCAAGGCTGGGGCAGGGAACAGCAAGGGCCAAGCTGCTCTCACCCTGGCCCTACCCCCTTGTGCTGCCTGTGACATTCAATCGGGTGCTGGTGATGCTTGGCCCAGCAGTCCGGGCAGGGCCTCCTTAACCTCCCAACGACAAATGGTTCTCGTTTGAAACGGAGGTTATAAAAACACATGCCCAGAGACACTGTCAGGGAATGGAGGATTAATCTCACTTCAGTCAAAAGACCATTCCAAATATTTTTCTGGGGGTGGGAGGGAGTGGGGGTGGGGAGCAGCCCTATCTTGGAAGGCAGTCAGGTTCCTGGGGTGCCCCTCAGGCCGAGCTCCCGAGCTCCAGGAGGTATGTTGTGGTACAGACCACTGGGTCCAGCGGTTACTTGTCTATACCTGGTGAGACTGGGCCCACCGCTTTGAGGCACGGGTCCCCACAGCTAGCTGTGCAGGAGGCCTCCATGCTGGCTCTCATGCTCAGACCATGTCCAAGGGCTTGGCTGCGTTTCAGAGCCGTTTAAGTTGCCGAAGGAAAGGATTAGATGTCTGGGACATTTTCATTTTCTGGATGGTGTCAAAGGCTGAGTGTTTTTTCCTGGCCTCTGGAGCAGAGAGGGCCCTGAAGGCCAGCCAGGGGAGGGCACTACCTTGTGCCCTTTACACAGATGCATGGACCACACAGCAAGTCACCTAGAAGCACTGGCTTTTCAGCTCCCAGACTCGGGGAATCTAGGTCCTTATAAGATTTTGGGATTCTAGGCATAGTCTCTTGGGGTGCAGGCTCTTGGCTGTGGCCAAGCCTCTGTCTGAGGTTTTTCAACAGCCCTTTTACTGAGGGCATAGATGACTACAGCAGTATGTTACAGGTTTATCCATAGCCTGGAAGAAGAAACCCTGGAAAGGCTTTGGTTGAGCCCACTTTTCAGCAGGGCAAATTGAGGCTCAGGGGTGGGCTGGTGACTTGCCTAAGTCCTGGAAACTGTAAACAGGGACATATTTCCTTAACCTTTTAAACATCTTAAAGTAGGAACTGTTAACTTGCTGTGTTAGCGATGCAGAAGTTGAGGTTCAAGACCGTGACTTATCCAAGCCCCGCCCTGCTGGCAATAATGGGACTCCCAAGCAGTGAGGATGGGGACTCCACTGTGGGCTGGCACCTTTCCAGACACACGTCAGCAGCATGCAGACAGTAGATTTGTCTTCCATCTGTTCCAGGGTCCCGTGTAGCTCTGCTTTCCCCGTGAGAGGGTCTCAGGACCCTAGATTCATGGTAGCATGTGTGAGGTCAGGACCATCCCATGGGGTCCAGTGAGGACTGGCACCAGGCCACATGTGCTTAGTCCAGCAGTCCACTGTGGCCTGACAAGGTGCAAGCCAGCTGTCTAGGACCAGGCTTGGGCCAGGGGCACAGTGGGCACCCATCCAGGCTACCCCGCATCCTGCAGGCAAGGTGCTAGAACAGCCCTCACTTTATAGAAAAGGGCCAGAGACACACCCCATAGCCACTCATGGGACCAGGTTGGGTCTATATAGCTATGAAGTGCCTGTTCTCTGGGGACCTAAAAGACAGACTCCTGGCACTGCAGAGACCCAGCCTGAAGCCCCCGTTGGGCAGTGGAGCCCTCTGATGAGGTCTTGCAGCTTATGGTAAGTCCTTTGGATTTCAGTTTAGCTTGAAAGTAGATTTCAGACAGGATCTGGGACTGTCTGGAAGACAGGGTGGTAAACAAAAGAAGGGTGGTGCCTCTGTGTTTTACAGGTGTGTGTGGGGAGTCACAGACCTTATATCCTCTGACCCCTTCCTGCCCACAGTGGAGGGGTCTTTAGTGACACCTCAGTGATTGGTGTCTTTTTATGGGCACCCCCATTCTAGCACTGTGCTCACTGTCCAGGAAGATGGTGGGACCTGACCTCACATCCTCCATCAGAAAGTCCTAGAGTGGGTGATGGCTGTTAACCAGGAACTCCTGGGTCTGGATCATATGAGGGGGAGGTGGAAGGCCTGAACTGCCTGACTTCAGAAGCCATCCTGTCCCCAGAGCCTCTACAACAGAACATTTCCCTTCAGAAGACACCTTCTGGGCTATGTTCAGGCACTGGAGTTGGGCTGTTCTTTGTTTGATGGAACCTTCTGGGCATCACCTGGGCCTCAGTTTCCTCATTTGCTAAGTCTAGGAGTCCCTAGCAGCAAGGCTATGCTGCTAACACCCACTAGAACACTGACATCGCTCAGCATCTCCTCACCCACGACGAGTGTTCACCCCGGGACTGCTGCCATCTTGGGCCAGCCGCCCCCAAGCTCAGGGCACACCTCCATCCTCCAGGGAGCTTCCCCACGCACCTCCCACCTGTCGCAGAAAAAACAAATTGTCAAGGTAACATCCATTTTAAATCTGGAGCATGGGGATCACAGATGTGGCACTCTTCTTGGCAGGCAAAGATTCTTAAACAAGGCATAGAGGACTCTAAGCACAAAGGAAAATATTGATCAACAACTCAGATTTATTAGTATATGTTCACAGGAAGAACTTCCAGGGAGGAAAGTTAGCTACAGGATGGGACTGGTGTCAGCACACAAATACAGCAAAGGGGAGTCCCTTTGGATGTGTAAATGATACAAGCCAGGTGTGGTGGCATTTACTTTAGGCCTCAGCTACTTGGGTGGCTGAGGCAGGAGGATCACTTGAGCTGAGAAGTTTTAGGCCAACATGGGTAACACAGAGGGACCCTGTGCCCTAAAGAAGCAGAGTAAAGGAAAGAGGGACAAGTTCCACTCTCCCACAAATGAAGGAAAGACTCTCAGGCCCGCATGGATGTTACCAATGACCATAAACATATGGACTTGAGTTCAGTTCCATTTGTCAACAGAGGACACACATCTCAACCTCAGTGAGATGCAACTCCACACTGGCTAATGCCTAAAAGGCCTAGGACTTAGTTAAGGAAATAGGACTATGGGGACGTCCCTGTCCCTCCACTCTCGTGTCACGGAGCCTCTACTCCAGGGTCACACTGCTTTTAAACCATGAGGAACATTTTAGGACAGTTTCAACTATAGAAGAAGCACAACTTCCAGAGTCCACATGCAATGCTTGCTTCTTATCATTGTCCCTCAGGAGTGCGGTGACAGTTTGTAGCTTTAAGATTGGGTTTCATTAATTTCAGTTATGTGTGAGTCTGTGCATCTGTGCAATTCTCACGGAGGCTAATGGCATCGGATACCCTGAAGCTGCCTGCAGTGGGTGCTGGAAACTAAAATCAGGTCCTCTGAAAGAGCAGCGAGCACACTCCACTGATGAGCACCCCTTGTCCCCAACACAGCACTGTCATTAGCTGTGCAGTAGCTGTGTCTGGAAGAATGAATCTCTCTTTGAAACATGTTTCTCGGGCTGGGAACACAGCTTAGAAAAAGTGCACGTACCTGGCTGACACATATATCCACATGTCAAAAGAGTTTACCCTTGGGTGAGTGAGCTGACCGGGTGGGTGAAGACGCGTGCTGTCAGGCTGACGGCTTGCATCTGATTGGTCCCCAGGCTCCACATGGAGGAAGGGCAGAACCCACTGCTGGAAGCTGTCCTCTGGCCCTACATGCATACCCTTGTACTAACGTGTTTCCACATACATGCAAATAAACATAAAAACATTTTTGGAAAAGCTTAATGTAGACTTTTATTCTTCATTAAGCACTTAAGCATTTTAGAATAACTGTCAAATGCTAGCAGGATTCTTACATGAATTTTTCCTTTTAGAAATTTTATGATTTTTAGAGTTGTATAATTTTCTGCTGCCTCGAACATATTAATTGGAAAAGGCAGTATTTTCACATTAATTCAATAAACAAATAATTACCAGGGGCCTATTTTATGCTGAACATGACCCTGGTCATTGGGCTCTAAGCTAAGACTAATTAATAATTCTTGCTTTTATGAAGCATAAAATGGCTTTAGAATGTTAAGGTAACAGGATATTTTCAGGGCTGGAGAGATGGTTCTGCAATTAAGAGTACTAACTGCCCTTCCAAAGGATCTGGGTTCAATTCCCAGCACCCACATGACAGCTCACAACCATCTATAACTTTAGTTCTAGGGGATCCAATGCCTTCTTCTGGTCTCCATGGGTACCAGGCATGCAAGTAGTGTGCAAACATACATGCAGGCAAAACACCCATCAATAATAATAATAAAATAATAATAATAATAATAAACAGGGCACTTCTGCTAATTTTGATATCCTTTGCTTTCATATGTTCAGACGACTGCACGGACAACTTGCACCTTGTTAATTCTTCCATATATTTATGCCTATTTGAAAGACTTTCTAATTATTTTTTGGTTGGTTGCCATCTATACAGAGAGGAGCACAGTTAATTTCTGATCACCATTTCATATCTGACACCCTTGCCGCCTCTTTCTTTACTCTAACCATCTGTTGGTTCCTTTGGTTTTCTATGCGGATGATTATATACCAGGCTTAGCCTCTCCCCTTCCCATTGGTACCCTGCCTTTCCTTTGTCTTGTCTACAGCATGGGTTTACATCCCCAGCGCACAGTGAGGGGATGGTCGTAGGCCTCATCCTTGACTTGTCCTTATCCATAGGATAAGGTTGGTACTCAGAGGCTCCTAAGTTAAGGCATTTATCGAATGCAGTTTCTGCAGTGGGCGAGAGGACTGAGGCTGTAGAGCCTTAGCTCATTAAGTAGATTGCCCAGGCTCCCTTCCCAGTACTGAACATTCTTGAATTTAAAACATTTATTTTTATGTATGTGAGTGTTTTGTCTGCATGCATGTGTATGCATATTTGTGCCTGGTACCTGCAGAGGTCAGAGGCATTGGATTCTCTGGAACTGGAGTTATGGATGGTCATGATCTACCTGTGGGTGCTGGGAACTGAACCTAGGTCTTCTGCAAGAGCAGCCAGTGCTCTTGACTGTTGAGCATCTCTCCAACTTCCATTGGAAATGGTATTTAAAATTTTTATTTTATGTGTACAATTGTATTGCTTGCAAGTATGTGTGCGTACCACAAATGTTCCTGGTACCCTTGGGGGATCACAAGAAGACATCAGATCCCATAGAAATAGACTCAAGGGGGCTTGTGAATGACAGCGTGGGTGCTGAGAAGGGACCTGGGTCTTCTGTAAAAGTAACAACTGTCCTTAGCTGCTGCGGCATCTCTTCAGCTCCTCTTACATTCTCGAGATGATCTCTACTTGCCATAGTTAATTTTGAATATGCAGCTGGATTCAGTTGTATATAATATTTCACGGAAAATTTTGTACTTAGACTCCAAATCCAAACAGGCCTTTGACTTCTGTGTCATTCCTTGTTTGGTTTAGAATCAATTTGAGATAAACCGAGCCACCTTCCTCCTTTCCCAGTGTTCTCAAGTCCAATGTGTCAGAGAGAGCATGCTGTTTCTCCACCAGCTACTGTGACAGCCACCTGAGCTATCAACCACAAAGAGAAACAGTTCTTGGCGCATGTTTTCAGAGGTCTGCTGCTTTAAGTTTGTGCTGGCACACCTCTACAGAATCATGAGGCAGGGCAGAGCTTCTCACCTCAGTAATGGGAGCACTGAGCAGTCACCCGAAGACCTCCTCCTATGCCTCATCTCAGAACAGACTGCCACCTCCCAAGAATGCGACCCAGTGAGCAAGCATAAAGGACATGGGCATTTGGATGACACTCGGAACCTACACAGCAGCAGAAAAAGTGAACTCAGCTTTCGGTACCTTGGTCTGTACTTTGAGGGTGTGGAAAGAGATCTTTTTTTAAAAAATATTATTTATTTATTATGTATACAATATTCTGTCTGCATGTATGCCTGCAGGTCAGAAGAGGGCACCAGACCCCATTACAGATGATTGTGAGCCACCATGTGGTTGCCGGGAATTGAACTCAGGACCTTTGAAAGAGCAGGCAATGCCCTTAACCGCTGAGCCATCTCTCCAGCCCCCAAAAGAGATCTTTAATAATTATTTATTTTTCTTATATTTTATTTGAATTTCGTGTGTGTGTGTGTGTGTGTGTGTAAGAGAGAGAGAGAGAGAGAGAGAGAGAGAGAGAGAGAGAGAGAGAGAGAGAGAGAGAGAATATATGCACATCTGGGCAGATGCCCTCAATGGCCAGACGCACGTGAAACGGAGTTACATGTAGTTGTGAGCTGACATGGCTATTGGGGACCAAACTCGGGTTTCCTGAAGGAGATTAGATGCTCTTAACCTCTAAGTCATCTCTCCAGCCTCATGTTTATTTTTTCTTTATTATTTTTAATATTACTTGTGGTACTGGAGTTTATTATTATTATTACTGTGGTACTGGAGATTGGACCGATGGCCTCACCCATACTAGGCAAGTACTCTCACTGACTTACATCCTCAGCTCCAGTGTTTTAAAGCTTTTATTTTAGTGTGTGTGTGTGTGTGTGTGTGTGCACATGGGGGTGCCCATACAGGAACCTGTAGAGGCTGAAGGCATTAGCTCCCCTGAAGCTGGAGTTACAGGTAACTATGAGATACTTATGCGGGTGCCGCCTCCTGTTCATTTTTTTGAGACAAGGTCTTACCGAATATCCCAAGCAGTCTAGAACTTACTATAGCTCAGACTGGTTCTAAACTCTTGAATCTCCTGCCTTAGTCCTGTTGCTTGGATCCTGTTATGAGAGGAGACGTCTGTGGCTGTGGAAGTCTGTTTGCC
Source organism: Chionomys nivalis (assembly GCF_950005125.1). Lineage (NCBI taxonomy): Eukaryota > Metazoa > Chordata > Mammalia > Rodentia > Cricetidae > Chionomys > Chionomys nivalis. Next base: position 48,740,597 of record NC_080107.1, read on the forward strand.
TCATAAGAACCAAAAAGTGGTAAGAGATGGCATGGGGGTGTGGTGGTGGGAGGGGAGTAGGGGAGAATGGGAGCCTCAGTTCCCTCAGGAGCACATCTCTGATAACCTTGCTTCCTCTGACTTCCTGAAGGTCCTAGACAGACTGTTAACCAAGGCTTCTAAGGGCTTGGAAGATCCAAACCACACCACTGGGGAAGGGCTGCAAGTCTGGCGTTAGACATTCAGCTGAGCTGCAGATGAGCTCACCTGTGGAGGGGGCACTCTGGGAGAACCCCTGGGCTCACTGTCCCCTCCACAGAGGTTCTTTTTGATCTCCTGGGGGTGGGTCTGGTGCAGGGATTTTTTGAGGGGCTCTCAAGACTCCCAGAGGTAGCTGGGGTTGAATGTCTCATGACCCCGCCTATGGACAAAGAGAGTGGGAGATGGGCACACATCTTAGGCCGTTCAGCTTGTGCAGATTCTGCCCGTGTCCCAGTCAGGAGGTCCAGACCTTCAGAACCTTCTCTCTGGCCCAGCGCTACCATTCCCAAGGGCTGCTGTCTGGCCACAGCTCCTGAGCCTGAGGTGTGGGAGTGGGGAAGTGGGAGCATCAGGTCCAGCCTGGGAAGGTTGCTGGTTGATGCCCTTCCTCCACAGCCCTATGTTTTCCCACACTCTGCAAAGCCAAGAGTTTCCACCCAGGGCTAGGCCGGAAATAAGAGAACCAGAAAACCAAGTCCCTAGCAGGCTTAGATTAGGTTCTGTGGTACATTAGGCTTCTGTTGTCTTTCTCCCCAGAACCTGCTTCCAGGAGCATCTGCAGCCAAGGCCAGTCACCACTACCATCACCGAAGCCTGGCAAGCCCAGAGCCAAGCTTATGCCAGGGCAAACCTGTTGAGGCCCATCTCTGATTTCTTTGGGCCACTGAGGGGCCTCATGACACTGCTGGAGTCCATCTCTTCCTGACTTCTCACATCTCTTTGCCGCCACTCCGGTAGCAGGGGAGGAAGTGATGAACTGGGCGTGGCCCCCTCCTCATGGGCCACACCACCGAATGAGAGCATCCAGTGGCTGCAGTTCAGTGACATGTGGTACTTATGGTAGGCTCAGGTGGCTGGAGACAGTACCAACGCCTTTGCTGCAGATGGGGCAAGGCAGAAGGTCCTGAATGATGAAGTGTGTGGACATACATTCTTGGTAGAAGGAACAGACTAGGCAAAGACAAGGAGGCTTCTCAGACAGGTGGGGAGTTGCAGGTCACTTAGCATGGCTATCGGCAGATCTGGGACTCTGGAGAACTCAGGCTTCATTCTTAGGGTACAGTGAGAGTGAAGGGTCCTGCAGGAAAGATGAATTCAAAGAAGATGGAGGGATGGCTGCTAAGGGTGGCTGCACTCCAGGGAGGGGTTAGGCCGCCAGTGCTGAGGCCAGAGAAGGACTGTCCCCTTGCTGACCTTCTGGGCCCTGGGACTCTGGATTTGGGATGAGACGGGGCTTCAGCCGTTTCTGAACTGAGACTGTAATGGAGGCCATGGCAGTTTTCGGTTGCTACGCTAACACATTGGAGCAGCTCAGCTTTAACACAGAGCAGTCTGTCGACTCTCGGGGATTTCAGGTTATGGTCATCGGCTCTATAGCTTTGGGCTGGAGTGACTGAGGAAGCAGGGAGGAGATGGGAAGACAGGACAGGACATATACCAAGGGCAGCCCCAAGGGTGGAGTCCCCTCAATTAGGAGTCACTCCTTTTCTGCTGCCTCTAATGGCCCATCAGATTATAAGCACACAGGTAGCCACTGCTACTGTCAAAGCCTCACGACCCAAGCGCTTCTGAGAAGCCTGTCAATTAGCAACTATGACTTTATCACTCGGCCTTTGGAAGACATTTGAAATCCAAATTATAATCATGCTTATCTGCTTGTGGGTGTCCTGTACACTGTTGCGGGGTGGGGGCATCAGTAACGGCTTGGGCTCCCACAGTAAGCACTTGGCTTGGGCACCTCACCAACTTTGGTCTTGGTTGGAGGGCTTGGGGAAACGAGGGAATACAGGCCCTGGGCACCAGGGCTCATTCCGTCTTTCCCAAGTGGTACAGAGGACTCCTATTGTATTTACTTCCCAGGCGTTTCAGATGTAGGGCACAGGAGGGGCTTTGGGCTCCGTAGCTAACCGGCTAACTGTCCAGACCCGAGCCTCCACGTCACTCAGCCTCCGCCATGTGCTCGACACGCTTTCCCCCACGCCATCGACTTCCCGAGGGAGCTCCAGAGGGAGGGAGACCTTCATCTGCCAGATGAGTGCTGTTGGGATCAGATGAAGGAAGCCGCAGAGTCAGAACCAGAACTCAGATCTGGTTCCCCTCAAAGATTCAGGGGAGGGACTGGAGATAGGAGGCTGGGTTTGGGGAGTGGAGCGAACAGGTATAGAGGCACCCCTAAGTCTCGGAGAGCCCAGGAGTCAGGCTGTGGGGCAGAGCACTGCTAATGACCTCACAAGGAACCTCAAATGTGTATGTGACCCTCAGCTGTTTCTGCAGGTGGCATCCTGCCACAGGTGAGCAGCTAGGACAGGCCCAAATCAGGGAAGCGGCATCTCAACACTCTGATAGCTAGACCAGCCCTGAGGTCCAGAGACAGGATGCAGTGGCAGAAGATCAAAGAGCCCTCTGCAGTCTTCTGGGGCCTTGTGTTCACAGTAACTGAGATTTCTTTCAGGAGCTTCCCAGGGTCAAGGACGTCTGTGGCCCTGAAACCCTCAAGTCACCGTTTTTTTAGAAATCTGAAAGGCTAAGGGAGTGACCACCTGGCCCTCAGGAGCCCTAGAGAGCAGGAGGGAGAGCTTGCAGCTGGGCAGAGGCCTCCCCTGAGGGACACTGACCTCTGGTGGCCTTAAAAATAACAGCAAACTGGGGAAAAGAGGTTAAAACAAACATTTATTTAACAAATTATATTAAGAATACAATCACACAGTGAAACCTCCCTTTGCCAAGCAGTCACCTTGAATAAATACACAGGAAGGCAGCTACGCCTAGGTCCTTGTCCCAGCGCCACACAGTGGCCCAGCAGCTAACGAGTCTTTGAAGGGCAACAGAGCCTAGACTGGTGCTGATGCTGCAGCTGCTCAGCTGGGCTGCCCTGATGTGCTGCATCACCTGAGAGGGAGCCGGGCACAGGAATTAGGGCCCAGGTTCTTCATCAGGCTCTGGGGTCAGAAGGATGCAAACGAACTTCGTGAGCCCAGCACTTTGTGACCTGGCGGCACATCAAAGCCCTTTCCAATGAATGCAGCAGGAGAGATGTTGGCAGTCTGGGGGCCCTCGGGTCTCAGGAGGCACAGGACAGGCTCCCAGCCTGACCCATGCCCAGAACCCACTACCATGGTGAGGTGACTTCCTAGCAATCGAAAGTCCATCACAGGGATGGGCACAAAGGCCAGATGGTTGGCCCCAAGACCTTCTGCCACTGGCAAGCTTACAGACGTGCCTCAGGCTTTTCAAGTGACGGGCAAAGAGCACCCAATGCTGGGCTTGTTTGGGGGGACGGCAGGAATGTGCTTAAGATTGCCAAGTCTCATGTCCAGTGAAGGAAGGGGTGTGCTCAGTATCTCGGCCCCTTATATGTATGTCCTTCTGACACGGGCTTTGGCTTCCTCCTGCAGAATGACCACAGCTACAGGGGGCCACATGCCACAGCCACCCCAGGAAGAACACTCATGGCTCTAACCTATCCTTTTCTAGAGGTGAGTGGGGTTGACATGTATTCTTAGACTTGGCCTTATGATAAATTTGTAAGTGAGCCTGGAGCCACCCTGCCCTGCTCACACCTGTGTGCCATTTCCAAGGCCCTTAGGAAGGAGCCAACTTTTCAGTGTGGGGTGATGGGGTAGGGTGCTGTGCTCTGGTTAGCCTTTTCGAGAGAGATGTGTGTGCTTCGCAGGGACAGCAGCAGTTGCGGACATGCTGGTGGGGGAGGAGGAGACCCAAGGGAGCGGCTGCAGTTCTTCACGTCTCCCAGCAAGTCTGTGTGCTCATCTCGCCGTGGCCAGGTGCTGCAGCCAAGTGTTCCACACCACACACAAAAGGCTGTTCAGCTCTGCTGGGAGCACAGCCTCACCTCCCAGGCCTGGGTCTGTGCCAGGTCCACACAAGGTGGACACGGGCACGCATACCCCACTACTACCACTGCCAAAAGACAAGAAACCAGGGCTTGGGTGCAACCTAAAACCTACCACAGACACCAAGTTGTTCTTAAGACTTCGGAAGCTAGAAGCCATGGACGCTACAACATTCACAGAAAGGCTATTCTTACACTAAGTCTGCAGTGTCCCGAGATTGCTCCAGCTCGACCATGCGCTGGCCCTCTTCCCAGTGGCTGAGTCCTGTGCAGGAGTGGGCTGCAGAGCCCTGCCCTTTCTTCAGGGACCTCTTCACTCTGGCCTTTCTGATCCCTGACAAAGGGTCCATTGTCTTCACCTTTGAACTTCCAGGCTGTTAGCACAGCAGGAAGCCACATTCTCCTTTAAGGGAAGTGGGGAGGGTCACCTGACATCACCTGATGGGGACGATTTCACAACTGGGGAATGGAAAGAGGTGGTAAGACATTGTGCACAAGCTTAAAGGAAATGGCCAGGAGATCCTGGGCTTTGTCCCGCAGCCTTCCCAGTCAATTCAGACCATGAGTGGCTGCCCCATTTCTGTTGGCCCTCAGGTCGCACAAGACATTTGGTGTTACACCAGCAGCAGTAGACACAGGTCCTCAGGGTCCCCAGCTTGTGGAGTCAGCTGGGGACAGTTCATCAGCTCTGTTGAGCACCAGTGTGGTACTAGGTTTGACCCCATGTGCCTCTGGGGCACAGGCAGATGCGCTAACCACCTCTTCATGGCCTGTGCTGCCCGGAGGCTGAGGGACCCAGAGGCAGGGGGATGATGAGTACACACATGGAAATGAAGTACCATCAAATGGAGAAGGCTGAGGAGGGAAGAAGGGCCACAGAGGCCCGTGGAACTGGAGCTGAGGGGCTGATGGAGGTTGGTGAGGTATTTTCGGCCCTGCCCTGGCTCATGTTGTTGGCTGGTTCTTGCTCCTGATCCTTTTGCACGTTGGCCTCTCAGCTGCCTGTGACTGTCTCTGGAGCTGTAACTGGAGAGCTCTGCACCAGCTAAGTGTGGAGCTGCCTACGGCTACTGGCCACCGTGCATACCTTCATATCCACAGATGCTGTGGGGACCAATGTCAGACAAACCCCAGTAGCCAATTAGGGCAAAGCAGCGCATCATGGAGAGAGCTGAGAGCTGGGGCAGCAGTGACCACCGTTTCATGGCAACGGATGTGGAGTCGTACTTGGCACCTCAGATGGACACCTGTGAACTGCTCCAGCCCAAATTCAGATGTCTGGGACAGAGGATCTTTTCAAAATAGCAGATCCTGGAAGGAGATGCCTTCTAGACTGTGAGCGGGTCTGGCTGAAAGGAGTTGGTGCCCTTGTACTGTGTCCCTGCAGGGCTGGGTACCAGGCCTCTCAGAGCAGGCTCTGTGTCAGTCGTCACCAGGTCGGGGCATCAGGCAGAGGCATATGGAGCAGTTGCTGGCACGTGAACGCTCCACAGATGAGCCCTTTGTGAGGGTCGGAGCTCTGGCCAGGCACAGCACCCTAGCAGCCAAGTTTCCATTCTGGTAGGCACCCAGTCACCTCCACAGACAGCGGGGTCCCATCTGTGCTCTCTGGAATCCAGTGTGTGCATTGGGGGAGGAGTCCACAGTTGTCTGGAGTCTCGATGTCGTCATGAAGTGCAGGGGCCCCTTGAGCCTGCTGATCACATAGACTGGTCAGAGATGACGGGTGCATCTCACATGATCCTGTGTGAAGCATCAACCCTGGAGCCTTCCAGGAGGGAGACAGTGGCTCTGTGGGATTCTTGCAGTGGGTGACGGTCAGTTGAAGGGAGTCAGTGGGCATCACTGGGCCGCTGGAACATGTGCCTGGGCCCTCAAGGGTGACTCCAGGTGGGGAAAAATTTTTCTTTCTTTGTGGGGTAAGTGGTCATCACACAGGTGTGCTAGGAGCCTCTGGTCACTAACAGCACATACATTAGTCACAATTATGAACAACGTTCCCAAGGGAGGCAGGGGAGTCTCGCCAGGCAAGCTGATGACCATATATGACCATGCAGCTGCCCAGAGTCTCTTGGTCAGTGGGGAGGGCAAGCAGAATGGGCAGGTGGGGGAGGCAGTAACTCTCACCCCAGCCACCCCATCAGTAGTCTGGGCACCGGGCAGGAGACGTCTTCTCCCCCAGAGGCTGTGGGCTCCTCAGGACTGGGGAATCTGCTGGCACCGGGTGGGGCTGGGTGGGAGCCGGGCTGCTGCGCTCTGCTCTGTGCGGAAGCTATACTCATACTGCAGGAGGAAGGAACAGAAAGGCACAGTCAGGCCAGAGGACCCCAGGGATGGCCGCAGCTGAGCAGAGGTGATGCGGCCCCTGCTGAGTCCTGGATAGAATGGCTGCTGGGCGCTGGAGCTGGGATATGTCACTGTGCATGAGTGTGTGCATGTGCATGTGTGTGCGTGTGTCAGGCTCAGGAGGGGCAATGGGTAGGAGCTTTCATAGTCTCTGCCTCTACAGGGTGAGACTTTGGCACTGGTAGTGTGCCCATCTGGTGCCACTGACAAGCTCCCATGAGAACCTTGTGCCAGGCTGAAAGGCAGGTACCTTCCTGCTCATACCTCAAGGAGGGGCCACTGCAGGCTGTGGGGACAGACCCGTGAGTGGACTCCATGACTGACCAGAGGCCTTCCTCAGCCCCCAGGCCTGGGACTCCTCGCCACCAGGCACACTGTGCATTGCCCGGGACAGCACCTTCGTTGCCTGAGGGACCAGGGAAGGGCTTTGGGGCTGCTCTCACAACCCCACACCCTGTGCAAATATTCTCCACTGTGCCCCAAACCTTCCCGGGGGACCCTGCAGACACAGATGGGCCAGGCAGCTGCTGGGGGGTGGGGGGTGGTATGCCAATATGTGTGAACTTGCCGTTTGTCAGCCTACGCTGCCATCCTGAGCCAACAGTCAGTTCTGTGGGGATTATTAACTCTTGCACTGGAGACCCCAGTTCTGTAGGGGCTGGAAGTAAAAGACTCCAAGTCCAGTGAGAACTCTGAGAAGAAAAGAATGTGTCGAGTGAGGAGAGGGGCCTCGCATTTCACCTGAAGGCTGAGACATGCAATATGGGCATAGGTAAGGTGCAGCAGAGGGTGCCCTATCCTGGCAGAGGTGGAGTGGGCCGTGGGATAGCCTGAGGTGCCCAATAGGCAACATTAGGTGAGAGGTGTTTAGGTTAGTGGTTGCCAAACATGTTCAATAGATCACAAGTGGTGAGCCGGAGTGGGGGGAGCAGGGGGGAGTGCCCCCGAAAAGCCTTTTCAACAGAAAACAGCTCTGAGAAGACTCTGTGCAGGAACCCAACCAGCACACAGCCTGTGGAAGAGAACATGGCCAGACCACAGCAAGAGAAGCTGCAGACCCTAGCCAGGCTGTGTGTCCCCACGGCCCTGTTGCCAGGCAACACTGGCCAAACAGAGCCCACCAGCCTCACAACACACCCAAAGACAGCTAGGAGCCTGTCCTGAGGGAGGGACAGCGGGGAGCCGAGGTGCAGTGTGTGAACCCAGAAGTCAAGAGAGCTCCCATACAACCCTGTGTGTCCTGCCTCGCAGCATCTGGTACCAGCATGGGCAGGAGAGAGGGCTAGATGCTGCAAGAGCCCTCAGACAGGTGCCCCAGCCCTGGGTCTTGGTGGACTCGTTTCTAAGGTGAGGTGTGGTCTGTTAATCCCAGGGGTGGCACAGGCCCATCCCTGGTAGCAAGCAGTTTCCACTAAAAATCTGGTGGCTCTGAGAGGAGCCCATTAGAGCAGCCCACAGTGTTCCCTCCCAACTCTCCTACCCTCTCCTATGACTCTCGAAGGCATCCCAGCCCATCAGGCTATCCCAGCCCATCAGGCTATCCCAGCCCATCAGGCTATCCCAGCCCATCAGGCTAACCCAGCCCATCAGGCTATCCCAGCCCATCATCAGGCTAACCCAGCCCATCAGGCTATCCCAGCCCATCATCAGGCTAACCCAGCCCATCATCAGGCTAACCCATCCCATCATCAGGCTAACCCAGCCCATCAGGCTATCCCAGCCCATCATCAGGCTATCCCAGCCCATCATCAGGCTAACCCATCCCATCAGGCTAACCCAGCCCATCATCAGGCTAACTCAGCCCAACATCAGGCTAACACATCCCATCATCAGGCTAACCCAGCCCATCATCAGGCTAACCCAGCCCAACATCAGGCTAACCCATCCCATCATCAGGCTAACCCATCCCATCAGGCTAACCCAGCGCATCAGGCTAATCCAGCCTATCAGGCAATGGTCAACACAACACTGCCACCTGGTGGCTGCTCATATGTGTGCATGTCATTGAACAGCAACATGTCAGAGCCTGTTGGCTTTCTTTGTCAGCACCTACAAGCCTTATTCTGCTGGGGATTGGAGGGGTGGTGGGGGGTGGGAGAAGGAACATTTTGGGGGTGGGTGTTAGGACTGCAGACCGAGGTCCTATGAAATCCTTCATGCCTCCGGCTCATAGGGTGGTGGCAGAGGGGTCCAGGAACTTTCCACACAGCCCAGGACTCAAGCAGGGGCACTTCTTGGGACCTGGGTCTTTCACAGGGGTGATTAAGACATGGTAGGCAGAGGTGCAGAGGGGCTTAATGGTACAGGCTTGAGGGTGGAGGGCCCAGGTGCCACTCCCAACGGCACAAAGGCCTGGGGCAGCAGGACACCAGAGGAAGTGCAGGTTGGGGAGCAGACAGGAATTTGGGTTCACTGGTGGTGGCTGGGAGAGGGTCCCTAGGAGTGTCCAGGGGAAGAGGCAGCATGTATGTGTGGGGGTGGAGTGTGGAGGGACGGTGTTGAGAGATAGCTGGGGCCACGGAGACAAGAGCACACATCAGAAGACAAGAAGGCAGGCCTGCGCCCTCAGGGTGGGGACTGCCAGCCCTTGGACCACACCCTGGTGTGAGCCACAGAACCTCACAAGGGAGCCCGTCAGTCCCAGGCTAGGTGGTGGGGTCTGGGCGGATCTGAAATGTGTATTTTTAAGTGATGTTCTAGGAGGCTGGAATGTTGGGTCAGTTCTGAGAGCCAGCCCGACCAATCTTGTGACCAACACGGTCTGGGAGTGACGTGGGGAGGGTAGGAATGGGAGGGGCAAGAGGCTAAAACATGGTGTTTGAGTGGGGACCAGGGACAAAGAGGGTAAGGTACCCCACTTTGGCAGCCAGGACCATGGCTACAGACACAGCCTGGACTGTCTCTGCTGTGCTCGGCTCCCAGGCAGCAGGAAGCGGTCAGTAGGCGCGTCCTTCATTTGATACTGTCTGGCCCCCAGTGCCTGGTCTGAGACTGGGGCTGGGCGCTTGCATGTGGATGAAGCTACAGTTTTCTGGGCAGTGGGTGGGGGAGCAAGTGGCTGACCAGGTAGTGGGGGCTCAGTATGTAGGGTCATGTGGTCCAGGCCTGTGGTGGCTGGGAGTAAGAGATCTCTGGATGGGGCAAGAACCTGCCTTCCAGTTCACCATCTGGATTCCCGTTTCTCTCTTGGACCCTAGCTTGGAGTGTGTGTGGGGGGGGGCATTGCAAGTACACACTTGCCCTTTCCTGCCCGGACACATGGAGAGCCTGGGGGCTGACACAACACACAGATCCCTTGGTCCCCTGCCCTCTCCCTGGAGGTTTTTCTTTCTTTTTTAGGTTATCTTGACTGGAAAGTCACCACCCCCACTCGTTTTCCCTAATTCCCCAAATGAAATTTCAACATATGTCCCCCGACATAATCCCCCTTAGGCTGCGGATAACCTTCCCACAGACGATGTCCTCCTCCTGGGATTCCTCGTCCCCAAAATGTTTGCCCAAGAGACTAGGGCGGCTTCTGGAAGCCCTTTCACTCCCTTGGGCAAACAGACAGTACCTTTGAAGGCGGATTTGAGCCCGGATCTGTTTACTCAAGACATTAGTCTCCTGCATAAGGAAAACCTGCACTTGAGTACAAACAGCAAATCCTTTTTGAATTAAAAAAATTTTTCAATTAAAAAGCATTTGTGTGCAGAGTCCAGCTGAGCTGTGCGGGGCAGTGTACCCTCTGGTGGGCACAGCCTGTCATAGCAACTGTTCCACTGGCCTGGCCTAGGAAAGAGATGTCACTGTCAGGGGCTCTGTAGGGGACTTTCCCCAGGCCCCCAGGACCTTTAACAGATAGTCCGAGGCCTCTCGTGCAGACTTGGGTCACAGTTTCCACAAGCCCTGCCTCACCATGAGACCAATGTTCGGCTAGTAGGAGGAACAGCATCACCGGGGCTGATCACTTCAGCCTCAAGGAAAAAGGGTGACTAGATGTCTCCTGTCACTCACAGGGGAGCAGTGGGAGCCACTGAGGTGATCTGTGCAAACACACCCAGCAGTGCCTGTGCCCAAGAGGCAGAGATGGGGACAGCAGTGGCATTGATCAAAGTCCCTGGCCTGTTTTACTGGTTGCTAATGGAGGCACAGCCTGAAACAGAAGTGCTACCTACCCAGGGAGGGTTGATGAGCACAAGCCGAACCTGCCCCTGGCCCTCTTGGCCTTCCTCCCCTGAGCCAGTACCAGTCCTATCCACCAGAGGGCTCTAGACAAGGAAAGTAGAAAGGTCTGTATCCAGCACCACACTCACCGAGGGCTGGGTTTGACTTCCTGTGACCTCAGAGTGATCCAGAGAGGTACTGGCCCAGGTCCAAAGGGGCACTGGGGGCGAGTGCTGAGCTGGCCAGGTGTCCGTGCCTACCCCTTGATGGGGGGCAGTTGGGATGTGGGGCCAGAACAAAGGCAGGTTATACTGCACCAGGTCACAGAAGGTTCTGCAAGGGTACGCACAAGGGCGAGTTTGGGGGGCCCAGGTAAGGCCCCTAATGTAGGGAACTAAAGACCAGGACTCAAGCATAGAGGTGCTTCAGGGATGGAGAACAGTGGAGGGAGGCCTGGGCTGTCGCAGATGGCCTAACACCAGGGCAGAAGGAGCAGAAGAGGCTAGACCAGGCAGTCCAGGATAGCTATGAATGCAGCCTAAAACAAAATAAGCAATTTACTTAAAACGTCATGAGATAGTTTTTAAGTTTGTTTGCTTTTGTTTTGAAAGTCAGGGTTTCTCTGTGTAGTCCTGGCTGGCCTGGAATTCTCTAAAGTACTGGGATTAATGGCATGGACCTGCATACCTAGCTCAAGTTTTTGTAAAATTTCTGGAACTCAATCATACTGTTCTTGAAGATGAGCTTTGTGAATGACTGTGGTTCAGAAAAGCTGAAAGGCTAGACACAGTAGCCCGCCTGCCTGCTCTCCAGGCCTCCCCTGGGCCACACCACCATCCCCCCCACCTTTCAGGCACTGCCGAAGCCTGGACTCAAACCTGTCTTCCATTTGTAAGTTCTTAGGCTGCCGCCCTTCCCACCTGCGACAGCCTCCAGAACCTCTCTCTATTCTGAAAGGTCTTCTACTACTCAAGGAGCTCTATGCTCTCCAAACTGTGTCTTGGCTCTTGGGTTCAACCCTGGGGAAGGACTGAGGAGGGCCTGCTGTGGGCGTGCCTGCTGCTTTCCTGGGATGAGCTAGCTTAGACTTCGCATCTGCCCTCTAACCAGGACCCCATTTAACAGCCAGGGCTGGGAACTCCTAGATACGTCCAGTCCTTCAGGCAACTGAAGGGCAAGACTGAGGGGTGAAGAGGGAAGGACCTCTGTGGTTCATGATCTTGTCAACTTTTCCTATGGGCATCTGTTCCCTGCTTGGATAATGGCTCCTTAGACATGGGCAGACAGGGCGAAAGCAAGGTCTGGCAAGAGGGTCCCAAGCAAACTGGGGGAGGGTGCTCCTCGTGGGGCGGGGTGACTAGTGACATAACAGCCAGCACACCAGTCCTGTACCCCTCTCCACATGGACACACACCACCTGACTCTCACAGAGCGACCACCAGCCTTCATGCCTCTCCTGGAGAGAGGCGTACACTTCCCAGCTAGGCAGAGGATGGAGGCCACCACAACAATAGCACTGTCAGCAGGGACACGTCATGAGGACGGTGAAAAGTCTCTTGTGCTCACGACTATTAAAATCTGAGAGTCAAAGACAGGCAGAGAAGTGGAGAAAATGGGAGCAAGCTTTCTCTACAGACACAAAACACAGCCTTCCCTTGCTGTGGTCTCCCAGGGCAGACTGTGTGTGTGTGTGTGAGCATTGAGATGGCATTTCAGAATTCACTTGGATATCTGCAAAAATGGCTGTTTGTAATGCCCCTCTTCTCTAGGTCACGGCAGGGAAGTGCGAAAGGACACGGCCTTCCAGGCGGGGAGACAGACTGTGCGCACGTTCTGGGGCCCCACCCACTCCAGTTCTGCTGCAATGCTCACTTTCCGTCACGGTGCCTGGCAGCTTCTCCTAGCTCAGCTTGGGGATTGCTTTATTTTAACATTTTAGATAAAAAGTCCCATAAACCTGAGAAAAGAAACCCTCCCTAAAGGACTGGCAAAAACCAACCATTCACCTGACTCTAGTTTTGTACAGTAGGTATGTAACCCTGGTGATAGTAACCCTGACAGATAATGCTGCTTTGAAGCCCATCTCTGCTGCAACCTTAATTCCTGGGCTCTTCATTTGCCCCCTGGGTGCCTTGGGCCACCAGGGAACAGCCTCTATGGCAGTCACTCTTAGGAATGCTGCCTTGGGTAAATTCAGAAGGTTGAGCAGTAGTTCCCAACTTGGGGGACACAGCCCTTTTGACAAACTTCTATAGCTAAAAATATCCACAACTCATAACAGTAGCAAATCACAATCACGAAGGAGCAGAGAATAATCTTATGGCTGGGGGTCACCACAGCATAAGGAGCTGTATTAAAAAGTCACACCAGCCGGGCAGTGGTGGCGCACGCCTTTAATCCCAGCACTCGGGAGGCAGAGGCAGGCGGATCTCTGTGAGTTCCAGGACAGGCTCCAAAGCTACAGAGAAACCCTGTCTCGAAAAACCAAAAAAAAAAAAAAAAAAAAAAAAAAAAAAAAAAAAAAAAGTCACACCATTAGGAAGATTGAGAACCACTGAACAGAGGCTCAGCCGTTAAGAGAACTTCTCTTCCAGGGGAGCTGAGTTTGGTTCCGGTACTGACCCTGGTACGTATATGGGTAATTAATTGTTCAGGAACTGAGTACGTGCATGTGTAGCTGTTAGGTCCTTGGTTCCCAGGGGAGGAGGGGAAGCACTATGGCACGGAGGCTGAGAGGATTCAGAATTGTCAAAAATGGCTTCAGGATTGTCTTAAAGTCTTGCAGAACAAGCAAGGGCCCTGACGACAGGAGCCACAAAGACACAGAACACCCAGCATGTCACAAAAGGAAACAGGAGGGGCCGGGGATGTGGCTCAGCTGGCACAGTGCTGGCCCAGCACATATAAAGGCCTGGGCTTCATCTCCAGCACTGTAAAAACCTGGCATGGTGGAGCATGCCTGTAATCTCAGCACTGGGAAGTAAAGACAGGAGGACCACAAGTTGAAGGTCATGCTCTGCTACATAGAGAGTTCAAGGTCAGCCTTGGCTGCTTGAGACCCCATCTCAAAAGAACAACAAAAAGAAGCACATGAGAACTCTTCAAAGAAAACTCCTTGATTTCCCATTGGTCAATACGCAAAGACCTGGGTAAGCCAGCACACTTGTTCCCAGGTGGACATGCCATGTAAAACGTCAATCATCCTATTATCCATGAGTTCAGTGCAGTTCCAACAAAAACAGGATGGGGTCAGTGAGACAGCTCGGCAGGTAAAGGTGGCGGCTGCTGTCAAGCCGGAGGACCCGAGCTCTATCTCTGGAACCTACATGGTGGTACAGGAGAAACAGTCCCGCAAGCCCTCTGACTTCCATATGCATACACCCAAAATAAACCAACTATACCCCAAACAAACAAAGGGGGCTGGAGTGGTGGCATAAGTCTGTAATTTCAGTTCCTGTGAGGCTGAGGCAGGAGATTCTCGAAGCTTATCCTGAAGTCCATCGAGACCAGGAGACCCTCTCTCAGGATAAGGTCGTCTACTCACTGTCCCTCCTTGAAAGGCTGTGGGTCAGATGGAATGATAGCGCCTCTAATTAGGAAAATCAGTGGGTCACAGAAGGCCCCAACTAACCCTTCATCTGTGAGAGCAATCGCAAAGCAAGAGTCAGAACAGCGCCCACAGGAAAAGCCTTACGGTGCACACAGGAAGGTTAGAATTAAAGTGCAGAAGAAAACGACCTGGAAACTGTGTAAAACATTAGGAATAAGGCAGCTCTAGAGGTTCTCTCTAAAACATGCCAAACAGAATAAGTAGTTGATGTTTAGTATTTTAAAATATAAAATAAGGAAATATTGTGGTTTTTATTGTAAGAATGATGCAAAAACAAAACCCAAAGCATCTCCCCAGGCCCAAGGTAGCCATCTTTAAAGCAAAAAGGGCCCTTAAAAATGAGAAGGGAGGCCAGGCGGTGGTGGCGCACGCCTTTAATCCTAGCTCTCAGGAGGCAGAGGCAGGCGGATCTCTGTGAGTTCAAGACCACCCTGGTTTACAGAGCGAGTTCTAGGACAGCCACAGACAAGGCTACACAGAGAAATGCTGTCTCGAAAAAAAGAAAAAAGGGGGAGGAGAGCCTGACTCAGAGGAGAGGAGCCTGACAGAGGGGGAGGAGCCCGACTGAGGGGAAGACCCTGACTGAGGGGGGAGGAGCCCGACTGAGAGGAAAGGGGTCCAACACCCCCATCAGGGAAGCTTCTCTTTGTAGCAGATGGTAATGACCGCCATGCAGTCTACATGCAGACAATAAGAGACTGTGCAGCCTGGCTCTAAAAGAGACATTTGTATCGCATCCCTCCTCCAAGGCTCTGGGTCTTCAGGAAGAGGGGACTGGAAGATTTATAAGAACCCGCAGTAAGTGCTGGAGAGATGGCCCAGCAGGGAAAAGTGTATTCTGCTCTCTCACAGAGGACCTGAGTTCTGTTCCCAGCACTTAAGTTGGGCAGTTTGCAGTGCCTGTAACTCCAGCTGCAGGGCGGTGCGATCTGATGCCTCCAGCTCCCCTAGGAGCACTAATGTGCACATACCTATATCTGTCCCACTGGTGTGTAATTAAAATAAAAAAGCCAGGTGGTGGTGCACACTTTTAATCAAGACCAGCCTGGTCTACAGAATGAATTCCAGGTCTGCCAGGGCTACAGAGAAACCCTGTCTCAAATGCCCCCCCCCAAAAAAAAGAAAAACCAAAAACCTAATGATAGACAGACAGACAGATTGGGCCAAAGGTGTTTGATGTTTGATAACAGCAATCAAGAACACAGTGTTTCCCAGACACCACAAGACAGATGCACATACGAACACACAGTGGTTGTGACAGTAAGTTAGGGCCAGCACATGCTGAGCCCAGACAGAACCCTGCACAGGGGGTTAGGGTGGATATGAAATCCCACCCCTAGCTGAGAACCCTACTGACATTTGACAGCTGCCGGGAGAGGGAGAGTCTTTAACAATGTGACCCCTCACAGATGACCACATATGAGGGCAGACCCCACTCCCATCCAAGATTAGCTGGGCAGCATAGACAGGACTCAGTGGAAAAGAAAATTAGAGAAATCTCAAAGTTGGGTGAGAAGGGTTGGGGTGGAGTAGAAATAGGAGGAATTGGGGGGTTAACGTATTTAAAATACATTGTATGAAATTTTCCAAGAATCAACACGATTATCACTAAAAAGTGAATGAAAAGGGTTGGGAGGATGGCTTAGAGCAGCAGTTCTCAACCTGTGGGTGACGGGGAGTGTAGCAGACATTCTCCATATCAGATATTTACATTATGATTCATAACAGTAGCAAAATTACAGTTATAAAGTATCAATGGAAAGATACTTATGGTTGGGGGTCACCACACATGTATTAAGAGGTTGCAGCGTTAGGAAGGGTGAGAACCTCTGGCTTAGAGGGTGTAGTGCTTGCTGTGTGAGTATGAGAACCTGTGTTTGGAGCTCCAGAACTCACGGTCAGGTTTAACAGCTTGTTCCTGTAATCCCCAAGCTGGGGGACAGCAACAAGAGGGTCCCTGGGGCCCACAGGTCAGCAAAGCTAGAGGAAAACAGCTCCACGTTCAGGGAGAGACCTGGTCTCAGAACTTTAGCTAGGAAAGACCTGATGCTAAGCTCTGGACTCTGCACACAAGCCCGCATGGGCAAGTGTACACACACATGCTCCCCAGTGTACCCACACACATGCTCCCCAGTGTGCCACACACACACACGCATATGCTCCCCAGTGTACCACACACACACATGCTCCCCAGTGTACCACACACACATGCTCCCCAGTGTACCCACACATACACACATGCTCCCCAGTGTACCAACACACGCTCCCCAGTGTACACACACACACACACACACACACATGCTCCCTAGTGTACATACACACATGCTCCCCAGTGTACCACACACACACACATGCTCCCCAGTGTACCACACATACACACATGCTCCCCAGTGTACCCCCCCCACATGCTCCCCAATGTACCACACAATGCTCCCCAGTGTACCACACACACATACATGCTCCCCAGTGTACCACACACACACACATGCTCCCCAGTGTACATACACATACACACATGCTCCCCAGTGTACCCACACACACACACATGCTCCCCAATGTATCACACACACACACACGCTCCCCAGTATACCACACACACACATGCTCCCCAGTATACCACACATACACACATGCTCCCCAGTGTACACACACACACATGCTCCCCAGTATACCACACATACACACATGCTCCCCAATGTACCACACAATGCTCCCCAGTGTACCACACACACCACATGCTCCCCAGTGTACCACACACACCACATGCTCCCCAGTGTACCACACACACACACACACACGCTCCCCAGTGTACCACACACACACACACGCTCCCCAGTGTACCACACACACACACATGCTCCCCAGTGTACCACACACACACACACACATGCTCCCCAGTGTACCACACACACACACATGCTCCCCGCGGAGGGGGAATAAACATTAAGTAAGCTGGAGGGAACCCGCCACACCAAGAGCACCAACAGGAGAGATTCCCAAGAGAAATGCAGATGGCAGACAGCCAATGACCACAGACCCATGTGGCACATGGAGGCCTTCAGCTCTGCAGTAGGTGACAGTGCCAGACACTAAAAGCACAGTGTCGCTGGGCTGGGGTTGGGATGTGGAGAAAGCCAACCTCATGCTCCTTTGGTGGCTTAAGTGGACTCACCTCCACCTAGAAAGCAAAGAACTAGCATTTCCCCTTCTAAAAAAGGCCCCACCCAGGGAAGCTACACACACAGAGAATCAAGTTATACACACTGATGGCCATGGGGATGACTCCAGCATCAGGCAGCATGGGACTGGCTCAGTATGGCAGACCGTAACCACTGAAGGGTACAGCATGGGGATGAGGGTGTACCCCACAAAGTCACAGACAACAAACCCCCAGTGCCAAGCAAGAGGAGCCTCTGGGCTGTTGGTCAGAGGGGACCAGAGCCGAGCTGGAAGCCTCCTCCTGAGGAGTAGCTCTCAAGCAGACAAAGGTGCTGTGTGGCTACCAAGGGAGAAGGAGAGCTAAAAGTCCTACTCAGCTGTAAGGCGATGAGCCAAAGGACCAGCATGATGGACGGGAGGGCAACAGTGGCACCTGCACTTTGGAGGTAACCAAAGCCTCCTATTTGGACATAGGCTTAGTCAGCATGAAAAATTCATGCCTGATAACACGAACCCAGGCAACTGCCTGCGGCCGGTGAGCTATGGAGCCTAGAGATCCTACTACTGCTGCTGTCCTAAACCAGTGCAATTCCCAACAGCATTCCAAACACTTCCCTCAGAAGCACAGGAAGTGCAGCTTTCACTCCGTCCAAGAAGCTTCTTTTGCAGAAGCCAAGACCACTGTAGAATGCACAACTGCCCCAGTGCAAAGACCGTCTGACCGAGGTGCACATCCCAGTGATTAATACACACAACTCTACCCCAAGCTCAAGTAGCACTGCAGATGGCGGTGGCGGGAGGGATGGAGGAGACAATACAGGGGCCAGAGAGCCAGGATGCCAGCCACAAGACAATCTCTAGGGAAGTGTTCAAACAAGACCTGCACAGTGACACCATTAGTTGATGCCCCAACATGGACAGGGGAAAATGTCATATGGCCCCAGCACCAGAGGCAATAAATGGCTGCTGAGAGGGGAACCAGTCTTTTTGGGAGATGAGCCCCTCTGATAGGTTATCTCATCTCACGTGGTCAGCCCTAAACACAAAATGTTCTAGCAACACTAAATGGATGCAGCAGGGTATGTGTGTGTGTGTGTGTGTGAAGAGGTCATGAAGTTGAAAGGGAGTGGGAGAAAGACAAGAGAGGCTGGAGGGAAGAATGAAGTGATATAAATACAGTATTTATGTATAAAATTCTCAAAAAAGTGCTTTTAAAAAGGCAGAGATGTGGCCATTCGAAGGAATGAGCTGCAAACTGCATTTTGGCCAGCTGTGGCTTCTGTAATCATCTCCATCTGCCGCGGGAGAAGCTGCTTTGATGGAGAGCCCCACTTAACTGTGAGCACAGGGGGACGCATTTAGAATGAGTGGGAGTGGGGAGTAGGTTACAGAACTGTGATTGCAGGTGAGCTGGTCTAATGTGTGTGTGTGTGTGTACGTGCGCACGCATGTGTGTGTGCGCGTGCATGTGTGCACGTGTCCAGGGTGGGCAGCAGGAGTTATTCGCTCTTTACTCCATCGTTTTCTAAGTTTGCATTTTTCTGCATGCACAATAGCTGTCTGCAGGGAAAACAGAAAACATTGAAAAGGTTGATGCCTGGGCCAGAGGAGACGGCTCCTCCGGGAAAGTGCCAGCCACGCAAGCACGAGTTCAAAGCACAAGCATCCATGCAAAAGCCAGTATAACCCCTGGTGAGGGATGGAGACAGACAATACCTGGAGCTCTCTGGCTAAGCTAACTTAACTGAATCAATGAGCTACAGGTTTAGTGCAAGACGCTGCCTCAAAACTACGGTAGATGATCAAGGAATATACCCATGTAGACCCCTGGTTTCTGCACGCACACACGCACATGCACATGTGTGCACACAATCTATTCCAACTGGCAAGCTGCTCCAAATGATATCATACCAGCAAGGTTAATGCTGGTCTGTGACACAAATTGTGGCTTTAGAGTTGTGGTCAGCAGAATGTGTCAGGGTGAACCAAACTCCTCCCATATTTTGGAAGACTTTATTTTGTACCTTTAGAAAAGTACTTAGCCCACCCATTAGGTTCTTTAAATTTTTTAAAAAATTTTCCTTCGCAACTGGCAATCATCACATGCATGCTGACAGCTCAGTGGGGCACACTATAAACTGGTGCAGTCAGCTGAGTGGCACACCCCCACCTCACCAGCGTACCATCTTTTGGGGTTTCTTTGTTTTGAGCTGGAATGGTCTCAAGTCAGTGTGAGCTCTGTAAAAATTTGGGTGGTATATGCGGTCTTTGAAGACTGTACAGGAGGAAATAGGAGTCCACTGGCTAATTACACTTAATGCATGAAGTGGGCAGATTTATTTCCCCAAATACTCCACCTTTCTGGTTGGAAACAAAGGATGAAAGGATGCTGGGTGGAGAACCTTGCATCTCACCTAGCAGAGAGGTGGCCATGCGATCTGTTGCAATTCAAGACCTGACCACTAGATGGTGGAAAGGGACCACATATTTCTGCGGCTGCAGCTCAGCCCTTCAAATCAGTTCACACTCCTAAGCACGAGGAAAGCTTTCCAAGGGCAGAAAAGGAACAAATACGGCTGGATATGAACACTTTGTGGCGATAAAATTGGGACTCTGCCATTTCATTATGGGTGCAAAAACCTGCCTGGCTTCCCTCCGGCAGACGTAGCTCCCCAGCCCACCCTAACCTCGTTCATTCAAAGAGGCCCCAGAAAAGTGGACATTCAGAAGCTGAATTTGAAAATTCTTTAAACCTCATGCCGCCAAATGTGTTTCCATTAATTTCACCTTTGAGTCGTGACGTAAATGCTAGTGGAATCAGCCCCAAGCTAAATAAGCAATAAGCCCCATTTTTCAACACGCAAACACATAAAGATGTCAGCTCAAACTGTTTACTAATTAACACTTAAAAAGACACAAATTAGATATGCGTGGCTAAGAGCAATTATAATCAAGACGAATTCCTCTAGTCATTTGGGAACTGGAAAAAAAGGCCTAATTGCTGGAACCAATGTTTTAGAAACTGAAATCACGCCAGTTAGCAAATATGTTCATTTAAAGAGTATCTCACGTGACTACACTCCTGAGGCTCGACTACAAACGCGAGAACAAGGATAATATTTAGGGATAAAATTAAAATTTTAAGCTCTCTTAGATTTATAACTTCTTCATTAAATATGTCTGCAAACAGCAGCCCATAAAAACCTGTAGCAATTAAGTGGTTAAATGAACTGCCTCCCTTGTCAATTTTAAGGGGGTGATTAATATCAGATGGTCCCTCTGCTAAGGAGACTCCCCCTCTTTGAGCTTTCAGGTCCTCTGACAAAGGAGGCTGGCCATTCCACCAGCAAGAGAGCTAAGCTAATGAGAACCCCTAGCTCAGCCCCAAGTGCCCACCTTGGGTTTTGGGTGAGCTGGCTCACGCGGAGCTTGGAGACCGGTTTCCCAGTTGCCCATGCACTTTCATACGGGGATCCAATAGCTTGTGATTTAAAAGGTCTGTGCGGGATGTGCTCTCTAGCCGCTGGCTCTTGGCCCGGGAGACCTGGGATGGAGAGGGGAGTGAGGCAAACAGAGGACACAGGGCGCCAGGGCAGGAATGGTTTCAGAGGAGGTGGCTGGAGAGAGTGTGGGCACGCCCACCCTGACTGCGACAGGAAATCCATCAGATGGAGAAATGGGGCAACTGCTTACAAGGGAAATAAAGAGCCACGGAGACGGGGAATATTTATATGCCCATCTACTCACTCAGAGGGAAGATGCTCCATCATGGACCACTGTGGAATTGCATTTCCTCGCTCCTAACAGAGAAGCTTTTGCTGGGGGATGGGGGAGAGGACAGTGGCTTTGTGGGGACAGTAGCCGCACACCATCCTCCCACAGAGGCAAAAAAAAACAAGACGGAAGACATGCTGGGACAGGCCAGAAAACCTTGTGACTCCTTGGTCACCTCCCATGGGAAGAGGAGACAGTAAAATTCACTCTGTTGCCTTGACCTAATTGACAGGAGCCCTGCCGAGGCCTGGAAGAGTGGAGACAGGAGTGTGTGCCAACTCTCCGAGAGCCGCGACAGTGCTGGCCTTCCAGGATGAGTTACTGTATTAATCACGGCTTCATTCATTCTCCACCACCCACATCTCCGTGAACGCCTGAATGGTGAGGTTTTTGTCTTTTCGAAGACTCCTCCCCCTGCTGCAATGCTGCCTGATGGCATGGATTTCCATTCTGACTTTAAATACCACCTTTCTTGGGTGTCTTCCTGAAATTTATGGGCTGTGTGTGCCAGCAGGCTCTGGAAACTTGACAGGGAGGCGCCTGAAGGTCTCTGCCAGCTGTGAGGTGCCCAGCAGTGACAGTCCGCTATGAGGCTGGAGCGGCAAAGGGATCTGTCTGAGGTCTGAGCACGGAGGTGCACTATCCTATCAGCTCTGGAGGCAGAAGCAAGCAGATCTCTGTGAGTTCAAGACCAGTCAGAGTTACATACTGAGACTCACCGTCTCAAACAACCAAACCAAAACCCCAACTATGGGTAGATTTGGCATCAAACACAGGTAGATCAGGGCCTACATCCTGTCCATGATACCATATCTCCTCTGCCAACACATGACAGTCCACCACAGACAGGCACGCTGCTCACCTGTGTCCTACCTGTAAAAATATCCTGTCACTTTCACCATCAACACAGCACCTGCCCAGACACAGAGTTTCCCCAGTGCCCTGTCCATCATACTGTCACCTCCACCACCAGCACATCCACAGGGAACCTGCGGACACCTGGACTCTGAGTGCTGACGGTCTTGCCACGCGGCCAGTCAGGTATGCTGCTGTGTTCCCAGTCTTCCAGGATTAGCCTGTACTTGAGCTCGTACCCTGCCTATACAGCACCAGGTGCCCGTCTCCTTCCAGCTGCGTATCGCTCACTGCCAGTCCAGGCTGTGGTGTACCAGGGCAGGTCCCTTGGCTGGCAGCTGGTATAGGGTTTTGGCGCTGGCATTTACCCGAGGTTCTCTTGCTTCACTCCTCACTGTTCTTAGGCTGGCAGGTCCGGCAGCTCTAGGGCTGCTTAAGAAGGTGAGTGGCAGACAGTGCTGGGCAGGGTGGCAGGAGAGTTTGCCCAGGGAAGTGGTTTGAGTGACAATGGCCACCACAGACTCATCTATTTGAATATTTGGTGGGACAGTTAGGGAAGGATTTGGAGGTGTGACCTTGTTGGAGGAGATGTGTCACCGGGGTTCAAAAGCCCGTGCCAGGCCTCGTCTTGCTCTTTCTGCCATGACCTTGTGATTCAGATGTGAGTTCTCAGCTTCTGCTCTAGTGCTGTGCTATGCCTGCCTGTCACTGTGCTCCCTGCCTGCCTGTCAGTCACTGTGCTCCCTGCCTGCCTGTCAGTCACTGTGCTCCCTGCCTGCCTATCACTGTGCTCCCTGCCTGTCACTGTGCTCCCTGCCTGCCTGCCACTGTGCTCCCTGCCTGCCTGCCACTGTGCTCCCTGCCTGCCTGTCACTGTGCTCCCTGACTGCCTGCCACTGTGCTCCCTGCCTGCCTGCCACTATGCTCCCTGCCTGCCTGCCACTGCTACCTGCCTGCCTGCCACTGTGCTGCCTGCCTGCCTGCCTGCCACTGTGCTGCCTGCCACCGTGCTGCCTGTCATGAAGGTCAGAGACTAGCCCTCAGAAACTAAGCAAGCACCTAATTTCATGCATTCTTCTGAAGCTGCCTTGGTCATGGTGTCTCCTCAAAGCAATAGAACAGTGACTAAGATTCTCAGTCTGATGTTGGCTGGACAGACTGACCAGTTGCCTTCAGGGATAGACACTATTTCTTCAAGCTGTGCCCCCACCCTCAGGAGAGGGGACAGGGATATACTTATTAGGCCACTCTTGGTCCTCTTGTCTTCACTGGAGCCACCTGCTGACAGCCTAGTCACTGCCAGGGGCTCAGTCCGGTTTCTCTTGCAGGGTGGCTAGACACAGAGGAAGAGCTTCTCAGACACTTTGCTCTACTGTAGGGAGGAGGTAGGGGCAGGATCCTAGATGTTCAGGTCTTTAGCCTGTGCCCCAAAGTCAAAGATGCTCATCTGGGCCAGTGAGATGGCTCACTGGGGAAAGAGGCTGCCAAGCCCGATAACCCGAGTTCTACCCGCGGAGCTCCCGTGATGGAGAGAGAGACAGATTAAGCAGGCTGTCTTCTGACCCCACACTGTGCATCGCTGCCATGAAATAAATAAACGACAAAAACTTTAAAGGTGATCGCCTGCCTTCAGAACCCTATGTTTTGCTTGTGTGGGGGTGGGGTTTAACAAGGTATAACAGAACCGGCAGCCAGTGGAGACACCTCCTACAGACCTGGGCTCCTGCACCAGGGGTAGCCTGGCCAGCGGGGAACCAAGTGTCCTGACCCAGACAACACAATGCCAGCTCCTGGGGACACCACATTTGTTCTAAGGGACTCCCTGCTTGCTTCAGGCCCAACACTGGATGCAGGCCATGATGGAGGTCTGTGTCACAGAAGCGACTCTGCAATCAGGGTTAGAAGAGGCAAAACCACCTGCTCCCAGGAAACCCACCGAGTGTTGCGGAGGACGGCCCTGTCCTTCAGAATGTGGGGGCAGTGGCGACACCCTAAACACCATGACATGGCAATGCCCTAAACACATGGATGACAGGTCCTCAGTGACAGACGCTGTACCACTCCCACTCCTGGTGACCCTCACTATGCTTCCACAGCCCACTCCCACTCGTGGTGACCCTCACTATGCTTCCACAGCCCACTCCCACTCCTGGTGACTCTCACTATGCTTCCACAGCCCACTCCCACTCCTGGTGACTCTCACTATGCTTCCACAGCCCACTCCCACTCCTGGTGACTCTCACTATGCTTCCACAGCCCACTCCCACTCCTGGTGACTCTCACTATGCTTCCACAGCCCACTCCCACTCGTGGTGACTCTCACTATGCTTCCACAGCCCACTCCCACTCATGGTGACCCTCACTATGCTTCCACAGCCCACTCCCACTCGTGGTGACCCTCACTATGCTTCCACACCCCACTCCCACTCGTGGTGACCCTCACTATGCTTCCACAGCCCACTCCCACTCGTGGTGACTCTCACTATGCTTCCACACCCCACTCCCACTTGCTGTTCTCCCACCTTTCTACCACTTCCTTAAGGCAACTTTAACATGATTCAGCCACAACTACAAGCCTGTCTTCTCACCCAGACTCACAGTGAGAAACAAAACAAGATGGCATCCCTCAGCTGCTAACCAGGACAGGCAGACTGCCTCCTGCCCCATGGAAAGGGAGGATGTAGTGATGGGCAGTGGTGATGGTGATGCTGCCAGCTCTGCAGGCTCCAAACCTTACAGTCTCAGCAGAGCCCCTAAACCCCGCAGTCTCAGCAGAGCCCCCCAAACCCCACAGTCTCAGCAGAGCCCCCAAACTACACAGTCTCAACAGAGCCCCCAAACCCCACGGTCTCAGCAGAACCCCCCAAACCCAACAGTCTCAGCAGAGCCCCCAAACCCCACGGTCTCAGCAGAGCCCCGTTAAGCATGGCTGGTATTTCCTTTACTGCCCCACCTGACAGAAGAGGAAACAGGCCCAGAGAAGTCGATGAGAAAGATGGGATCAGGCCCACAAGCTCCTTCCAGGGCTGTCCTCACTATCCAGTGCTGTGTCTTGGGGGAAGCCACACCCCAACTCAGTACTGAGGTGAAGGACATTCATCATAAAACATGCCTGCCCAGGTGCCAGCCCTCAGAGTAGAGGGAGAACCCAGACATTTGGTATGGATATCACATGCCCCAGCCTGACAACAGGGTCTTATCTACTCACTGTATCCAGGACCCAGCCAAACCCCTATGTCCCCACCAGCTTGGACAGTCCCCTTCAAGGGCTTCCAGTCACAGGACAAGACTAGGCTTCAATCTTGCCTCATACAAAGGAGGAAGGAGGTCACTTGGTCACTCAGGGTGACACAGCCCCAAACACAAGGACTGTGTCCATGTGAGCGCTTAGGAAATGGTGCTACTGGCAAGGGCAGGGTGCTCAGGAGGGGGAAGTTTGGATGCCCTTTTCTGTAGCACCAACCCCGGCACTGGGTACCTGTTGCCACCAGAGTTTCCCACCTGTGCACACAGCACTGGCTGATACCCTGAGGCTGGTTCTCCTGCTACCCCTGCACAGGCGGGAAGGTGGCCTGCCTGAGTCAGGCAGTTAGGCTGCTCCAAATCTGTCTACGTGACCTTGGTCTATCTTGTTCTCCAGTGCAGCTCTCAAAGCCTCCCCTGGGTACCCACAGACTCCACCCCATGGGGAGGCCCACCCTATGCTGGAGCCCTGGCAAAGGCTGTTTAAAGGGCAGATGTGAAATTCTATCTACACCTAGATTTCCAGCATCGTGCCAGCCATTCCTCCTGTTGCCAGCCAGCAAGCAAACAAAACTATAGGTGACAACCATGTTTTTATGATTTACTGAGAATCAAAGACAAAGGGGGAGTTTTTCGTCTTGTTTTTGCTTTGACGGGTTTAGGAATTTGTTGTACTGCATTGATTCAATTTTCCTTGATTCCAGCCATCTTTCAATAATGCAGCCTGCTTCTGCTGGCTGGGTACATACAAGAAAACCCCAAGGAACCAAGGATATTGAAATGGTTCTGCCATTTCCATCTGTGAGACAAATGTTCCTCTCTGAGGAGCTCTGGTGGCAGCACATGACTGCAGCAGTCTTCTCTACATGAGGATGTGCACACTGACACTGGCCAAAAACGGGCAACCCCAGCAGGCCTGGCCTTCTGTGGAGCCCTACTGTTTCGGGTCTGTCTCCTTGGAACTTTCGTTTGGACCCTGATCCTGGTGTCTTTCTTATGATGCCCAGATGCCATCAAACCAGCCGGGAAGGAGGACCTGGCTAAGTATGAGGGGTCTAGGACATTCCTCTGGATTAAGAGTTGGTCCAGTCTAAGATGGTCCTGGTAGCAAATGATGACAGGACAAGGCACTGGTCATGGCCTCTGGCAAGCGATGGGTGCGCTCAAAATGACTGACTGGGTTTTCTCCTCAGAAGGGCTCTTGCACCCACCTTTTCTGGAACCAAGCCCTGATGGAGGAACAGGGACCCTAGAGTGAGCAGTGTCGCAAGCCCAGCATACTTACTTCCTTTTCAATTTCTGCCAGGGACTTGATGGTGATTCCCAAGAGATCAAACGGCTGCATCTGAAAATATAGACCAAGTCACCCTTTTGACGGCTGGAGAAAGCCCCTTGCTCTCACGACAACTGTGATAGACAAGCTGCCCCACCACAGGAATGGACATTGTGACGCTCAGCCTACAGGTCCAGGCAGAAACCACAAGCACATGGTGAGCTGCACCTTCCGAACCACAAGACAACTTCGCCACATATCCACAGCACTGGGGGCAGGGGGTAAGGGGAGGGGCCATGGCCTCCCAGAAGGTGTGCCTATGGTCAATTAGCTTATCTTTTTTCCTGACACCAAAGGAGAAAGTGAGTCATTTATGCTTTTGTGATGGGATTCGGGACTGGAAGTGTCTGAAGCAGTTACCCGAGGCCACACTATCTGGTGTCTCTACAGAGCGACGGGAGTTCTAAGGGTCTGCAGTATCTAGGGGAGGACCAGGTCTTTGATAGAGACTGAAGAAGGAAATGACTACCATCAGCTAATGTTTGCAAGATCAGGGTGGTGAAAGCGAGAGACCGCACTCTAACAGGGCTCTGCAATTCTGTGGACAGTGGAACATTTCTCAGCAAAAACACAGACTGGGAAAGTCAGCGCAGGTGAGCGAGCTGAACCGTGTGAGCCTCCCCGTGTGGGCGGCTGCCAGTGCAGAATCCAGGTACGCTGTTTCCAGGAACACTGGTTTTCCAGGAACACTGGTTCTGGGTTTTCTGGGAGCAGCAGAAAGCTAGCCTCTTGCAGCCTCGCCGGCAGGCAGAGCCTGAAATCCACACAGAAACCAGGACTTGTCTGTTTGAGTCCTGCAGTGGGCTGGGGTTAGCACCTGCACTGGGCTACCTGGATGTCCTGCATCGCGAAAAGCCAGTGGTTAGCTCCTGAATCCAAGGCTCTGGATCCCAACTGGCTGCCTCGTGGTGCAGGAAGGATTAATCTTCTCTATTTGTTTATTCAGCAGATTTTTAGAGTGTGAGTGTGGACACACATGTGGAGGTCAGAGGGCAACTTTGAGGAGTCGGTTCTCTCATTTCTGTTATCCTTTGTACTCCAGGCCAGCTGGCTCATGATTTCCATCTCTTAGGGGTGCTAGGATTACACATGCACGTCACCATATCTGGCTTTTTTAATGTGGGTTCTAGGGATCAAACTCCAGTGATTGGACTTTTGCCGCAAGCCCTTTTACCTGCTGAGGCTCTGGATGCCCCCTCCCATACTTACTTTGAAGGCCACATTTAAAAGCCTGTTAAAAGTGGCATGGGTGGGCCCTTCTGGTCTGGCTGCAGGGGGATTAAACAGAGAAGTGCTTGGAAGGGCTTAACACAGAGCTTGGCCTGCATCTGTGGCCCTAAGCACTTGCTGAATTGGCAGTAGCACATTGTGAGGGCAAACTTGGGATAGGGCCACCAAATTAGACCCCGAGCTCCTGGGGCTGCTCTTCCAGTAGCCACAAAACAGTTTGGCTCTGCTGAAGATGCCAGCCTTCATGTTGTGAGGACGGGGCCGCCTGCCCGCCTGGCCCAGGAGCCAGCAGAGGTCCAGCTGTTGCATCATTAGGCCCTAACTAGTCCACTAAACTTTCCCGACTGGAGCTGGTGAGCAGGGCAGAGCTGCCTCTCCCAGGGAGCATGCGGGAGAGGTGCCAGTGTCTCCATGGCAACGCAGCCAAGTGGAGTCTGCGGAAGTTCCTCAGGCTCCCCATGTCACGTCAGGAGCATTTTTCACGATTAAGCTGCTTACCAGAAGGGCTCAGAGGAGGCCTATTATATTTCATAAAAATGGAAACGACAGAGCAGGTCGGATCGCCAGGCGGGTGGTTTAAACCGGGTCCAAGAAAAACACTTGAGGGTCTTTCGCTGGGCCACACTAGGGCCTTGGTGCTTAGTGATGCCTCAAGCAATCTTATACAGGGAGAATAAAAGCCAGAAACAATTTTACTGACCCAGCGTGGCCCAGGCTTGCACAGCTGAGTGAGGGCAGAGGCAGTCCTGAGGACCAGGCACTATCAGAGGGGTGTCTCCAGGAGGGAACGGAGCCCAGTACAGGGTCCTGGCTGTGGCCTCTCATGGTCTAGATACTGGCCTCTGCTCTTGGTTGGCTTGCCTAGTTCCTCTGTCATTCAAGAGGGCTCAGGGCTCAACCTAAACAGACCACAGCCAGAGGCATCTGACACTGCTCCACGGCACAGTGTGCAGGACATACAGAACACAGCACTGATAGTGGGGAACCAGGCCAACTTCATCACCGTGAAGTGAAAGACCAAGGCCATGTGTGGTGGAGCAGCACTAGGAAGGAAGAGGCAGGTGGGTCTGAGTTTGTGACAGTCAGATCGATGATGTGAGTTTCAGGCCAGCCAGGCCAGGGCTATATGTCTCAAAATCAAAACAAAAACAAACAAACAAACAAAAAGCACGTTAAGGCTGGTTGTGGTAGTGCATGTTTTAATCTTAGCACTCAGGAGGCAGAAGCAGGTGGCTCTTTGTAAGTGCAAGGCCAGCTGGTGTATAGAGCTGGTTCCAAGGCAGTCAGGACTGCACGGTGAGAGCCAGTCTCAAACAATACCTAGATGAGGAAGTCGAACTTGGGAAACACTGAGACCTGTGAGTCAAGGCTCAAATGCAAAAGTGTGGCTGTACACACTCATCTGCTGAGTGTCTCTAGGATCCTGGACTCTAGCTGCCCTTTTCTTCCACTTCTCAGGCATCTGCTAGGTTCAGGCCCTGGCTGGAGGGCCCAAGACGAGCAGAATGCACCCCAGCTCTCACAAGTTGTGCCTTCTGGTTTTAGGGTTCAGCACACAGGCAGAGACGCTTGCCCAGGCCCAGGGGTTCCAGGGCGCTAAGAGCAGCTGGTGCATAGACATCGAGGGACTTCAGGTTAAGGTGGGGGAGGGGAGGGGAGCATGCATAAAACTTACACTTTCTGGAATGCAGGAAAACTTCTCTGAAATCATAAATGGCACACCATCCATTGCTGCAAGAGAGGAAAGAGAGGAACGCATTGAAGACACGACTGCTGTCCAGCAACCTAGGATGTCGGTACAGAGAGGACCAATCACTCCCTGGCTGGAGGCAGATGCTGCCCAGCTCAAGTGAGAGCTGCAGAGTGGGATGTGCCCTCCGCTCCTGTCCAGGGATGCAGGCGCCTTGTGTGGCCCCTCTGAGTGTAGTCAGTACAGAGAGGGTGGGGCTGGTATGGAAGCCTCTCCTTACCCAGGGCTCTGGCCTATGTCATAAGTAGTTGGAGCCACTAAGGGCCTGACAGCAGGAAGAAAGTGATGTATGGCTGCAAGGGGGCAGAGGTGCATTCTGGGAGGAAGCTGGCAGTGGCATGTCCACTGTACATTCTGTAGGCCGACCTGTCTTTCTTTGGTGGTGTTGGGTATTCATCTGTGTTTCCGTGGAAAGACAAGTACTTTGGTGGTCAGGATGATAGTGCTTGAGCCCTGGACTGGACTTGCTGTGAAGTCACATGAAAAAGAAGCTTGGCTAATGACTGTGAGGTGTGCTATGTGTCTACAGTGAAGCAGGTCAGGAACTTGCTCAGGGCCAGGCAGAGGGGGTGCAGTGTTTGTGGGGAAGGGAGAATACATGGTTACTGATTCCTTGTCACAGCTTTGGGGCTGAGTCAAGACTTGCCCTGTGTGCACATGCGGGAAGGGTGTGGAATGAGCAGCCTGTGAATGAGGAACGCAGGGACCTGGAAACTCAGTTCCTTTCTGTACCATAGCCCCTGCAATCAACTTGTGTCTATGTCTCCACCCCTAAACTGGTGGCAGTCTTGCCACAGAGGAGCGTGTGATGTAGGGCCCTCACAGTGTGACCCATGCACAGACAGCTGGGCTGCTGACTGAGACGGTGCCCTGCAGAATCAGGACAGAGCTGAGGCAAAGTTCAGCCTACACATCTGGACCTTAGCGTAGGAACCTGCAGCCTGCAGCGAGAGGGTGGTTTGTGGCAGACACTGGGCCTCCCCTCTGCCCATTTCCTAAATGAAGACTTCCTTGGCATTCAAATGCTGGGACCACCTTCCAGGGCTGGGGCCGAAGAGAAGCAGGAGTGGAAAGGAGAACGCAGGAGGGAGGGAATGAAGAGCAGGGCTGGCCTGCACTGGGAGCCCCCCCCTTCTGCAGGGCCATCTCCCACTGCAGCTGGGCCCTACAACCCGGAAGAGAAGGGCTGAATGCTGGCATGGTCATGAGACAGCACTGGCAGAGCAAGGAGGGATAAAGTCCTAAGTGATTCACACACCCACTGCAAATGCCCTACTACCCCCTGTGAGCCTGTCACAGCAGACATAGTGCCGTGAAGGAGGGATCCTTGGAAAGCCACAAGCTTCTCAGGGATGGAGGCAAGCCCCATCGACACCCTGAAAGGCCACACTGGCTCCTGCCGCTGACCACCCAACGTGAGCTTTAAGCTCCCATTCACCCCACACAGCTCTTGCGTGCTCTGCCCTCAAACGCTTGCTGGGTCTCAGATCACTTCTGATGCTTTTGAGATGACAAAACAGAGGCTCCAGAGGTGGAGCCGACACCAAGGTCACACAGGCCGGAAGCAGGAACCTGGAAGCCCTGGCTTACGATGCTGGACACAGGTAACCATCGTATTTTACTTCTCACGGAAAAGGGCGCATGTGCACAGCACTGCTCCCGCCACCGTGCAGGGGCTAACAAGGTTCCTCACCCACTTCTACAGTGACGTCCTCACCTGGAGCCTACTAGACGGCAGCGGGAAGAAGAGTGTCTCACACTGTGAGAAGTATGAGGCCGCATGATGATGTGGCCACCAGGATGGTGGTGGCAGTTACACCCCTGCCTATACTGGCAGCAGAGATGGAAGCCCCTTGTGCTCAGTCCTGACTGCAAGGAGTCATTTGGTAAAGGGGACTCACAACGGGAGGCTGGGCAGTCAGCCGCTCTTCTCATTCACTAGAGAACAGATCTTAGCCCATCTGGTAGAACCAGCAGGGCAGAGCTGAAGATGAACCGCCCAGATAGGGCTCGCGGCACACAGGACATACCTAAGCAGACGTGACCTCCAGGTCATATTTAACAGAACAAACTGCATTTAAAGAATCTAGTGTGTGTGGTTGAGGGCAAGGCACTGGAGAGATGGCTCAGGACTTAGAATCTTGCAGAGGACACTGGGTTCTGTTCCCAGCACCCACATGGCAACTCACAGCCGTCTGTGACTCCAGTTCCGAGGGATCTTACATCTTCTTCTGGCCTCCATGAGCACTGTATGTGGTGCAGACAGGCATGCATGCATGCACATTCATATACAGTATGGCTGGCTCAGTGGGTAAAGGTGCTTGCTGCACGAGATTGAGTTTGAGCCCTGGGATCACACAAAGGTAGAAGAAGGGAATCGGCATCACGAAGTTGACATCTGGCTTCCATGAATGGCACCCACATCCCCCTTCCACATGACACAGCCTAAGTACCTGCTCTGAAGGGGGTCAGGACATCACCTGCTAGCTAAGAAGAAACATGGTTGTTTGTTTGTTTTTTGTTTTTTAAGTGAAATATGGCTGATAGGGACCTAGTAGGAATGCTTGTTAGTTGGCTAAGAGTGGAATCTGATGCAGAATGCTGACATTTGGGCTACATCAGAGCATGGACTTTACCCCCTTATAGTTTAGTGCAGCTATGTAGGGTGAAGGGAAGACACGCACAGTAGCAACAGTAGTGACAGTAATAACAGTAACATCAGTGACAACAGTAACAACAGTAACAACAGTGTGGCCTTAGCTATGCAGGGTGAAGGGAAGACACACACAGTAGCAACAGTAACAAATGGCTTGGTGTTGGCTGGACACATCAATGTGATTTGTTCACTGAACATGGAAGGTGCCCTTCTCGAGGCCATAGTGGCACAGCATGGCCACAGGATCCAGGCACCATTGGTCTGCTCTGAGCTTCCATGATATTCTCACATGATCATCCTGAGAGCCTTGAAGAGAGAGAGGGCATTGTGGGACTCTTAGCTAACTCCAGACGGAAGTGGAAATGCAGACTCAGGCCCGCTACCCCAGGGAGGCGGAACTCTGCCTAGCAACCCAC
The DNA here is from genome assembly GCF_950005125.1 of Chionomys nivalis. NCBI lineage: Eukaryota > Metazoa > Chordata > Mammalia > Rodentia > Cricetidae > Chionomys > Chionomys nivalis. The sequence goes on from NC_080107.1 coordinate 48,773,205, forward strand.
ACTGCATCTAACACATAGGGAGCAGGCGGAGTGGGGCTGGATAAGAGAGGCTTGAAGAGGGCACAAGCCCCTGTCTGCTCGGAAGCCACAGCCACAGCCACAGGAAGAAGGGCTGGCTGGACCAATTACAGTTCAGGGGCCTCACTCTCCTCTTGGAAGATACACTGCACAGAAGGAACAGACAGAGCCACTGATACTTGCGAGAGCTGGGTAGGGTCTGTGCGCTGCAGTTTAGCACTAGGATCCTGGGAAGCCCCTTCTGATTCAACAGCATCCATTCTAGGAGCCTTATCTGGACAGCCTTCCATATTTGAAAATACTCAGAGGTTTGGCAAACATAATCCTTAAAATGATGGCACACATTTTTCATGTGATCCCCAAGACTGGCCATAAATCATCTCTGTCCCCCCTCTCCCAGGGAGCCCTGTCCCCCTCCTTCCTTTCTCCGTCCCCAGCCAGGGCTGGTGTGTTTTTACCCTGACTGTTCAGGACTGGATGCACGTCCTAGCTGCCAGCCTCTCACAGACCTACTCAGGCCACACATCGCCGGGGGACACGGTTCACAGGGTCTCCGCGTCCTGCCAACCTGCAAGGATTAGGGCAGGGCTTCTCCCTGATCCCCCTGACCTGTGTGCATAGTCATGTCACAGAATCAGGAATGACACCTGAGCAGGTTCTGGTCCTTTGTCCAGCTGGGTTCCCAGGGTGAAATTACAGAGGCTCCTCCAAGCCTGGGATGCAATGCGAGAGGAAAGGTGGAAGTCCATGGTCCTCCCAAGGTCTCTTCCACAAAGACAAGGAAGGGCCCTTGTTCCTTTCCTCATCCACGGGGGTGAACCTTCAACCTTCCCACTTGCAGCCTCTTCCGTAAGTCACGCACCCAGGAGTCCCAGGGCTGTGACAGGCTCCCGGCACGGCCTGTGGCGGAAAGAGGGCTATGTATGCAGGGACACCACACCTTTGAGCCTGTCTGGAAAATGGGCCTCACGCGTTGCCAACAGCCACACCTGACACAGCGGCCAGGGGTCCGATGTGGGCAGAGCGTCCTGGGCTGTGGCTCCCGATCTCTGGCTGGAAGCGGTGTCCCTACCGATCTCTGGCTGGAAGCGGTGTCCCTTTAGTGTCAGGCCACTGCTTTCTTCTTTTTACTTAAAAAATCCTGGTGGCAGTTTTAACAAATGCTGCTCCATGGATCGGAGCAACACGGAGCAGATGAAGGCGAGGATGTACCGCGGCTCCGTAGCGCAATTAGCATTCTCCTAAACAAACGAGCTTCAACAGAGCTGTAATTAAGCAGGCCTGTAATTAAGTATATGCCCTTTATCATAACGATCATGCTTAAAAATGGCACGAAGCACGGAACTGTGTTATTAATGCTGTAATCCCAGACTGAAGCGCGAGTACATAGAAATCTGCATGTCAGGCCTGTCACTGTGCGTGTTTGTAAAATACATTAAAGAAAGGAGCCCCAAACAATGAGCTCGTTCAACTGTTCTTTTTACAACCAGGCAGCACAAGTCAAGAGGACTGTGAATGCTTACAGATGCCGAGGTTTAAACAAATAAAGCTGTAATCTGCTGCGCGCCCCACCCCCGCTGGAACGAGGCAGCCGAGCTGGTGGCCCACAGACAAGAGCTGTTTTTTCTCCTCTTCAGCTGACCCAGACCCTGCCTGGCTGCTCTCAGGGAAGCAGCCCAATTTGCATGCTACATATGGTTGGGCATCAGATTGGATTTCTGCTCCCACAGATTATGCTATGAACCTGTAAGAAAGTCTGCCTGGAAACCGGCCCCCACCACAGCTCCCGCTTTCTCCCTTTCATTTTACAAAGGAATCCCTAGAGCTCGCCTTTGATCCCCATCTTGACACATGCCTCGGGCTTCTTCATACTCAACACAAACCACCCACTGACCAGCTCCTGAGGGTTCCGGACCTTGGGTCCTCCACCATTACCCAAAGTTACTCAGAGCAGTCAAACCCACCCCTCCTTGACATCTCCACAAGCAGCAGAGACAAGAACACTTAGATTTCAACTCAACATGCTTGATAAAGAGTCATAAAATAGGGTAGTGAAAATGTAAACTTCAAAACAAGGCCCCTCTGTTATTAGCCACAGTCACCACACAGTGTTAGAGAGCCCAGGGTGTCCTTGAGGCACGGCAAACTGGCTTACTGGCAGGTAGTAGTTTCTGGAATGATATTAAATGCAGTTGGAATGGAGAGAGGTCTTTACTCTCCTGACGAGTTGGAGCTCTGAGCAATAAGCAGTCAGTACCCCATCCCTTCCTCTCCTTTTCCTGCGGCATTCCCAAAGTCCTTTGCGATTGGGATGGGAAAAGTGCCAACAGCTCAAGACCTCAAGGCCATTTCTCAAAACTCATTTGCAAACCAAAACACGGGGGCGTCCTGCTTTCTGGGTGACTCACTTTGGAGATATCTTTGGAAGATATTTGTAGACGCCTCCGGAGCTGTCTGCTCGGTGACATTCCAATATAGTTTACACAAGGCCAACAACTTCCTTCTAGGTCCCCTAAGTAATTTGTTTTGCCATGTTATTCATAAGCCAAGAGGAGCAATTTATCAGACACAGCCAGAGATTCTGGAGTCCCACGCTCAAGAGGAAGGAGAAGTGTGGGCACCGGTGTCAGTCAAACACGCGATGGTGCCAGCTTGTTAGCCATGGGGTTCTGGGTAAGTCACTTAAGCCTGAGTCGGAGTTTCATCTGCCGGGTAAATGCCCCTCATCTGCAACAGGAGCTGAGCACAGCAGTCCTATGGCGGCCACTTGATGTATGATTCCCAAAGCATCGGCTGTTTTGTTGGGGAATAAGTTCAGAACACAACCTCCTGCCCCACAGCTGCTGTGGTGAGGACAAGGGTCACTATCGGAGCCTTTCAACTGTAAAAGAAAATGACAGTATCTGGTCCATTCCTGTTGCAATGAGATAAAAACACAAAGCCCATGTACAAACAAGCTTCTCGGTTGGCTAGGGATGATGGCATTATTGCTGCACAGAGGAAAAGGCCCTTCATGAACTCCAAGCATCCATATTAAACCATCTTACCCATGAATCCCAGAGGCACAGATGTAATGTTTGTACTGCACCGTGGGATGATGCATGGGGTACCCAACAGTGCCCTCCCTTACTGCACCGTGGGATGATGCATGGGGTACCCAACAGTGCCCTCCCTGGCACATGTAGCTCTCTCGACAGCTACAAGTGAAGCTTGATCCAGAAAGGAGGTCCCGGTATGGTCTGGTACCACGTAGATAAGGAGGGACACGTGAGGTGACTGAAGAAAGCCAAGGCTGCGTCTTAGCCAGGTCTCCCAGTGGCCAGAACGCCATTGTGGCTAAATGTCCTCGCAGCTGCAGCTAGGCTCGTGCTACACCCTCCACATGGACTAATGAATGGTCTACAGCCTCACGAGACCTGGCACCACTAAAATACTGTGTGCATTGTGGTTTTGACCTCAAGCCTAGTCCCATGGGAAGAAATACCATGAAAGGGAAATCTGGTCCATCATGAGTTGGGAAGGAAAAATGGTCACCTCACCCCATCAATATGTCACCTCATAAATATTCCTAAAACTTTAAAATCCACATTACAGAATGCACTGGGCTGCATCCCACCTTGGGGGTAGCCCACGCCATTTCTTTTTGACTGCTGGTTTTGCTCTGTTAAATGAACTTCTGCTTAAAAATATCTGCGTCTTGACTGAATTCTTTCATTCAAGAAAACAAGAACCAAGGACCCCAACCCCATAATAAGTCCAGCTGTTTGATGTACCCCGGAAAGGAGTCTTCAAGGGCTGGAGCACAGCTCAGTGATGGAGGCCTTGTTTAAAGCATGTGCAAGGCCCTGGGTTCCACCCCCAGCACCACAGGCGAGAAAACCAGAAAACTGATGTGAAGAAGTTGGAGGCTAATAAGGTATCTCACACTAACGGCCACTCCCCAGGGTCTGCTGGGCACAGACAACCCAGATCTCACAATCATCTCCAGACCCCATCTCTACACAAAATGCCCAACACTGTCACTTCAACGGATGGGTGACTTCTCTCCACACCCCTAGTACCAGGAGAGGAATGAGGCCTCAGCCCCTCCTCTGATGCAAACACCTGGTTAGGTGAGGGAGGTTTTTGGAGTGCTCTAAGAACAGGAAGGGCAGGACGACATGTCCTCCCCCCAGGAGAGACCAGAAATCCAGCTAGGACAGCTGTGCTCCTCTGAGGAAAGTCTTTTAACTTTATAACTCTGGGATGGCTTTGCTCCAAGACCATGTTCACTTTACTTAAGGTGAACACGGTTGTCTCAGGGTCACATCCATGAGATGACCAGGAGGCCTCTGTGGTCAGGAGGCTTGTGAGTCTGTGCTCACACCTGACATTCCAAGGCAGAAACTCTGAAGCCTGTCGAGCAGAAGATGAAGCATTGTGGGTGTGGCTGTGCAGAAAGTCAGGCAGGATCTGGGCCGGAGGAAGGCCCGTTCTTGAGGAATCACTGCGTCCTCAGGAGGCAGGTATGACATAGAACGAGGGCCATTCCCATACAGCCACTTCACCGTTACTGGAAGCAAGCTTGGTGGCCTGCTGGCTGAGCATCACAGTCACCTTTGTGTGGGTGAACACTCTGGAAGGGAGCTGCACCTGCCCACAGGGTCTCTTTTCACCTTAACACCAACATGAACAATTCTGAATTGTATTTTTTTTTCTTTTTCTTTTCTTTGAGACAGGATTACTCTGTGTTGCCCTGGCTGTCCTGAAACTCATTCTATATACCAGGCTGGCCTCAAACTCAAGAGACCTGCCTGCCTCTACCTCCTGAGTGTTGGAATTGAAGGTGTGTGTAACCACCACCAGACTAAATTTTATTATTTGAATGCCTCAATATACAAATCTGTTCACCAAGGAATCAATCCCCAAAGGCCAGCTAAGTTAAAACACCCAGAACCCCAGGCCAGGGGTCTACGTGGGCCTTTGGTGTAAGCGGAGACTGCAGTTTGCTTTCTGGCTCCCAAGACCCAAATAACCACACAGAAACTATATTAGTTACAACACTATTTGGACAATGGCTCAGGTTTCTTATTAACTAACTCTTACATCTTAAATTGACCCATTTCTATTAATCTGTGTAATGCCACTAGATTGTGGCTTACTGATAAGGTTCTGGCATCTTTCTCCTTTGGCAGCTACATGGCATCTCCCTGACTCTGCCTACACTCTTTATATCTCTGTCTTCAGATTTCCTGTCTGACTTTATTCTGCTAAGCCATTGGCCAAAACAGGTTCATCAACCAATAAAAACAACACACATACATAAGGACATCCCACGTCACTTGGGCCCCTAGCTGTGTTCTGTGCATTTATGAATGTCTGCATGTATAAAGAAATACATTTTGTGTGTGTGCATGCTTGTATGTATGTGTTTTAACAAAGCCAGTATCACAGTGTGTAACTGCTCTGCACTTTTTCACTCAGCCATGGAATTTTACATATCAGGTGATGCTCTAACTTGGGCTTTTAACAACTGCACAAGAGTACGGTGCAGAGACCGTGGCTGGTGCCTGGACTGTCATCCCAAATGGCTGCTAGGTGAGTCATACAAAGGCCCGTGGACTGAGAGGATAGAGAGAGCTCACTTCAGGATTGCACCTTTGAAGATAGGGCTGTCACTACTACCCAGTCTAGTTAGGGTGACCAGATTAGAAGAACCACCTGGGAGATCATGCTGTGGTGTGGGAAATCCTTTTGTATATGTGTTGTTTTTATTGGTTAATGAATAAAGCTGCTTTCCCCTATGGTAGGGCAGAATAGGGTAAGGCAAGAATTCCAAGCAGAGATAGAGGAGAAAAGTGGAGTTAGAGAGATGCCATGTAGCTGCTGAACAAGACAGATGCTGGACAGAACCTTAACAGTAAACCACAAGCCTAGTGGTGTGCATAGAATAATAGAAATGGGTTAATTTAAGATGTAAGGGTTAGTTAATAAGAAGCCTGAGCTAACAGACCAAGCAGTGTTGCAATTAATACAGTTTCTGTATGATTATTTTGGGTCTGGGCAACTGGGAAACAAACAAGCAGTCTCCACCTATAAACTGGCACCCAACTTGGGGCTAACTACATCCACATAAAACCTGAGAGAGCTTAAAAGGGAATTCTAGACACACAAAAAATTCAGAGTTTAAAACACCTTCTTGGTAGCCACATATTTTTTCAGATGGGTTCTGTTTGCTGGCAGTTAGCAGGGCCACCACAGCTCCTTTAAGAGAGGTCTTCCTGATTCAGCATAAGAAATGGTGGCTTCCTAATTCATGCTGGAAGCAGGAACTCTGGCTCTTGAATGGGGTTTAAGGGCAGCATGCTGCAAGTTACTTGGTAGCAGTACAGGCCAACTGCTTCCCAAAATTGAGGTGGTGAGTACAGCTCCCTCCCTGCAGTCCCAGAGCTGGCAGTAAATTACCTCAGCCACATTAAAAGGCCGAGAGAGGCAGAGTCAATATTCAGGGCCCCAGCAACTACACTGTTTACCATTTTAAAATGTTTCTAATATAAGACTCAGACTTCTTAGGATAGGATAACTATTAAAATATTTACCATATGTTTCTTGCTTGATATTGTTTATACTGGTTGTAATTCTATTTTTATACTTGATATTTGTTTTTATTGTATATTGTTTTGTATTAGGCTTATAACTCTCTTATTTAGACAAAAGGGGGAGGTGCTGTGGGAACTCCTTCAGCCAATAGCCTTTAAGATACCAGCTCACTTGGGTGTGGGCTCTTACACTACAAATGTAGACGTAAAGCTTGTGCTACTCTCTCTCTCTCTCTCTCTCTCTCTCTCTCTCTGCTGCTGCTGCTGCTGCTGAATTTGGTTCCTGTTCCCTGCTCATGCAGAAGACTGTGCTCCACCCCTAAATAAAGAACCCTTTCATTATACTCATTTCTGAGCTTGTGTGGGACTACATTATAGCGTCTATCAATAAACATCGCTAGTTTTCTTTTTGTCAACTTGACACAAGTTAGAGTCACATGGGAAAAGAATCTCCACTGGAACAATGCTTCCATCATATGGCCTGCAGGCAAGTCTAGGAAGTCCAGGAAGTCTTTTTTTCTTTTTTAATTGAAAAATAATTTCCACATAATATATTTTGATCACATTTTCCCATCCCTATGGAGCACTTTCTTAACTAATGACAAGGGAGGCCCAGATCACTGTGGACAGTGCTACCCCTGGGCACATCGTCTTGGATTGTATAAGGAAGCAGGCTGAGCAAGACATGGGTAGCAAACCAGTGAGCAGCATCTCTCCATGACCTCCACTTCAGTTCCTGCCTCTGGGTTTCTGCCTGACTTTTGATCACGGACTGTAATATAGAAAGATAAGATTCTCCAAGTTGTTTTGGTCATGGGGTTTTATTACGCCAATAGAAACCCTAAGACAGACATATTGCTACCAGGTTTGTGGGGTCTTATGACAGACATAGCCATGCTTGGGAGGACTGAGGAGTCAATTGAACTTTGGGCTGGAAAAGGCATTGATTGTTCAGAGCTTACTGAACTGTTGTGGGAACTTAGAACACAATGCTGAGAACAGCCTAGATGGTAGAGACCCAGCTCATGCAGTTTTGGGGGGAAGTCAAGACTCTATCCTGTGCTATTCTGTAACAAGCCTATGCAGTTCTGGTCAGCTGGGGCTGAAGAATCAGCTGTGATTAGCAAGACACCAGAACCACTGAAGTGGAGCTTTTGTTCTGCTGGACAGTTAATACTGGTCATCTTGGGCTGAAGAATCAGCTGTGATTAAGAAAATACCAGCATCATTGAGACAAAATCTTTTGGGGAGTGTTTTCTCAGCACACAGACTTCATGGCCCAGAAGGGGCCAAGGCTGCACCTCTGCCAGCAGCAGAGCTTGGTACAAGGAAGCAAGAGTAAGAGTCTTGTAAGTGTTCCAGGTGCTACTGGCATGGTGTTCTGAAGGCATGAAAAGGTCATGGAGAGCAGCTGAGGCTTGGCATCATGAGAGCCTAGGCGGAGCCTCAGTTGCAACAGAGGCCAGCCAACCCCAGTGCTGAGTTGTGACAGCCCATGGATCCCCCGGTGTCCACCTAAGGAAGAAGACAGAACCACTTTGGTGCTGTTCCTGCTGGCATGCACAACATACACCTATGCCAACGGAAGCTGAACACAAGTTCAGGCTGGGGGCAGAGTCCAGTCTAGGACCTCCAGAAACAAGGCACTGAAGTACAAGACAGGACTCTTCCCTGATTCTACTGTCAACTGAGGAAAGGTGATGGTGCGTCAATCAAACCTGATTTCCTGTCAAGTCAGCAACACACACACACATACACACAAGGCTATTATGTCTACCCCAGGGCTGATATCCAATTTTTAACAGGAACTATCTCAAACACTATATTTCATATCTCTGAGGCATCACAGAAAGTATTCTAAAGTAAATGCAAAGCAAGTCAACACCGGGATCCTTTCTTTTTCCCTAGTGACCCCACACCAGCCAGAGGAAGCCCTGTGGCTAGGACAGAGGCATCTCTGAGAGTGGATAGGGTTGACAGGCTGTAAAAATGCCACATGGGCCTAATCCAGCACACATCCCTCTGCAGAGCACTTTTGACATGGACGCCACCACAAAGTGTGATCTGCTTTCCCTCTCTCCATCAGGGCTTCGCAGTCTCTCCATCAGGGCTTCGCAGTGTGACTTGCTTTGGCTAATGGTGTCACAACGTCTATGTGACACCAGTTTGTACACCTGGGAGTGTGGTCCCCTGCTGTGTCCCAGCTGGGCTGCCTGTGTGGAGTGAAGGCCAATGGTCCTGGTTCTGCTCTTCCCACACCAACGGGGTTGTCCCCTGCCACACGTGTGGCTGGCCCCATTCATGACCGTCTATAGTCTAACCACCTGTTGACCCATAGAACCCTGAGTGATTGTAACTGTTGGCTAACTCAAGTCCTAAGTATTAGGGGAGATAATGAGGCAAAGAAACTGACAGGGACAAAATTCACATAGATTTTCAGATGCTTTGGTATCCTTATATCGCTCACCGAGCCTCTGCACATATGTCTGGTTATTCCAGGTGAGATGCAAGGATTCAGGAGAATGTGTGATGTGAACATCTGAAGTGCTGGCTGTGACTCTCATCTCCACAGAAGGATGAAACCCAGGGAGGTTTCTGGACTGGCTGCTTCTAGACCATCTCAATGTCCCTCTTACCCCAGCTCCCCCAATATGGCTCCATGACAGCTGTGTCACAAGCTCCTAGACAGTGCCTGGCACATGGCAGGTACCTGCTGTTGAATAGGCGACACCTGGCCACTGCGGTGGGGCTCGTGTCCCAGTGTGTGAGTGGCAGAGTTGACTGGGTCACTAACTGGCCCCTAGCTGCTCATGCAGTGAGTTTTAACACAGCTGCTGCCTGCAGCCCTTCTGGCTCCTCTAGCCTGGGTCAGAGGAGAGGGTGTCTCTGGGCACCAGCATTTTCAAAGTTCCTGTGTAACTGCAGTGCAGCAGGGCTTGAGAAGGCGTTCATGACAGCAAGTGATGCCATGCAGAGTAAACACATATGGGTGCCAGTTTCTCGGCTCCCACTCATAGGCTTCTCAAAACTGGACAGCAAATGACGGAAACGGAAGGTCTCAGACCTGGTGCCCTTCTCTTATCTTCTGCAATTAAAGGGCTGAGAGGGAAAGTGTCTCAGATCCCCTGGGCACCTGTGGTAAAAGACATACTCATCTATATCGACGCAGCCCTGGGCATTTTGGGGGAGTATCCTGCCTATCCTCGGGGGGCACAGGATTTGCTAGGACCACAGCCACAGCGCTGCTGAGCTGGACTACGGCACTGCTGAGCGGCCTCAGTCCGCTGGACCACGGCGCTGCTGAGCTGGACCACGGCGCTGCTGAGTGGCCTCCGTCCGCTGGACCACAGCACTACTGAGCTGGACCACAGCGCTGCTGAGCGACCTTACAGTTCACTGCTCCCCAGCACCCCTGGATGATAGATGGGTTAGGAGCATTTCCCCAGATGACATAAAAAAGACTCATGGATAGCTGAGAGTGGAAATGTCTGAGAAGTCAGGAGGGCCATGGTAGCATACCATGGGCTGTCTCCTGGGGACATCCTTCATGGCCACCAGAATCTCAAGTGCAGGCCTCACTATTCCATTCCTTTACCTGAAGACTTCAGCTCTTTCCTAAAGCTCACAGGACCTTGACATATGGATCTATCTATCTATCTATCTATCTATCTATCTATCTATCTATCTATCTATCTATCTATCTATCTATCTATCTAGTGTACTCTGGGTTCCCCCACCCCCTAGCACCCAGGCACCCCAACCTGTTCAGCATTCCTTACTGTTAAGTATCCTAAATGCTGTGTGCTCTTGTCACCTGTTTGTGCACCCCTGAAACCAACAGAACAATGCCTGTTGGGCTACCTCCTGCCTTGCACTCACCAGACTCAACTGTCCCCACTCTACACACCTGCCCCGCATCCTGACTGCAGTCCTTTGAGTTGCGGGAGGACTGTGGGGTGGGGGGCGCGCAAAGGAAGCCATAGTACAGAAATCAGGTCTGCTTTATAAGGGGGAATTTTTAAAGATTCTGTGACAAAGGGACACTCATATCCCTTTATCTGTACATCTGTGTGATGTACGCCTGTGTGTGAAGTCTCAGGGGTCAGTCTCAGGTGCCAGTCCTCAGGTGCTAGCTGCCTGGCTTTTGAGACAGTATCTTTCATTGCCTCCGTCTCCAGCTCCCCAACACTAGGGTTACATGCTCACACCAACATGTTTGGCTCTTACACTTACATGGTTTCTGGGGCTTGAACTCAGGTCCTCATTCTTGAAGGATAAGCACTTCACTGATAGAGCCATCTCTCCAGTCCAAGCGAATGCCCTTTACTTTGCTTACATGACTGATTCCTATCTTCTCAAGAATTTCAGCAATAACAACAAGCCTGTGAATAGCACACACTAGAAACGTATAGTGTCCCAAATTTTATTTAAAATTGAAGATACTACCCACAGATCAAAACACAACATCCCTCCATAAAAAAATAAAACAACAAAACAGAACAAAAAACTACCACCGCCAAGCCAAACCCAGACCCCAAAGGTGACAATCCTAATGCCAAGATCTTCCTCTCTGACAGTGGAGTCAAGTCCTGTCCTGGCTGTCCCCTGCTGACCACTCGCAAGGCGAGGGTGTGGAAGGATGAAGACCTGAACATTACCATGGCCGGGACCTTATGCCAGAGAAGGGGCACTCATCCACACAGAAACATGTGTCCTGATGGTACAGTGTGCCATGACCACCCTTCCCACATGGCGTCTGAGCAGGTAAGCACTCCAGGTTTCGGTGACAGGGGATGAAAGAGCGGCCTGAGACTAAACCAACAACTAAAGCGACATCCACTGTGATCTGCAAATGTCATGGTGTGTGCTGCCGTCTATCAAGTCTCTGTGAAGTACAAAGCCTTGAGCTACCCGAGTTTAACATTAACCGTTAGAGGGCATACGGGAACCACACACACATACACATCACACACACACACACGTACATGTACATACGCCACACAACATACACACACATACACCACACACACATACATACATGCACACACCACACACATGTACATGTACACATAGACCACATGCACACATACATGCACACATATACCACACACACATGTACATGTACACATAGACCACCACACACACATGTACATGCACACATATACCACACACACATGTACAAGCACACATACATCTCCCACCCCCTCTAAATATTGGCGGTCAGTTCACTTTGTAGATCTTCCAGAGAAAATAGGTGTGAGGCCACCTCCTGTTTCTGACTGTACCTGTCACACATATTCCCTGTCATCTGACAGCAATTCCCAGGCATCACGATCATCTCCTCAGACGCCCCATCCCTGGCCGGCGGCCCGACCTCAGCCTTGGGGTTTAACGACAGCGCCATGGACTGACTCTAATTTCCAGAACTGATGAACTTTCCCGGCTACACGAGTTGAAATAATGGGCACAGAGATGACAAAGGATTCTCACCCAAGGTTCTCTGAGCTCTCCAGGATAATAAGCACTTGTTCCTTTCTACAATGGGCATATAAAAGAGAAATCTAAATAATAATTGCTGTAATTATCTTGCAAAATATGCAGAGATTAATGGTGATTATGAAAATCTGTCTAATTGTTCTCTGAAGTCATCGCTGATCAAGCGGTATCTTGAAACGGCCGCTGCCAAGGAAC